>NC_059077.1:9186168-9486168 GCF_020497125.1 Mauremys mutica
AAGTTCATCTCACAGTTAGCCACACTGCTAAAACCACTTCATGAGCTCCTTGGGCAGAACAAGGCCTGGAAGTGGACTGAAGCCTGTGATGTTGCATTTAACAAAGCTAAGGATGCATTGCTAAATTCTGAAGTTCTAATGCACTTTGATCCATCCTTACCCCTACAATTGGCCTGCGATGCCTCCCCTTATGGAGTGGGAGCAGTCGTGTCACACATTATGCCTTCGGGAGAAGAGAGACCTATTGCTTTTGCTTCACGCACTCTAAGCAAAGCAGAAACTAACTACGCCCAAATCGAATGTGAGGCATTAGGAATTGCTTTTGGAATTCGGATGTTTCATCAGTACCTGTTTGGGCGAAAGTTTACTCTTCTCACAGACCATCGTCCTCTGACGTCAATTTTTGGACCCTACACAGGCATTCCCCCATTAGCTGCTAGTCGTATGCAACGTTGGGCATTGTTACTTTCAGCACACACATATGAAATCAGATATCGGAAATCCACTCTGCACGGCAATGCAGATGGCCTCTCAGGGTTGCCTTTGCCGGTCAAACATCAAGATAGTGCCCAAAAGGAAATCTTCTACTTTGAACAGGTAGAGAATACACCCATCACTGCTACTCAGATAAAGGAGGCAACTCGCGTTGACCCAGTATTGTCCCAAGTTATGGACCTGGTGATGCATGGAAAATCTCGACAAACCTCTCCGGTCTCACCCGACCTTGTTACCTACATGTCCAGGAGGACGGAGTTATCGGTCCAATCTGGTTGTTTGTTGTGGGGGAGATGTGTCATTATTCCACCACCACTGAAATCACAGATGTTAGAACAGCTACATTCCGGTCACTGTGGAATAGTGCGCATGAAGGAAATTGCACGAAGCTATTTTTGGTGGCCTGGATTGGACAGTGCTATTGAAGAGAAGGCAAAAGCTTGTATGTCATGTCAGGGTGTGAGGAATGCACCCCAGTGGGCACCCCTAAACCCATGGGACTGGCCTGAAAACCCGTGGCAACGTATTCACATTGACTTCGCTGGCCCCCTTGAAGGAAGCATGTTCTTGGTGGCAATAGATGCCCATTCTAATGGCCAGAAGTCTCTGTAATGCAGTCCACTACTGCAGAGAGTACTATCCAAAAACTACGAGGACTCTTTAGTCGTTTTGGTCTGCCAGAACAACTTGTGAGTGACAACGGACCGCAGTTCGTCTCTCAGGAGTTTCAAAATTTTATGAAGGCAAATGGGATACACCACATCACGTCAGCACCATATCATCCATCCACCAATGGATTAGCTGAAAGATTTGTGCAGACAATGAAACATGCTTTGAAATCAGCAAGGGGACAACACTCCATTCAAAAGCGTCTGGATACCTTCTTACTTTCCTACAGAAACACACCTCATGCTACGACCAAGGCATCTCCGGCCTTTCTAATGATGGGACGACAGCTGCGCACTTGCTTTGATCTGCTGAAACCTTCTGAATCCCGACAAATTGTGCAACATCAGCAGCAAAATCAAGTTATCAGACGGGCACCCAGAGCAAAAGAGCAAACCTTTAGCCCGGGACAGCCAGTTTGGGTTCGGAATTATACTTCCAGAGCTAAATGGGTCCCTGCCACAATCATCACTCAAACAGGACCTGTTTCCTACACAGTCCGGACTGCAGAGAATCTTACCTGGCGGCGACATGTAGATCAGCTGTTGCCAGGTCATGCCAGTCCTCAGGACACATCTGCAGTTGAGTGGTCTGACTTCATCACTTCTGGTGAGACACCGAATCACAAATCACCTGTTTCTGACTGTTCTCCTCCATTACTGCCGGCGGCTGAGATACCCCTTTGCCCAGCACAAGCTGATACCACCTCCTCACCTGTTCGTGCTGCGGACCCAGAGCCCATGGTACTTTTGGGTGCAACAACACCAGAAGTTCGCCGTAATCCACCTAGAGACAGAAGGCCTCCTCATTGGCTGAATCTTTAGCTAGGGCGAACCCACGGTTATGGCGCAAAATAATCCCCATGGTTTAGCCGGGAATGGAGGCAGTCTACCCTCCTTCTCTAGTCTAGCGTGTGTTTTATTTAGGGGATGTTCTTATTACGGGGGGAGGAATATGTTGTGTATTTGGTTGTCATGGTTTTTGTTCCTATGGCAACTGAGTTAGATTATCAGGGGATAGCCCAGCCAGTTTCAGCCAGTTGGGTGAGCTCTGTGTCTGTAAATAAAATGGTAGTTTTGTTAGCTGTCTGCTGTCTGGCCTCAAGTGATTTCTTCCTAAACCGGCTGTCCCCAAGGATATAACATTGGGTTCAAAAAAGAATTAGATAAGTTTATGGAGGATAGGTCCATCACTGGCTATTAGCCAAGATGGTCGGGGACACAACCCCATTATCTGTCCCTAAATCTCTGACTGTGAAAAGCTGGGACTGGGTGATGGGATGGATCACGCAAAAAATTTCCCTGTTCTGTTCATTCCCTCTGAAGCATCTACCACTGGCCACTGTTGGAAGAGAGGATACTTGGCTAGATGGACCATTGGTCTTACCTGTAAGGCTACTTTTATGTTTTTATAAGTATTCTTATGTTCTTTACGTCTCCACTATTTTTGCTGTATGGATAAAGCAATACAAACTCCTTTTACCCCCGTCTAGTTTGTCCTTGTTTTTCCCCTTTGATGTGTAATAATGAGGTGGCACAGAGGAAATGTCTTTAATCAACTGCAGAAACTCCTAGCATTATCTGGATCACATATATCTCCAAACACTTTATCACTGTCTCTTTCCAGTGTTCATAATTCTGATGTATCTGGTGTTCCAGTGTCATGTCATTCTATTACATTAAACAATATAACATAACAACGTAGTACAATGGAATGATGAAATGCTGACTTGCTTCAGAAAATGTAAAGAGATAATACACTTGTTTTCAGCGGGGAAAGCTGCTTTTAGTTCATATAGTGGCTTTACCTGATTAAATTAGATAAGACTAGGTAGTTAGAGAGCTAGACAGACAGACCATAATCATACTAGCACAAATGAAAAATTCAGCTTGGATTTATAGCCTTATATTGTTCACATGTGAAATGCGAACAGAAAAAGGAAGTTTTCCTGCTCTTTCTCATTACAATTATGATGAAAGTTCCAAAGAAATCTACTTTAAATGCTGTCTCTTTTTGTGGTGTTTTCTCCATTTGTGGTGGAATAACGGCTGCTTTTAAAGACTTTCTTGTTGCCTCAGGGCCAGATTTGATACCCTTATTCAGATTGAGTAATACCTCACTCTGCAAATGGTCATGTTGACTTCAAAGATGTACAAAAGGTCCTATTGTGAATCCCTTACTTACACTTACCACTCAAGGACATGAGTAAGGGTTGCATGATCATGCACTAAGTTTAGTGATGAGGCATTGGACGGGATGGGCTACTGCTCTGAGATGGTACTGCAAATTCTCTCTTTGGTTTTTGACTGGTGGGTTCTGCTCACATGCTCAGGATTTAACTGATCACCATATTGGGGGTCAGGAAGGAATTTTCTCTCAGATTAGATTGGTGGGAACCTTGAGATTTTTTTTTTGCCTTTGTCTGCCCCATGGTGTGTAAGTCACTTGCCGGAATCATCTGGGTCTATCTCACCTAATTAGTTCCCTGCGATTAGAGTGGCCTTGGGCATTTGTGAACCTCAGTCCCTCCTGTTCTCTGGCACACGTTAGTTCAGCCTTCTGAGGGCTGTAATACTTTGCTCTAATTCTGGAGGTGGCTGAGGATGTTTGGGGACCTGTGATATGTAAAAAGTCAGACTATATGATCTGGTTGTCCCTTCTGACTTTAAACTCTATGGTACTTACTTATGTGTATGGTGGTAGCGTCTAGAGGGCCCGATCAGGGCCTCTTCATTGCTCGGTGCTGTACACACATAACAAAAGGATGATCCCTGCCTCAAAGAGCTTACATTCTAAGTATAAGGTGAAACAATAGATGGTTACAGCAAACAGATACAACAAGCCCAAGCTAACGGGGATGACTATGATTAGCGTGATAAGCAGCAATCCCTACAAATACCTCGGGATTTGTCCTCACACTGCTAGTTGCCTACGGTAAGGAGGGAAGAGCTGTAGGGCCACCACTGTGTATTAGTTCCATTGCCCACGCCTATGAATAGAACTTTTGTTAATTGAAAAAATGACTCTCGTTGTTAAGTGTTTTCACATGTATTTATTTGTTTATTTGGAGCCAGGAATAGCATGTGTATGTCTGTTTCTCAAGGAAATGTACTCAGAAGTGATAAATCCTGTGCTTGGATTCCCCTCCCACCCCACCTTGGCTATGTTATCCCTTGCAGGGATAACAACATCCTGCAGGAAACAGAACCACTTTAGATGTGATTAATTTCTGTTACATACCTATTATGTGGGGGCCAAGTTGGTGATGTATTTAGTGACCATTCTACTGGCTGTGCCACTGGAGTTCTAACTGGAGCTCAGCCCTTGACTTTAAGTCAGTTGCCTCTGGGCTGCTAGAGATTGGGAGTGTAGCAGTTAATGCTCTTTTTCATATTGTCTATTTTTTTCTTAACCTTGGGCTCCATTGTGGGCTAAATAGGGTCAAGCAGTCCAAGTGGCCTGGACTAAAATGTGAATGACTAATGGAGTTATTGATGTATGTAGGCCATAAGCAATGTACATGTTGAAATTATGGCAAGTCCATTCTTTGAAAAGCCAGTGGTATGAGGGTCATCCAAAATTGTCCGATATGCCAATAAGAGCATGTTGACACATGCCAGATGCCAATTGCTCATGGGACTAAATCTTTCCAAAAGATTTTTTAATGATACGGATCTAATTATATGCATACATGAAATAACAGGTTTGTTATATTAGCAGCAGCAGCTGATTTTAGCATTCTTAGCTCTAGGTCATCTTTCATTTATAAATACATACAAAATCAATCACCCCCCAAAAACACTTTAAATACAACCAGTAAGGTGCATATGTAACTAATCAATACAACTGCATGATCTTTTCTTATGGCCCTTGACCCTACATCCTCTGTTCTCTTGTCCTATTTCTGTTGCCTTCATTCATCATGATATAGCTCCACTGAGCTCATAAACTCTTTAGATCATGGCTTGAGTCTTTAATTTCTGTCTAAAGCACCCGGCACACTATGAGCATTGCATAAACAATAAATAATCAAACAAGTCCCAAACCCATATAAGCCCCAGTACAGTTAGGCATGTGCTTCACTCTAAGTACACGATTAGTCCCAAGGACAAGGGCTGACCAGGCCATGAAGACTGAATTGACCACTTACTGTTAGCCCTGTGCGGAGTGACCAATTCTAAGGGATGCAGAGTGAACACTCAGTAACTGACCCATTCAACCTAATTTTTTTTGTCACTGATTCTCATACTATATATGTAGAGTCCCTCTGTGTTCAGTTTTTACTGAAAAATTCTAGGATTTTACAAAAGCTATTATTTTGAGGTTTTTTTTTTACAGATTTTCACCTAGATTTGGGGCCACCCAAGTACATGAAAATACTGATTATGTTAAGGAAATCCAATATATTACATTAGGTAGACATATTTGTTAGCCTAATTTATTATTAAGTGTAAATGTGAGGCTATCTGCTAAAATACGGCAATGTAGTTGAAAATACACACACACACACACACACACACACACAGAGACATGCGTCTGTGCATATAATGTTAATTTATAGTTCATGAGATAAACCACAGCTTAAAATTGCTTTTGCTTTCAATACTATTATTTTTTCCTCTATTTGTTGCTTTTTTGTCTGTCCTCCCATCCCCCCAAAATTTACCCAGAAAACGGTGAAGTTAATTTTCTGCACTGATTTTTAGTCATTGTTTAAAAAAAAATCAACCAAGTAAGAGAAACAGGGCAATAGTTTTTGTTCTCAGTTACACCAGTATATCTGAAGTCATTCTGCTCAAATCAGCTAGGTTTCTTAGTTTTTGTGCCCTTGTAAGGGAGATCAGAACTTACCCAATTGTGGCCCTGGTTCAGCAAAACACTTAAGCAAGTACTTACATTTAAGCATGGCACTAATTCCATTGAGATCTTGTCTGGAGTGCAAGTTCTGTAACAGCAAGATGATAGTTCAGTTTTCCTGGACTATAAAGGCATTGGCTTCTCTGCAGAGACTGCCAACAAAGAGGGGAGTTGTGATGGTATTAATTTTTGTTTTGTGTACAAATATAAGCTGGGAACACAACTGAGACCCACAAACTAATTTCACATAGACCAGCTCCCAGAAGATAACATATTTTGGTCAGTACCTACCTGGATTCAATTGAAATAGCAGGCAGAAGGTGAAAGGGTCTGTCATATCTCATTGCCAATCACATGAGTCATCCAATCTCCACTTAGGTTAAATTAAAAGACCAACCAGTTAAACAACATTCTGTCTTAAATTACAATTTACTTATTTGTTTTAGTTTGTTATTGAAGTTCCTTCTGAGAATCCAAGCTTTAATCCTTGAACCCAATAGCTTTACCCTTTCCACCACATGAAAGGACAGATACAATGTTGATAAGTGTGGGTGGATGGATAGATGTTTGGTAGGAAATTAGATAGATAGATAGATGGTAGATAGCTAGATAACAGTGCTGTAACACTAAACATACCTAAGAGTGCCAAGGTGAAGATTAAAAAGAAAATCTTTGTCCACAACAAAAACAGATAAGATATTTATCAGGTTTTCAGAATGGTTACAGCAACAATGAAAAGATCTGGCTTCCCAGATGTCTCTCTGGGATGACTTTGTGTGCAATGTGTTTTGCTATTAACTGGTGTCTAACGTGATGAACTGGTTATGAACTCTTCATTCATCACCTAAGCTAAAAGAAAACCTAGATGACTTGGTATTGAACAATATAGGGCTTTTTTCTCTCTGCCCATGACTCATTTTCAGGATTTCTTATCTGACCTTGTTGGACAAATTTTACAACTCCACCATGGAAGGTTACAAGACATCAGGGCATTTAGTGCTGAGTGCAATATTCCCTCGCCCCACAAAAGTTAGCTAATAGTTCCAAGAAATAAATTACTTTTGCTGGGCTCTTAAATATTATGATTTGCCTGCTTGAAATGAAATCACCAAAGTAATTGTAGAATATTGCTTGCCATTACAGTCATTAAAAACAGGCAGATGTAGGATCACTCTCATGGAAAACTTTCCTGATGGGTTTTCATGGAGATAAGTGCATAGAATCCACTTCTGAAAAAAGATGTTGAATAGAATGAATTTGCCATTCACTGACTGGCTGATGATGATTTTCTTGTTAATTTGGAGTTTAGGCTTTAGAGAAACCTTAACAAATTTGATTGCTAAGCTCTGTAGGTTGACTCCCTCTTTGTGAGCTACATTCAGGATCATAAACTCTTCTTTCATTGTACAGCATTTTAGTACAGATCTCTGAGTAAGCAAATATATTGTTTGTTATGGTCACTTGTACCATGGGACTTTCAGAGGTCTTGTAGCTTCACCACATAGTAAGGTCATGGCATTTTGATTTAGCTGGGTTTGGTCCTGCTCTGAGCAGAGGGTTGGACTAGATGACCTCCTGAGGTCTCTTCCAACCCTAATATTCTCTGATTTTAAGGCTCTGTTCAGGAAAGCACTTAAATGTGTGCATAACATTAAGCACATGCTTAAGTCTTATTGATATAAAAAGATAGATTAAGAGAGAGGATGATTCAGATGCTCCAGAATTTAGCTGTCCTTATTCCCAATCTCCTACCATATCCAAGAGATGGACACAAGCAATTGATTCATTTTCATTACTAAATACATGAGTAGCTAGTAATCTAAATACATCTAAACATTTAATAGAATTTACCTTAGAACACCACTGAAGGCAACATTTTCAAACCAGGGAAGGAGCAAAGAAGGGCACTGAATTTACGTGGGACTGATTTGTACATGATGCCATTTGAGTGCACAGGAAAATGCTGGTTTGCACTTGCAAATGCAGGGTTCGTAGGCACAATGGGCATACACAATTACTGTATCCTCTTTTGAAAATGTCACACCAAATGTATTTTGATGTATCCATATACCAGGTTGTGTTTTTTATGTCCTACACTATGTAAGAATCTAATTACCTCTAATTCACTTCATTTAAACCAGGATTTCACCTTTGAAGTTTTATTTCCCCTCCCTGGCTGGTGAAACTACCCACCAGCTTATAAAACCTCTAGAAGGAGCTACTGTAATACAAATAAGAATAATAAATTTGGGGTCTGTCTACACAGATATAATCTGGGACCAGAATCTGGGATCAAGATCTGAGCCAGACTAAGAGTACTCATAATCTTCAAGGAAATGTCCTGCTATTTCTCAGTCAGGAACGTGGTCCAACACATCATGCTGAAATTGTTTGTGGAACAAATTCACCCTTTTAAAAAATGGCTCTTTGCACTTGGCCAACTCTTGCCCTTGCCTCCATGGTCATAGAATCATAGAATATCAGGGTGGAAAGGGACCTCAGGAGGTCATCTAGTCCAACCCCTTGCTCAAAGCAGGACCAACCCCAACTAAATCATCCCAGGCAGGGCTTTGTCACGGAGAATCTCATGGCAACAGAACCCATTCAGTTCTAGAAAGGGGATGTACCCCACAGAGCTCAGCTGTGTAGGGGCCCCTATGTGCCAGCACAGGCAGGATTGATGGAGCAGGGAATAGAGCAGGTCAAAGGACAGGAGTGAAGGATCTCTTGTTACCTAGATCTTTCCATCTACCGCATTTGTGGAGGGGGTGTGTGGAGGCCAGAGCTTCAAGGCTACAGTACTCACCGCAGAATGGCTCTGAAAGGATTCCACTGCCTGGGGGATGACTCCCTCTCTACGTCCTCAGGCAAAGCTGAACAGTAAAAGCCCAGTGCTAGGATGTGCCTCACTTTGCAGGATTTGGACCAGGAGCACCAGAGGTTCCCAAAGGGCATTGCAAACACTGATTAATTACACCTCCTTTGGGAAAGTGCTGTTATCCCTGTCTCACTGAGGCAGGGAGCACTTAAACCACTTGCTCAAGGTTGGTGGAAAAGCTACAAACAGCACCCAGGAGTAAGCTGGGTAGAGAGGGTGGGGAATCTCTGACTAAATCAGGCAGAGCCAGGACTTGAGCCTGGGTCTGCCAAACCCCAGGGCAGTGCCCTAAGCACCAGTGTCCGAAACTGGGGAGGTCTCTCTTAGTCTCTGATTTTTCACAAACACCTTTGAAAGGTCTGGTTCATCTCAGTACCAACGGGGGAACATTTCCAATATCTCAACAATTTTCCTGGGATGGGAAACCTGTTTTCTGCCCAGCTCTACCCAGCGCCCCGATTGCTCACTCCACCTGCTCTGGCCACTAACTCCCACAATGAACTAGTTAAGGCAGATTCATATTATACCTAATGTCAATTTAAAAATAAATAAGAAGGGAAGGGAATAAGTTGTAATAAAAGTGTATAGGCTAGAGATATACATTTCTCGTTAAAGCAATAAATCTTCCCCAAAGGAAGTTGTTAAAATTCTTTATGTTTAAAAAATGAGGTCCACAGGGACTCCAAATTTCAGTTCGATTTTTAGCTGAGGCATTTTTTTTTCTTTATCAAACACTTGGTGCTGTAATGTGATAAGGGCCCCATGCAGGCCATAAAACTAATTTATCATCTGTAAGGTGTACAAAGAAAATGGTAACTGCCTGCTTGTCTGCTTGACATATGAGGTCATTTTTGCCGCTAGCTTTCTAATACTGAGCAATTTTATCAGCTATTTATATACATTAATTGTAGGCACCCATATGTTCACTGTTGTATATAATAATGCATTGCTTTGAATATGCAGTCCTTAAGTTTTCGCGTGCACGTGCATCTTTTATTTAACTGTTTGGTTTGCCTATTAAAGCCCATTATTCAGCTGTGTAGTGTAACCCTCGCTCTCAAGTGGATTTATGTTTCTTTAAATCTTGCTCACCACAGTGAAAGGCACTGGAGTGAACAAGGCCACCTCGTTCGTCCCCCAGGAACAGCAGCAAAACAAGGAAACTAAGGGCCATGGTTCACTTAGTAATACTAAACAAAAAGGATTATTCAATGAGTCCCTTTCCTCAAGGGACAGCAGCACATTCACGCTCGATGGTGTGCACAGAAACATGGCTCTCCATCAACACAGCCAGGGCACGATCCCGATCCTGCTTCAATCTGTGGCAAAGCGCCGAGCATTCTGAGGGGCACAGGTACGTCGCATGTCAAATACAGCAAACAGAATTACACCATCTCCTCAACTAGAGGGTGGCGGTGGTAAAAGGAAGAGCCCTTCCCCGGCCCAGATCTCTGAAAGGGCCAGGCACAAGAGCAGTTCTTGCACTACAGGGCACACAAGGACTGCTCTTCCTAGCATACAAAGGGGCTTTCATCACCCCCCAAAGGCTGCTCTAAGTTATGTCAGTTGCCACGGACGCAAAAGTGCCAAAATGGCAGACGGGAGTTGGGAAGCCCTGGACGTGCCCCCTTTCCTCTAGCCAAACCTCCTATGCTGGCAGCAGGGAGGCTGATTGCACAGGAGCGACGCCACTGGAAATTCCCCCCTTGTACTGGGGACATCTTCCAGTTTGTGAACATATTCTGCATGCAAAGGTGACATGAATCGCTTGGCAACACACCTGAGAATCTGGCCCTCTATGGGTCTGTTTTACATATGAGTAAACTGAGGCACAGAATGGTTGAGTGTCTGAGCTATTCTTGCACAGCAAGAACCAGAAATGGAATCCATGTAAACTGAGACTGATTCCATTGAAGCAGATGGAGTGACACCAGGGTGTGAATGAATCCTGACTCTCAGCCCCATGCTCTGAATAACACCCTGTAATAAAAAGCCATGATTAAAACTGCATGCATAACTTTTCGCATTGAGAAAACAGCCATTTCCATTGCTGAGCAAATCATGGGAAAGCCTATTGCTGGGGTTTGGAACTATTTACGCAGCCAAGGTCTGTGTGTAAATTGGAGAATTACATCTCATTACCAGGAATTTACACACAGAGGTAAACTTCCTGGTTTCCCCACAACGTTTGAAATGAAGCACTGCGACACAAAGGAGGCAGGCGTGGATTGCCAATGCTTTCCTACATTAACCAAATGAAGAGGTAAGTGCCATATTTGGAATACACTTGACAGGTGGCTTTCAGAGAGAGGAGATGGTCAGAAGGCAGAGGGGACAATTCTCGGCACATGTGCATCATTTTACATCCTCTGTCTGCAGTGGAGGTACTCTCTACTTACACCAGCGATAGTCAACCCAGAATTGGAGTCAGTGGGTGTAAAGCAGAATAGCTCCACTGACTTTGTTTACACCAGAGGAAGATTTGGCTCCAGCGTTTTGAAAAGTAAAATGGACCATGTAAGAAGAGGAGAAAGAACAACGCATGCCAGTGACTGAGAAGGGGACAATTAGTATTACTATTGATTATTTAGACAGCCCCTTCTACAGACACATGAAACTCATGTTCCTGCCTCATGGAGCAACAGCCACTGACTTTGAGGAACACAGAATCAGACCCTAAGTTAGACACAGCCTAGAGAAAAATCCATTCTGGGCAGGAGAGTGGAAGGCAGAACATTTATCATTTATTTGGATTTGGAGTCTGCTCTGCATTTACGCTACTTTAGGATTCTTTATAATGTTTGATGTTTCTATTTTATTTCTCTTCCCATTTTGGGCCAGAGGTGGCTATTTCCCATGCCCCTCCCAGTCTGCTGCTGCTACAGCAGCTCTGAGGTTGCCCTAACTTTTACATCCTGCTGCCTAATCCCTACGGAGTATATGTAACCTGCTCACTTGTACGCTCGGTCTCCCTCGATGCCTGAGCCAGAGAGGATATAAGTCTGTTACAGCCCCACCTATAGCACCTGGCACTGTAGCGAGTTGTCCATTAATTTCGGGAGGTCATCAGTTCAGTTCCTGGTGTCAGCTAAGATGGTGGCAGAGAATGACTGAGATGAAGATCTGCCTCCCTGTGCTGAGGCTTTGTGCAGAGGTGGTAAAGAGTTGGCTGGGCAGCGGGTGTTTTATGCCAGTGAGTGCTCCCCAGAATACAGTAGATGGTGCAAAACTAGGGGTCACTGAATAAAATTAATAGGTAGCAGATTAAAAACAAATAAAAGGGCATATTTCTTCACACAACACACAATCAACCTGTGGAACTCCTTGTCAGAGGATGTTGTGAAGGCCAAGACCATAATAGGGTTCAAAAAAGAACCAGATAAATTCATGGAGGATAGGTCCATCGATGGCTATTAGCCAGGATGGGCAGGGATGTGTTTGCCAGAAGCTGGGAATGAGCAACAGGGGATGGATCACTTGATTCCCTGTTCTGTTCATTCCCTCTGTGGCACCTGGCACTGGCCTCTTGGGAGACAGGATACTGGGCTAGATGGACCTTTGGTCTGACCCAGTAAGGGCATTCTTATGTTGCAGTGCAGGGATGAAATCCTCTATATTTTTACTAATCTGATACATCCATGTGATCAGATTGAGACAAGCAGGTTTCCAGGAGGGATTGGCGGGTGAGAGAGGCTGGCCAGTATGCAGGGGTCACCTTGGGGGAAATGACAGAAGGGTACCAAGGGGAACAGACCCAGTGAAGGGGCCTGCAGGGGATGAGAGGCACAGAGCTAGTTTATTTAGACAGACCTGAAAGGCCGTGCTGCCCAAGCCTCTCCAAAACAGGTTACGGCATGACTGATGCCAATCAAATCCCAGCCTTCAGTAACGGAAGATGTCTAATAGGGCCGAAGCGTTACCTGCCCAGCAATATCCCCAACCACAGTGTCAGAACAGTCAGAAGCCGGTTGAAGCTGAAGGGTTCGGACAGATCCAATAAGTTTGATTTAAAACACTGGGAATTCATTACAGTTTTCCCACCAGCCCAGCACTGTAGGTGAGGCAGAATTTAAGACACAATCAATACTTCCAAGGAAGACCTTTGTACTTGGGGTGGAGAAAGGTAATCGGGCTGGAGTAACAACTAGATCTAACACTACAGAAGCTGCCTGCGGAAGAGCTGGACTTTTCAGGCCTTGCTCTCCCTTCTGAGCTCGACGCTTTTCCCTTCAGGTCCATTCATTGATCATTCAGGGACAGAGGCCAAAGCATCAACAAGAGGAAAGAGCTGCAACCAGTTATGCACATGTGTCACATCATCCAGAATGATTCCTGACAGGAGTCGGGGGGGAGTTCGGTTGATAGTATCCTGTGCATTTCTGGAATTTCTTTCAGCTGGTGACCTCAAGTTACTGCACAGATATCCCGTAACTCAGCTGCAGAGTGAACCAGAATGATGGTTATTTATTGTACCCCTCACAGGTGGGTTAACTGGGGCATAGAGAGGGCCAGATTCTGACACAGACTTTGCACCCAAGCAAAATAGTCAGAACCCCCCTTACTCACTTAGGGCTTGTCTGTAGTACCCGCCGGATCGGTGGGCAGTGATCGATACAGCAGGGGTCAATTTATCGCATCTAGTCTAGACGCGATAAATCGACCGCCAAGCACTCTCCCGTCGACTCCAGTAGTCCACCGGAGCGAGAGGTGCAAGTGGAGTCGACGGGGGAGCGTCAGCAGTCGACTCACCACCGTGAAGACACTGCAATAAGTAGATGTAAGTACGTCGGTAGCTGAAGTTAGAACAATTCCCCCCCTCTCCCCAGTGTAGACCAGGCCTTAGGCAAGTCACGTGGCACTTGGGTGCAAGAGCATCTGAGTAAGTGAAGCTCTTTGCCTGCTTACGTCCTCCAAGGAGCTTGGGGGCAGGGAGGGATGCAGCCTCAGGTCTGCCCAATCACTGGCACGAGGTCACGTGAGTCGTGCAATCTTCCGGGGGAACCATGGAGAAGAGAGGGAGCCTTGAGTCACAGGCTCCATCTCTGGGGTGCAGATGGGGGAATGAGCTGTTCCATGAAAAAAATATTTTGTCCCTCACTGGGTGAGTGGGATGGATTGTGACTCTGAGTGCCAGTTTGCTCGCTGGCCAGCTCCTGGGGCAGTGCAGCTACGTACTATCCCTTAATCAGTGGCAGTGTTGTCTAGTGGAGAGAGAACTGAACTGGTACTCAGGAGACCTGGATTCTATTGCCAGCTCTGCCACTTGCTTCTGGGTGACATTGGGCAAGTCACTTCCTGCTCCGTGTCTCAGTTTCTCCACTCTGTAAAATGGGGTTAATGATACTGGCCTCCTTCATAAACCACATTGGGCTCCACTGATCAAAACTGCTAGTTATTGCTATTATCCAGGGCAGAGTGCCAAGTTATCTTTCCACAGTGTTTGAAGTATCTTCTCAGCCCCAGAAGTGGTACCTCCAGGTCAGACTCAGGTACCCGGGTGGGACCATATGGGCTGGAAGCATTCACTGATGCATCCTGTGCTGTGGCTGTTCTATGGGAAAGCAGAGGAATTCAGTCTTAAGAGCTGTCAATCAGCACCATTAGATTAAGGGGGAAATATTTCCATTTAAAATCCCTTTAAAAAGCCAATGGAGGATGCTTTGCTTCACCATTTGAAACAATAAACCAAAGCCATAATGTCTGGTTAGAGGCTGAGGGTTAGAGATGATCAGGGGCACTCATAAGTCCTTCCTGTGGTCACTTGAAGGGAAACCTGAAATACTTAATAGTCAAGCAGCATTACTGTCCCTTCAGACCTGTTGCCAACATGCTCCCCTTAAGCCTCCCATTACCTGGTGCAGGAGAATAAAAGCCCCTTATGTCACAGAGTCCCCGGGCGATGCTCTGGAACTGCTCCCCACAAAGCCAGTCAGGACTTTGGGGAGCCTCCTCTCCCTCGGAGCAGACTGTCTTCAGGGCAAGAAGCTCACACGGCTTCACCTCCTGGGTCTGACCTTGGAGCATTCAGCAAATGCCCCTCCATGCGCTTGCCACAGCGAGTCCACCCAGGCAGGCTCCTGGGGAAGCCAGAGGGTCCTGCACCCTCACTTCACAGTCCGACGTGACTCTCAGCCAGCCGGTAAAACAGAGGTTTATTAGATGACAGGACAACAGTCTAAAACAGAGCTTGTAGGTACAGAGAACGGGACCCCTCAGCCGGGTCCATTCTGGCACCCAGCGAGGCAGACAACCCCGTCTGCCCTCACTTCCCGTCCCCAGCCTGCTCCCAGCTGAAACCCCCTCCAGCCCCTCCTTTCTGGCCTTTGTCTCTTTCCTGGGCCAGGAGGCCACCTGATCTCTTTGTTCACCTTTAGCATCCCCGTGCAGGGGGGAAGGGCTCCAGCCATTTGTTGCCAGGAGACCGAGTGTCGGGCGTTTATGCACACTGGAGACTTAAGAAATGCATAGGGAAACTGAGGCACCCACACAGTATTCAGAGGAAACATTAAGAACAGTCCCACTTCTTCACACCTTACGAAGACATCTACAATTGCTAGAGAATCTTCTTTTCGAGATGCAGAGCCCAGAAATGTAGCCCTGGGGAAAGGAATTTTATATGAAGAAGTCATTTGCATTGTTTAAAGATAAACTTTTGGGTTTAAAACAAAGTAACAAGGTGGTGTGGGGGAGAGATGGTTTTATTTTTCCCCTTCTTTACTACTTATTTCTTTCAACTGTGTAAGAAATCGGGGCAGCTTGGGAATGCATGGTCTTCTCTGTACTGTATATCACAGTCTCTTGGAAATTCATGCTAGCAACAGGAATAGAATTCAGATCTCCAAAAGCACAGGCTTCTGAGGAGACTCTTCTTTATCTGTTGGCAGTATAGCACTTAGGGTACACAGCTGAGGACTTCTGAGTCCCTCCAGCAGAGGCTAGTGGTAGAGGCAAGACACTAGCCAGTCATTGAGCATATGACGGGTGCTTATCTCAGCAGTTTGACCTGCCTGAGTCTGCAAAACAGGCCTGGAAATCTCACGGGAAGCATCCTTACTCACATGATCCGGACTGTATATTTTTAGGTCCAAAATCTGGTTCCATTAGGGTCAACATCACTTCAATGGGAGCTGGATTTTGCTCATCATTGCACATATACCAGAGAATATAATGATAATGCAAACAAATTGTATAGGAATGTCAGAGATGGCATTAACCCAAACTGGTCAATGGAATGTAAGAGCAGAAAGCATGACTATTTATTATTAGGGAAGGATATATATTGATAGCAACAGATAGATATA
Source organism: Mauremys mutica (assembly GCF_020497125.1). NCBI lineage: Eukaryota > Metazoa > Chordata > Testudines > Geoemydidae > Mauremys > Mauremys mutica. The sequence continues at coordinate 9,202,366 of NC_059077.1, forward strand.
GATCAGAAATCATGCATTCTTGTCATCCACACATCAGGCCATGCCAAGGTATATCAGAGGGTATGTTACTAACCAGGAAAGAAAGGATAGGGTCTGTTTTCCTCTTATTTATTAAGCCCCATTAGATGGGGCAGGACCCCAATCACACATCTTAAACATCACCTGCTCATTCTCTCTCTGCAGGGAAGGAGACCTCTGTGAATCTGAGATCCCCGTCACATCTTGGTGAAAGCCGGAGGGAGTTTGAGGTCAGGAAAAACAGAGCATGCTAGCAAAGGAGACACGGTTAGCTGCACTTTTCTACCGATTCAGACCTGGCTCCTCGCCATTGGTCTGCATGAATCTAAAGTGGGATGGTCTGAAAGGCCAAAAGCCTGTTGTGTTCTTCCAAAAGCAAAGCACAATGCTAACAGAAATGCTCCTGTTCTGACTTTTTAAAGAACTACTCAGAACCGCCAGTCTGATTCAAAAGCCCTGCGCTGCCTGGACAGGTTGATTTAAGGACACGGGAAACAGAATTGAATCAGAATTATTTTACCTCAGCCAGTCTTATCAGCAGTGCTGCAGTCTCCACCAGAATCATCAGTGCCTGCTAGGCCCAAGGCAGAGAACCCTGAATACCTCCCTTTCCTATTCATTTTCACATCTTTGGGAATTCATGACACACCCAGTGACAATGAAACCGCAAACATGTGGGTAAACAAGAATAGGAAACCCAGTGGGCATTAAGGGGCCAACATATGGATTAAGGTGATGGCTTGTCTCCAGCCCATGAAGATCCTACTGCATCATCCAGAAGCTCTTTCCAGGTAGAGTTTTACTTCTCAAACAGAGGCAAAACGCAAACAGCTCCTCAGCTTTTCCCAAGAGGTTTTCCCCTTTGCCGCTCTCAGTGCTTCTTGCTTCAGAGCCGCCTGCAGAATTCTGCCTGGCTCTTTCAGCAGAGCACTTCCTCCCAGAGCTTGCTCCCTAGAGGACCCTTTTCCCAGGAGGGAGGTGTTGGTTTTTAGTCTCCTACTGCCCCACCCTTTTAATTGGCCAAACTGGGAGCACCTGCTCTGACGTAGGAGTCATTTCAAGGGGCCAGCCAGCCTGGGACAGGGCTATTACACTAGTGACCACAAGCAGAAATGCATCATTGATGAATAAATGCACCAGTGGCAGAGAGGCACAAAGGTCTAGTAAAGAGATTCCCAGTCTGTGGCATGTGGACCAGTGGTGGCCTTGCAGAGCTCTAGCTTGTAATCTGTGTGGATGTGACTGCTGGCATGGGGCTGGCTTTAACCAGCTGGAAACAAGGAGGAGCAGGCAGCCTGCCTACCTCTGCTAGAAGCTGCTCCTCCATATGGATGGGAGAGAGGGAAATGAAACTGGGGTGCCAGCCAGCAAAGGGAGAGGAATGACTAATAGGGCCGCTTGGGGAGGAGGACCAGGCTACCCAGAAGAATTATGTGCATAGGCTGGTCTTGTCATCTTTCTGGTCACAGTTCCAGAAAGGCAGTTTGTGATAGGCCTGTCCCTGCTGGCAGCCAATCTTCAGGTCTGAGCCCATCTGGGATCACTCCTTGGACTGTACCCATGAGGAATTGTAAGTCCTACTTCCATTTGCAGGACCACTACACCAGCTGTTTGGGTCTCTCTGGCTTTATGTTCACAGCTGCATTCCTGAATTCTGGCCCTTGCTCTAGTTCTACCCTTTCCACCACTGAGCATGCTAAAAATACTCCCCTGGCTAATGCAGGGTGTTGCCCGGTTCCCTTATGGCCTGGCATCCAGTTTTCAATGGCTGGCTGGTTACATTCCTCCCTGTCCTCTCCTCTGCTTCAGTCTCCAGCTAAGACTCAGCTGTTAAGGATGCAGAAGAGGGAGAGCCAATCACCCTCTCTCTCTAGACCCGAACCCCTTAACCTGGTGCCTTCTACAGTGTGGAGCAGTTTCTACTGCTGCCTTTGCAGGGCATCTCTAGCTTCCTAGGGAACCTTCCTTCCTTCTGCATCTCTCAGCCCCTGTGGCGAGAGATGAATTGTTCACAGTTAAGTGCTGCAAGCCCTATATCTGACAGCAGCTGCTAAGATGCTTCATGCCTGGATCCCAGGCTGGGGGCCCCTCCAGGAGTAGCAGCAGCATTTTAGAGAGTAAAACAGTATGCAAGACAATAGACTGTGCAACAAAGACCGCAGCACACAGGAGGAAAGTTCAATGTGTCTTTATTTTGGGCTACGGAGTTCAGCATTCCCACTGGTCCTTCCTCCACACTAACGCCCTTCCATACCCTCTGTGCTCTCTGTTTATGTTCACCTGCTACCCAATTAACTCCCCATTTAGCTGCGCACCTGCCATGGCTTTGTCCTCAGACCACTGCACTGTAGCCATTAACCCTCTAGATTACCTTCTGCTCTGAAAAATACCCGAGTGAATGGCTGGAGCATTCATCTGTGAATAGGAAACATGCTACAGTCAGTTGTGGCTGGTAAAGATGTGATTGGGGGTGCGGGGGAGATTATGCTTTTTTTTTTATCAATTGACTCATGTCGCCAGTGGGTTTTCTGTCATAATTGACTAATGCCACCCAGGTTGATATGTACTTCTGCTGATAGCTGCATTACAAGTTAACCGTCTAGCTCAGTATATGTTTTCATTCAATCTCTATAGGAGAAACTCATATATGGCAGCTGGCAATGCCCTGAGGGGAGAAATCAGCTGTCTGGGGACAGCGCGGAAGGCACTCGACTACAGACGACAAGAGACGAGGGAAGAATCAGGAAAGTCAATGAGAAATTAGTCAAACAAGATTCAGTGTGTCGCAGTGTTGCCTGCCTGATGCACTGAACTTCAGGAAGCAGCCAGAGAGCTGGATCAGCCCAGAAGCTGCGGAGTTTTGGGAGGCAGAGTAAGGCCAGTGCAACTGTAACAATTTGTTAACCGAAAAATGCTGCAGAGGGTGATGCAGGAGATAGAGGGCCAGTTGCCGGCAATGCGGCAGCACCAAATCCTGAGAGGAAGAGAGAAACTTCAGAGTGGGGAAGGGAGGGGTGGAGAAGGGAGAGGAAGTTAGAGATGAGTGCAGCTCAAAGCAAGAGCCTCTGAGCTCATCCTGTCTTTCTGGGAAGGAAAAAATAACCTTCCCGATCTCTCCTACTGACAGAAAATGCACCACACGCTGGACACTTTTGCGCCATTTCTGAAAACGGGCCCGTTCCCTCAGACACACTTTAGCGTGATCTCACAGACACACTGGTGCTGTCACTGCCCATGGGTGGGACAAGAGGACTCGGGGAGCTGGTTTACCTAAGTGTTAGTGCTGTTGCTGTCCTCAATGGGCTGGTGACGAAAACACAAATCTAGGAGCTGAAGACTAGGGCTTTTTTTTTTACGTAACCTTTGTGCGAGTCACTTAATCTGCACATGCCTCCGTTTCCCCCTCTGTACAGTGAGGCCACGTCACAGGGGGTGTTTAGATGCTGATAAAGCACACAGAGCGCCTAGGATGGAAACGTCTACAGAAATTATTATTATTTGATGGGGCAGGAAAATGGCGGGGGAGGTTAATAACTGTCTGCAAAAATAGAGGGGACACTGAGTTTTAAATGCTTCTGATTTGTCTATTGGTGGTGCGGAGAGTCTGCACAGACCCTAAGGCCAGGATTAGACCGAGAGGAGAAGCATCAGATTGAGGGTTTTTTATCATGTTCCCTACTGTGAGGTAATTTCAACCTGTCCGGCACATCCCATGCCCCCCACTGCTCACAGCCAGGACTCTAATTGCTTATGAGGCAGTGCCCTGGGAAAAAACATCAGCTGTGTCAGGGTGGTGATGGCTGGCACTGTACTCCCTGCTGCCAATTAGGGGATGCTACCTCATGCCCAGCCTCTGCCCCTAAGACTCTGGGCCTGTGACCCAGGGCGACCTGTTTCTTTTAAAGCCTTTCCCCTCAAACTTCCCAAAAGATCCCTTCCCCACATCGAATACACACAGCACAAAACATGTATCTCTGCCATTGGGCGTGCAGAGCAAATGTCACTTTAGAAAGGCAGATGGAGGACTGCTGGGATATGGAACTGGTCAAATAGCTTCCTCTCCCCACCTCACCCCCCATAAACAAGCAAAAAGGGGGGGAAGGAAGAAATGGCCCATTTTCCAGCTTGTGAGATGATTTTCCCTGAAAAAGGATTTGCTGCACCAAAATGTGCCTGCAGGTTCTATGAGCACCAGCTGCCATCTAGCGGAGAACTGGTATGATTTGTCATCAGCAGACACTCTGCCTCATTTACCTTCACAGCAGGAGGCGAGGAGAGTGTATTCTCCTAAATGTGTTAACTTAGCAATGTTATACACTGGAAACAAATTAATATATAATTCTTCTGTGTCTTAAGGTCATTACTGCCAAGGCATAAATTAATAGAGCTATTCCAGTTAATTCATTTTGGCATTTGCTTCTGCATGTCTGAGCACATATGTAAGCGGGGCCCTTAACGCGTTACTGCTAGCGGAAATGATGAAGTCCTAAAAGGAGCTTCACCAAACTGATATATTTTTTGTAACCTAAAAGTCAGTGTGACACCAAGTCTGCTCCTCTCCCATTCTTGCTTTCTGCATGGCAGGTCACAGGCATGGAGCAAGAAGGTTTGAATAGATCCAAGATGAAACTAGAGGCTACAGTGTCTCATCCCCTCCGCAAGTCCCACAGATATGTGTGTCCTGTGTATAGAGTGTTAAAGCATTTGTACTGAGAACAGCACAGTATCCAATCACAGATGTATTAAACTGTCCTGTAGAAATATAGGTGCTTTCCTTTCAGATCAGAGAGAGACGGGACATCATCAGTGGAGACTGAGGCTACAGCTCTAGCAAGTCAGCTATTTTCTGTTAAGAGCCTAGTCGTGCAGCATTCTGAGCATCACCTATAAAATGTTCAGCCCCCTCAGCTCCTGCTGAAATCAATAGGAGATGAGGGAGCCAGCATCCTGCAGGATTGGGTCCTCATTCAGTCGACCCCTGGCTTGCCTGCCCATTGTAATTCTCTCCCTGTTTCTCTTACTGTTTCTTACGTGTCTGCTCAACTTCTCTTACATGCCTTGCCTAGTTGAGGCGGATCTTTGACCAAAGGTGGAATCAAATTGTGCTGAAAGCTTGGGGATACTTTAAAGGGGTTGCTTAAGGCAAGGGAGAGCAAAAAAAAAAAGGGGGAGTAGGGGGGTGCCAATTGGAGTTAATCCTCAGTGCATATATTTTTTTCTGTATTTGTATCTTTGTGCCTTGATGACAGGACACTTGTTTAGCCATAAGAGGCCTGCATGGAGGTTTTGAACTGATTTCTTCTTGCAGAATTTGGGAAGTGGTTGCTAAGTCTGTGTGTACTCTGCTGCTGTTTGGGTGTGTGGCCCATACCCGTTCACAGCATGCGTTGGAACTACGGACCAAACAAAGAGAAGTCGATGAATCATAGAAATGTAGGGCTGGATGGGACCTCAGGAGGTGACCAAGTCCAGAGCCCTGCACCGAGGCAGGACCAAATAAACCGAGACCAGCACTGACTGGTGTCCAACCTGTTCTTAAACAACTCCAATAATGAGGATTCCACGACCTCCCATGGAAGCCCGTCCCAGATCTTAACTACCCTAATTAGCAAAAACTTTCTAACGATATCTAACCTAAATCTCCCTTGCTGCAGATTAAACCCCTTATTTCTTGTCCTGCCTTCAGTGGACAGGGAGTACAATTGATCCCTGTCCACTTTATCACAGCCCTAAACATATCTGAAGACTGTTATCAGATCTCCCTCAGTCCACTTTTTTTAGCCTGTTCTCATAGGCGAGGTTTTCTAAACCTTGTATCATGTTTATTGCTCTCCTTTGGACTCTCTCCAATTTATCCACATCTTCCCTAAAGTGTGGCACCCACAAATGGCCACAGTATTGCAGCTGAGACCTCACCAGTACAGCCCTGCATGGATACACAATTTATATCTGCGGATGCAGATATTTGTGGCTATAAAGCGGACATCAGCGGATTTGCAGGGCTCTAGTGACAACAAACAAGAGCACCAGCATCATGGCCACCAACCAGGCCAAGAACCGCAGTGGCAAAAGCAGCAGCATGTCTGGCCGCCGCTCACAGGAGCCAGCGCCCAACCCAGCCCTGCCCACTGGGACAGGCACCCAACTCACTGCCAGCTGTTCCCGGGGAAGTAGATGCCCAGCAGTGAAATGCTGTCCCCAGAACACTTTCTCCTTCTCCTCCTATTAAATCATTCTCATCCCCTGCAAAGGATGTTCAGACTATTCCTCTCCTCTGCTTCTTGCACAGTACCATATAATCTAAAGAGGACCCCTCCTCCTCCAGTCCAATCCCTGCCCCTTTATACAGGATGCACATATAATGCAGCCTACACCCAGACAAGTGATTTCAAAAGTGTGGGCCAGACCCTCAGCTGATGCCAATCAGAGAAACTCCATTGATTTCACCGGATCTACGCCAGTTTACACCGGCTGAGGGTCTGCCCTACCCACTTGATGCCTTTTGGGGTGAATGATTGAGCCCACTGAATAAACATCTAGGTCAGTCGTGGCAAAGCAATTTCTGAAAGAACCAACAAGAAAAGTGAATTTGTAGCACCATTAAGTATACGACCTTGTGCTTTTTCCTGTGTAGCATTGCAGAATTTTGTGCAGCGACACTAAAATGAGTCTGGTTAAATCACTGAAGGAAAATATTCAGTTTCATACAGTCTTTTTTCCCCTTCTCTTGGATTTAGATAAACTTCCTCCTCCTCCTCCTTTCCACTCCCTCCCCCAGGGCAGCCTGAAATCAAGGTGCTATGTGTTAGAGAGGAGTTCAGGGACAGACTACCTGTTACACCTAGTGCTTTGGAGGCCTGATTCAAAGGCTGCTAAACTCAAGTGAAAATACTGCTAGTGTTCAGTGAGTTTTGGACAGGCTCCTAGAGCTACCAGTCAGTCTCAAGAATTCTGGGGCTTGAGCTCTGGTGGAATGATGAAAGCAGCTGAAATCAAAGCTTAGAATTTTATTCTTTAGTTAAAATCCCTTAATCTTGTTCATTCCATGGGGCAACTACTCTTTGGGATTAAGCCTAGAACCAGAGGTTGCAATAAGAGGAGAGATGAATATGTCAAAATAAAAGAATCTCCGAGGGGGAGAGAGAGAGAGAGCGCGTGTACTGTATGTTACCTTGGCAAACTGTCATTTAAAGGGCCAGATGTCTTCATTTCCCCTGCAAGAATTAGAGAGAAGACAGGAACCCAATTTTGTATCGCTCTTTATTTGAATGAAAATATGTTTTATCCCAGTGGAGGGATGTGTTTCTTCCTGCCAATAAGTGTCAGCAGCTGATCTGAACCCTTCAATAAAACAATGCCATTAAATAATTTAACCTGGAAAGAAACACTGATGGCTGTGAAATAATTTATGGATTTCAGATGGGTCAAACTTTAAAGCACCGAAGTGAGGAAATGTGAGAAATGGACTTGGGTGAGATTCCCCTGCAGAAAGAAAAGAAGCACATTAAATAGCCATCCTTAAACACACAGTGTATCCTGACACAGTGCTGTGTAAATATACAGGATGTATTTTCTAAACAGACTTTCACAGGGCTAAACAAATCACTAGAAAAAATCATCTAAAGGAAATGGGTGAGGTCTATTCTTTGGCTGATACCTGCATAAAACTGCTAGTAACATCACAAGACATTAAACAGGCACATCAGATGGAAAATGATGAGACTCCTCCACCCATAGTAAGTTTCAATAGGGATTTGAAGGTTAGATTGCTAGAGAAAGTGACAGACAATAAAAAGCAGCATATCAGGTATAAGAAAAAAAAATGCAAAATAGGGTAGAATCCATGGAAGTAGGACTGTGAATGGTCTATTGTCCTGATTAAGTAAACATACGATTTAAAACAATCTGGAAAGACCACAAATGAAATAAAACACAGAGCAGAGTGAAACCAACAGAATGGAGTTGATACTTCGATGCATTTCATCTTCTTTAGCTGCTATTTGTTTGATCTTCCTTTCATTTTAAATTAGCAACTTCTGTATTCAAAGAAGAGATCCTGGAATTTCATACCTATTTAACACCTGGTTAAGCAACACTTAATCACTGGCACAAGCTGATTGTATCTCCCTTAGGCAGGCAGAAGACAAGGTGGGTGAAGTAATATCTTGTATTGGACCCACTTCTGTTGGTGAGAGAGACAGGCTTTTGAGCCACATATTGGCTGATATTACCTCATACACCTTGTCCTCGTAATATCCTGGGATCGACCGAACTACAACTACACTCTAATCATAGACATTAGAGCTGGAAAAGAGCTACTAGGTCATATAGAGTATCATGCCACAACTAATGTAGATTGTTCACTAGGAAAGAAAGGATTGTTTTATGGTCAATATGCTCAGAGGTAGGGTTACCAACCCTCCAGGATTGTCCGGGAGTCTCCAGGAATTAAAGATTCATCTTTAATTAAATATTACGTCATGTGATGACACCTCCTGGAATATGTCCCACCAAAACTGGCAACCCTACTCAGAAGAACTTCATTCCATTTCTAGCTCTACCTTAGACTACCTGTGTGACCGCCAGAAGACACTTGATCTCGTTGTGCCTCAATTCCCCATCTCTGAAATGGGGATAATACTGTTTCCTTTCTCCCACCTCTCGTCCATTTATATTATAAGTTCTTCAGAGCAGAGGTTGTTCCTATCTATGTGTATGGGCATCACACTGGAGCCTTGATCTCAGCTGGGGCTTTTAGATGCTACTGGAATGTTGTTAATGGTACATTGTCCTATCCATATTTAATTGTCCTGAGCAATGGTGTTTTTCTTCCCTGAAAGAAGGGTGTAGTGAGAAAACAGAAAGATAGGGAAAGACCAAAGAGGCTAGTGACTTGAACTATGTTCTCTTTCTTTCTTAAAAATCAGTGCAATTATTAAGTGACTGTCATGACCCACAGGTCTCAAAGCCAGGCCTGCAAGTTTCTTGGGCTCAGCCATGGACCTCCAAATCTCCACCTGGCAGCTTGCTGACAATACCTCACCTGGGTCCCATGAAGCCCAGCCCCAGTGTGAGGCTCCACCTCTGAAGTCCAATTGACAGAGTCCAAGAATGGCTGATTGGTTCATTGGCCCTACGTAAGCCAGAAGCTGGAACAGGAAGATGTCTGAACAACTGGGCTCCATCCTGCCCCTGGCTTGATTTCCTGGCATCTGACTTGTGGTTCCCAGCTTCCAATTTGTATCTTGACTCTGACCTCTTGCTTTCCTGACCTGGCCTGACTCTGGTTCCTACCGTACGGTTCTGACCCCCAGTATCCTGACCCAGTCAACTCTTGACTCCTGTCTTATGACTGTGGACTCTGGCTCTGACTAGTAGATATGGCTGCCTACGACCTGGCCATGACAGGGATGTTGTGAGGTTCAACCCCGAACACATTTCTCCATACTTGGAGAAGGGAGGGGCGGCGGGGCATGTATTTCAGGATCTTACCAAGCAGATGATAAGGCTGGCAGTTGCTAACTGCCTGCTTGGCCCAGCAAAACATACACTGCAGAATTAGAAAATGCAGTTGTCACAGAAGAGAACTGTCAGCTAATGAAAAGTCAAACAGAAGATTTACTGTAGTCCCTGAGTCCTGTGGCACCTTATAGACTAACAGACGTTTTGGAGCATGAGCTTTCGTGGATGAATACCCACTTCGTCGGATGCATGTATTCATCCACGAAAGCTCATGCTCCAATACGTCTGTTAGTCTATAAGGTGCCACAGGATTCTTTGCTGCTTTTACAGATCCAGACTAACACGGCTGCTCCTCTGATACTGTAGTCCCTGAGTTTATGGTAAATAATACATATGCTAACTCTTGCACTGGGAGCAGTCACAGGGAAATCCCGAGTTCAATTTATCAAACACAAAACAACCCTCCCACCAGCCCCCCACTTAATGTGGCCAGTAGCTATAGCTGTTCAGCTGAGATTTTATCAGATGTCAAAAGACAAGCTGTAACCTGGCACACCTTCACGTCAAACACAGGACACTGCAGAGACCATCGCTGCTCACAAAGTGGCAATTTCCCCCCGAATCACTATTGACCCAGTGCCCCCATATTCATGTTTGAGGGCACGGTTCTATTGGAGATACTAGGCCAAATCCTCAGCTGGGGTAAACTGGCATAGCGCCATTAGAGACCACTGTGACTTCTGATGGGTATGCTATTCTGCTTCACTTCCTGTCACAAACTATTGTGCAGTTTTGTTGTGAGGTCACATGTGCCGACATTCCATATCCCTGGGGCGTGCTCGACCAACACTTCCCCCAAAGCCCCTACCCCTGCCCTGCCTCTTCCCACCCCCTCCCCTGAGAGTACCCTACCCTCACTCCTCCACCCCAGCACTTCCTGCCAGCTGCTGAACAGCTGATCGCAGCAGGCGGGAGGCGCTGGGAGGGAGGGGGAGGCGCTGATCAGCGTGGGCCCTGGTGTGCAGGAAGCACTGATGGGAGGGGGAGGAGCTGATCAATGGGGCTGCTGGTGGGGGTTGGGCACCCAGTATTTTTTCCCAAGTGTGCTCCAGCCCTGGAGCACCCACGGAGTCAACGCCTATACGTGAGCTGTTATGTGGTACCCCACTGAGATGGGTAAAAGGATTCTGTTTGAAGACCACTTTGTTATCCCTCTAAATTAGCATGCTGGCTGACACCACCAGGTGGTGCTGTTACACATAGGCGTCTAGTTTCTTTCTTCTTAGGCCTGGTCTACACTACGGGGGGGGGGGGGGTCGAACTAGGGTACGCAAGCTCGAAGTACCCTAGTTCGAACTACTTACCCATCCAGACGCGGCAGGGTCGAACTCCGCGGCTCCCCCGTCGACTCTGCCACCGCCGTTCGCGGTGGTGGAGTTCCGGAGACGACCGGAGCGCGCGGGGAGTTCGAACTATCGCGTCTTGATTAGACACGATAGTTCGAACTCCAAGAAGTCGAACTCACCACGTCGACCCGGACGGTAAGTATGGACCTGCCCTTAGTGTTCAGGAAAATTTTGCTCTTGGAAAGACATACTATGGTGGTGTTAGTTATGGGTTGTACAGAGTTTTGTGCAGAGGCAGCTTTGGTGCAGAGGGAGCTGTGTGAGCTTCTGAAGAATTTGATCTCTGCATTAGGCTGTGATTACAGTCAACTCTGGAAGCAAAGCTGCTCCTTGGGAAGAAGGCATTGGCGCTGGTATGAGATGCCTTGAAGAAGGGGTTGCCCTGCATGCTGTTTGACCGTGTCAGTTCAGGACTGATATACAGGTGTAAATTAAATTGTTACTCTTAGAACATACCCAGACACTGCATCGCTGATGTCTTCTCTGTTGGGAAGCCTACCTGCAAGGACCAAGGCATCTGCTACCATTCAACAGAAGGGCAGCTCTGGTGCAAAATGGGACACGGGTGTCAAAAGAAAGGGCAATATTATAAAGGGTTGATTACATGGAAGGTGGTTATTGTTAATACACTGGAATAGCAATTAATGCAATTGCGTTAAGAACTTTGGAGATGTTAAAATGCAGATGAAGATTCACAGGACTGCAAAAGTGTGTCTAAATACTAATCTGTTTATTGGGTACTTGTTAACTTCAGTGGCTTTGGATCAAATGCAGAGAGAGAGAGAACAGATAGTTAAACTAGCAAACTCCTCTCTTATTAACTTGTCAGGCCGTAAAACTAAAACAAAACAGTGCCCTTCACAATAAAGTGTCCTTCTCAACCTGTTTCTTTCCTTTTCCTCCTCGTTTTTGACTAACCTACAGAGCACCGCAACCTTTTCTCCTGTCCCACATAAAATGATATCAGATCTACTGCCCACAATGATATACACCTCTCCCTTCAGTCAGGAGAAAGTACATCACTGTTTTATTGGCTGCAGGTCTCAAGAGCTCAGGAACTCAACAAACACCCTCATAAATTACTGAAAAACCACCCCAAAGTGTAACAACAATAAACTAGAAGTGGCAAAGGTGGTTTTGTTAGGCAGACGGCCAAGCAGCACTCTCTAGGAGGTGCCCAGGCTGCTTTCTTACTGATGACGAGTCTCGTTGCTTACAGGGAACCAGAGCTCACGCTACACGTGATGATGATGAATCGGATACAACGAGCCCCCTCCCACCGCACCTCCCCACACATACACACAAGGCACACTTTACAAAAAAATAGTTCACAAAAACGTTTCCCTCCCCATAATAGTGCTAGTCAAAGTTGCCAGACGTCTAGCTTTAGAAACTGAGTCCAGTCCCGTCATAACATCCCTTTAATAAATATAGGACTTCAGTCACCCAGGAGGTCCCTTCCAGTCCTCTGTTCTGATGTACAGCCCTCCCGACCAAGGAGCCCACGCCCAAGGTGATGTGCCATTCATTCTCCATGCCCACTCTGTTCCTGGCTTCTCTGACAAGACTATCAACAAGGGTGCTGGTTAGTGCCTGTTGTGCTCCTGTAGGTTATTGTAATGTGGACACATGCCCAATATCCATGAGGAACTAGGCCGGGCCCATTAGCTCAAGGTGTTGACTTCCAGTCACTACTGACCTGGGGAGGTTTAAGCCAGTGATCTAGAAGGGAAAACTAGTCACCTGGGAATATTCTAAGATATATTGGCACAGCAAGAAAACCCCTGCGACTGACTCAGGCTCGCAGGGCTCATGCTGCAGGGCTAAACTAGCTGTGTAGATTGTCATGCTGCAGCCCGGGCTCTGAAACCTGGTGAGGAGGGAGGGTCTTGAAGCCCAGGCTCTGGCCCTAGCAAGAATGTCTACACGGCTTTTTTAGCCCCCTCACGCAAGCCCCAATCAGTTGTCCCGGGCTCTGAGATTCGCTGCCACAGGTCTTTTTTTGTTTTGTGTTTTACTGTGTAGACCCTAAGACTTCTAGAGATGTTCCTTGAGGGTGGGGTCTTCAAATGGGCTCCGAGCTGGCCAAACTACTCTCATTGAAGTGAAGGGTAGAATCCCTCATTGACTTCAATGGGGGCAGACTTAGGCTCATGCTGAGCTCTTTGGAAAGGTCCCCATTTAAATTGGTTGTATTGTTGTTTTTGTCTCTTAACCGAAAAAAAAAAACCTTAATCCAAGTGGCTGCCACTCGCATCCTTTGAAATTCTGCTGTGCCTCCTCCAGGAGGTGCTGCCACACCGCACTGTACAACCATCTGCTTCCTTTTGGTTCAAAGAGGAAGGCTGTCTATCAGGACAAAATTATGGTCCTTCTCCCATGGGACTTTCTCTGGCGAGCCCTGACACTTGCCTGTTGCTAGAAGTAATAGCTTTAAAATGAATTCTAGATACAGTGAAAAGGAATTTTACAGTGAATGTTGCTTGGCCTCTCATCCCTTCTATTGTGGAATCTATTCCACGATCTTTCCACTAGAAAAGTGCCCTGATATTCATCTTTTTTAATTTCATCCCATTATCCCTAGTTATTTCCCCCTGGGATAATTTCCCTCCTCCCTTAGTGTTCACACTGTTTGGATGCTTGCATCTGGCTCTGTCCCTCTTAGCCATTGCTTAGCCCTGCTGTGCATATTTTGGGTAGTTCTTTATAACTTTCCTTGTAAATCAACCCCTCCAGCTCCCTAATCATTTTTGTTGCACCTCCCTGAACTCCCTCCAGTTTGTCTACATCTCTCTGGTAATAACTTTGCCTGTGTGTCGTTTGGCATTTTCTCCTTATCACATCCCAACAGAGCTTCAAACCCTTTGCCCTGTTGCTATGTTATGCTGTCAGGTAGACTGGACCTGAGTGATTGACGTAATCCCTTAATTTGCCGGAGGTGCCGTTTTAGATTTTTGCAAACCAGTAAATTGGTGATTTGAGCCAAATGTGATGTTGAGGAGAGGGATTATTCACTCATCCCGTCTAAACAAAACTAGAGCTGATTTTGTGGATTTAAATCCAGGGCACTCCTGTTATTTCCCACCTTCTGTTTCTGATGATGGAAGAAAACATCCATGATGATTTGATTTTTCCAAGCAGAATTCAAGGTTCACAGAGATAGGTCCTCTGCTGGTGTAAATCATCTTCACTTCATTTCAGTCAATAGAGGGATGACACTATAAACCAGTGGAGGGTTTGGCCCGGAGAGGTTAAGACTAGAAGGGACCACTCTGAGTCAGTCTAGCCTGCTGCGTAGCAGAGGTTTTAATATGTCACCTAGTTATTCTTTTAATGGATTTATCCTTCAGGGCATTATTCTTCCCTGTACTCACACGCTTGATCTTTTCTATGCCCTAAAACAGCCCATCACACATTGATCCCCAATTTCTGTTCTCACCTGGGGTTACCACAACACCTTCATTTGGTGCTGCTCCCACATATTCCAACTACCTGGCAGCAGGGCCATTTACATATAACGCGCCCCTAGGCACATCTTGAGCGCCCGCCCTGCCTGGAGCCCAGTGGCCCTGCCTGGAGGCCCCAGCAGCTCTGTGTGAGCTGCTCTGCCTCCTAACCTGGCTCCAAACAGGCTGCTGGGGGCAAAAATGTACCCGCCACCCGCCTGCTAGCTGTTTGCTGCCACCCGCCAGACCAGTCAGCCTCAGCCAGCTCAGGTGGTCTGGTGCCACAGTGACATCTGTTGGGTGAAAGGCAGAACTTCAGCACATTTTCTGCAGGAAAAAAAAATTCTGCCTCCCTCGGACAAGAATTCTGCGCATGCTGCAAACGTCAGCTAAGGGAAGGGGGCACGACATGAGACAAGCAGCGTGCGGGGGGGGCGGTCTCAGCAGGGGGCGTGGAAGATCAGGAGACTCCCTCCTCCCTTAGTGTGGCCAGCAGCAGCAGGGCAGCAAAATAGCCTAAAATATTGCAACTCGCAACTCCTGACCCCTCCCGGCAACTGACAGCTAACTTGAGCTAGGAAATCTCTTACTTGGCAACATAAGGCGCCTTTAGAACACCGGCACACCTAAGCACACCCCTACTGTGCCTAATTGGAAATCCAGCCCTGCCTAGCAGACCAGTCCCTTCAATTTCATCCCTAGTAGATTCTGTCTCCGTCGGTCAGAGGAATGGACAGGGACACTTCCTACTCAACTACTTCTCTGGTATGTTACTGACCATGTTTCACTGGGACGATCACAGAGCTGCTTCAATTCCTCTGTCATTTTTTAGCAACACGTCTGCCTGAAGATGTTCTGTAGCTCGAATCCATGTGAAGACGCTACAGATTCCCCACAAAGGTTTAAAAAAGGCTGAAGTCTTCTCCGAGCTAAAGGTCCTGATGACGAAAGGTTGTCTACACTTCCTTTGATTACATTTCAAAAGGCGAATGCCAACGTGTCAACAGAAGGAAATATTTCTCCTGCTTCCTTCAATAATTTATTGGAGTTCACAGCTTTCACCTTCATGATGACTATTCCTGTAGCTCTAAGAATATCCGCTCCACGGAAAGATTGAAATTTACTAGTCACTGCTCTCCCAAGCATTTATGAACAACACAATGAAGACAATTTTTTTTCTTCTGAAAAACAAAATTAGAGATGGGACACAAGCCAGATCACAGACCCCGAAACTCCAGGAATGTTTGAAATCCAAATCTGGATGCAGATCCCAATTTTGCAAATGGCCCCTTTCTTAATAATGGGCTGAACCAAATCCCAGACCTACAGACCCTCAGCTGTATGAAATCATCCATGTTTTTCAGCTGGAAGTTATCTCTGGAATGAACAGTTTGTTTCAGCTCAAGTGTTATCTATCATATATCATTTATCTACAGTGCTCCAGATCTACTAGCGGCCTTTTGCAGGATGCTGAGTCAGAGGGGATTTTCCTCTTGGTGCTATGGCCCATTCCTCAAATTCCCAAATTAGAAATTGCAAAGGAAATGGAGAAAGAGAACCAGATGTTAGTCATGTGGCTCGATGCCCTACTGGAAGGTGCTCAGGTACTACAATGACGAGGGCAGGATAAGACCCTTTATAGAATATAATAGAATGTCTCGGCTAATTCCAAAGTGCATTAGTTATTTACAATGCTCAGTCACATCATCAGCTGCTGCAGTGCTCATGAAATCCACGCAGTTAGCATTCAGTGCATGTTAATGTCCATCTGACAAAGCAAAGTTGAAACTGATCTAATCTAGTCTATTATAGCTGGGGGGCAGGGAGGAGTTGGGGTTTACAAAAAAACCTGATGGGGAGCTAAAATTTTTGGCTGCCAGTAAAATTTTTCAAGTTTTTTAGTAAATAAAAGATTGGTTTGTGCCAACCAGCAGCAAACTTAACAAAAAATAGTCTTTTCTTTTTCTTTTTTCTTACAAAAAAGATTCCACTCCCCCGCCCCAAAAAAAATTCCCATGAAAAATCATTGGCTTTTTCAACCTGCTTTATGTAGCGCCATTCACCATAGTAGCAGTCGAACACCTGGAATAAGAGGGCAGCACCGTCCTATGGTAAGGAAGCCACTGCCGCTGAGAGTCTCTTATTATCAGAGGTTGGGCCCTCTCAGCCACTCTTCATGTCTATTGACTTCTTCCTACTCCAGCCACGGCCCACATGCCCCATCCCAGGGCTTCAGCCACAATGGGCTGGGCACTTTCCATACAGGCGAGACAGTTTCTGCCCAAGAAGCTTGCAAACCAAAGACAACCAGCCAGATAAGTGGGGTGGCCCAGGTAGAGATTGGTCATTTCTAGGGATACACTGATTTTCTAACGTCTGGAAGGTAGGGTTGTTTGTTGCAGTCATTCTCAATGACTGCAGCTGGGTGGAGGATGGACGTTCCATTTTTGTGAGGGATTTCCAAATTTGGCTTCATTCTGAATTAGAACAAACTCCCAACATTTTGAAATGCTCCATGAAGGAAAATTCTGGAAAAAAATAAAAATAAAATGGACACAAAAAAGCCATTGCAAACTGAAACACTAAAATGTTTCATTCTGGATATGTCCAAATGCATTGGATTTTTTTTTTCAAAAAGAAATTCCAGCACAATTGACCTGATTTCACGAAGCATTTACATTTTGATGGAACTGCATATTCTGATGGAATATGGTTCCGTCAATGTTCCTCTGACCAGCTCTACCAGTTAACCATCAGCCTTGCAATGATCAGTCAGCTAGTTTTGTGTGGGTGTCACAGTAGCAGTGGGTAAAAGTATAGAAACACTTGTAGGGGAAACAGGCGATTGAACCTCACGTCATAGGTGGAGCAAAGGAGACCATTGATGGCAGCAGAAGGAATCCTGGCTCCCGGCAGGAAGAGGCATGTAACAGCAAATGCATCCTAGAAAACCTACTCTCTAGGCAAGAGAAGAAGTACTGAGGCAGAGAGAAATGGGCTTGTTGATCTCTACACTCATGGAGCTTCTAGGACTTTGTGATGGAATGTACAAACCCCACACCAGCCAGAAGAGGGTGATTGAACTGCTCTGGATCAAGCAGTCCCACCCTGCCACATCTTCAAGGAGTGTCAAACCTGGAGGGAGGAAGCAACAGGGAGAAGCCCAGCTCAGATACTTGCAGACATAGGAGGTGAACAGACCTTCAGTCCTCAGCTCCTGGTGAGGGCCTGGCTGAAGACAGACCTCCTTGGGTGACCTGCTAGCTGCTGGGAAAGAGGAGGCCTGATGCTGAACCATTACTTTGTGGCTATTATTTGAGAGCTGCTTGTGGGTGCCAGACTAGACTATGGCCCACCTGAGGTTCTCTAAAGGAAGAGAGTCCTGCCATGCCCTGGTGTTGATTTGCGCCTGGCTTTCCTTTTGATTGTTGATAGCCCTGGAACAATCAGGGTTGGCTCAGTTGGAGGACTCAGGCGCCCTCAGCCAGCAGCCCTGATATCGAAGACTCACGTTTGGGTGAGTTCACAGCCCTGTCGTGCCCATAGGGAGTGCACTGGGAGACCTACACTGTGACAGACCTACAGTTGCATGGCTTATCAGATGTGCAAGCTCGGTCTGACCCTACCCCACTGAAGTCACTGGGAGATGGATCAGGCCATCCAGGAAGCCTTCTGCTAGGGGACTCTGTTTGGGGATCCACTGCCTGACCCACATAGGCATTTTCTCCTGAATTCCTCTTTGCCTCAGGAGATAAACCCTGATGCTTCAGGGCATGAGCGAACCTCTAACGAATGGAGGTTAGGAAGAAACATCCCCTCTGAGCAGGTTATTCCACATCTGTCTTCTGCAGGGTTTCTTGCACCTTTCTCAGAAGCAGCTGGTACTGGCCACTGTCGGAAGACAGATGTGGAATTAGACTACTTATCTGAGCTAGTATGACAATTCCTATGTCCTATAAGATAATCCCTTATATAGGTAGCCTGCAATTTGTGATGCAACATTCAGTTTGTATGTGTTATATAAACAACAAAACCTTCTCAGCGTTTTTGCACAATAAAACTGTCACAGGAAGCTGGACTCAGACCAGTAAACCAGGTTGTAATGACATGTTGGACTTCCAGTAGCAAGAATGGGGAGTTCAGCTCTATCCTGAATTTAGATTTCTAATTTTCCTTTCTCAAAGAGAGGATATTTTTCAGTCGAGGCTTTGGAGGCACAGTAGCTGCAGGCATTTAATCTGCAGAGGTGCTCTTGAGGATACACGCTGTAGCCTACTGTCTCTGGTTTACATATGGGGAGAGGAGGCGGAGGTGAACTTGGAAGAGATCCAGAAACAAGTGGCATCGTTAATTTCACACATTGCTGTATCTGGAGTGTGTCTCTCTCCCCAGCAGGTGCCATGACACTATGAATGCCCACAAAGGGCTGGTGCGATCCCTGTGCATTTAACCTCAGCTGTCCCAGATGGATTTGTAGCTTACTCAGAGGGCTTCAGTCTCCAAAATTACTAAGCATAAATATATTCCCCTGAGAAGTGAAAGGTGAGGACACATTCACGTTGGTGAAAATATTTTAGCTAGGAAGTAAAACACTTGCTAAGTGATCATTTTACAGCTCTTTAAATGCAGACACCTGCTAACAGCTCCTTATTTTCCAGTTTGCCGTACATCATGGCCATTATTCATAGTTATTCTTTATGGAGAGGGCACTGCATTGTGAATCAGGAAACTTTGGCTCAGTTCCTGGCTCTGCTTCTGACCTGCTCTGTGGCTTCACCTCTCTGTTCCTGTTTCCCCTTCTATAAAATGGGGATAATGATACTCACCATCCCTGATGAAGTATTTTGATATCCAAGGATGAAAAGCTACTGCGCAAGAGCAAAGAGTTAACTACCAACCACAGCAACTGAGCTTTTGTTCCAGGCTTAAGTATGTATGTGTTGGTCAGCGGGGAAGAAAATGCTGCCAAGATCTCTGCATGGAGTTCCTCCCCCCACCTTAACCTATTCTGTGAGGTTAAAGCTCAGGACCACTTGATGTTATGCACTGTGCATGCACGTAGGAAGAGACCCTGCCCTGAAGAGCTCATAGTCTATATATGCAAGACAAACAAATGAAGCAATATCATCACCCCTGTTTCACAGCTGTGGGACTGAGGCACACAGAGATTGTGAGTTGTCCATGAGAAATGCTGTGGTACAGCTAGGAACCAAACCCAACTCTCCTGAGCCCACTGCCTGAACCACAAAGCTCCAAAGCTGCCCTGTGCAATGTGGACTTGAACTTGACTTTCCTATTCTAGTCGTTATTATACAGCTGTGTCCACCGAGGCCCAGAGGTCAAGTGACTTGACCAAGGTCTCATAGCGAGTCAACGGCAGAGGTGGGAAGAGAACCCAGGTGTCCTGATGTTGCAGCACCCTGCTCCAAAATATTTGTCTGTGCCCCTTTAAGCCAGGCAAAGCGCCTGCCTTTGTTCTTTCCCTTTGTTATCGCTGACAAAAAGGAAAGTGCACTAGCTTTTCTGTAGAAACGTATTTCTCTTCAATAGCGGTGGCCCCAAAATTACCACTAATTTCCTACGAGGAATTTCTTCTTTGAAACACGCTAGCTGGCACTTTTCTTTCTTTCTTCTCCCCTCCTTCTTCTATGAGAGACTGGCACTGAGTCTGCTGAGAACATATATGTGGAGTTGCTTTTGAATGCGGCAAGGTAAATGCTGAAAATGACAGCTTAAATGGAATCATTAAAGCAGATGTAGGTATTATCTGAATTCGCCTTTGCAAAGCAATGGTGTCTTTATTTTCTCTCCTGGTGCCTGCACCTCTAGAAGGGAAGCCTGACAACCTATTATTTCTTACTTTCGCCCCATTTTCGAGCTGAACTTGGGGAGCCGTGTTTATACGTTAGTTATAACCTGTTGGCTGGGAGGAGAGAGGCAGGGAATGTGTATAAGCCTGGGCAAAATGGTTCTGTGTTGCCACATGGCGGCAGGATGCATCACCTCGCTGTAACCAAAGGGAAATCATAGCAACGTTGTTAATCGTTTCGTCCTGAAACTGAAACCAGCAGGGCCTGCTTAGTAGGTAAAGGATGGAGGTTTGGAGGCTGTCATGGAAACACTTGACAGCCTCCAAGTCTCCCAGCCGGGGCCCGCAGACTTGTGGCAGCAGGGCTCACGCTGGTGCTAAAACTAGCTGTCTAGACCGTGCTTTAATGCTGTGGGTCAGGCTAGAACTGAGGCACCAAAGCCTGGTGGGGAGGGAGGGCTTCAGAGCCGAGGGACGTATTGGCCGTCACTTCCAGCAGCTCCCATTGGCCTGGAGCAGTGAACCACGGCCACTGGGAGCCACAGTTGGCCGAACCTGTGGATGCAGCAGGTAAACAAACCGTCCCAGCCTGCCAGGGGCTTTCCCTGCACAAGCGGCGGAACTTCTTTGGGGACCTCTGCTCTAGACAGCTAGTTGTAGCATGCTTGCTCCCACATTCATTGTAGACCTACCCCGAGGCTCCCAGCTGGCGTGCGGATTGAAACCACAAGAAGTCTTGTTCCTCGCAAGTCCAGCATTAATTTGTATTATCAGAGCACCTCAGATTCCCCAGTCATGGACCAGGACCCTATTGTGCTAGGTGCTGTACAAACACTGAACAAAAAGACAGTCCCTACCCTGGTTTAATGGGCCAGGTACAGTATCTATGCTGAGGAACAATGTCATGGGCAGTGTGGGGCACTTGGCCACTGGCTAACTGGTCCAGAACAGAGCCCTGCTACCCCAGTGAAAGCTTGGAGGGGGGCTGTGTTTCCAGAGGCGCAATCCTTCTCCAGGGTCCTTAGTCTGCAGGGTTGCCGCTGTCTCTGTTTTTAGTTGGTTCTGCAGGTCAGTGCAAACTGGGGGGCTCGCCCCTGCTTGCTGAGGTGTGGATTGCAACCCTAGGAGAACAGACAGCGCAGCCGTCATGCTCTCTGAATGCAGGAACTAGAGCTTCCACTGAGCCTGCATGGGTAGACGATATACTGTGTAGTGGCTGTGGGTAGGAAGTGTCCAATAGTGGCTTTGGTGGAGCAAGGAAAAGAATGTGGGTCTAACACAGACTTCCTGTGTGACCATGGGAAAGTCACTTAGTCTCTCTGTACCTCAATTCCCCATCTGAAAAATGGGGATAATAGCACTTCCCTACCTCACAGGGGTGTGGAGGATAAATACGTTAAAGATTGTGAGCAGCTCTGTAGAATGTTTTGGCGACACGTATTTTTGCTGATGTGATTTATCAAAGCCCGAAACATTTTTTGTCAGTTTTGGTCAAGCTTTTGATGGGAAGGGCTCTGGCGTCTCTGGCTGTCTGCTCCCTTCTGAAGAGACAAGGAGACCAAAACAAAAACCTGATCGGTCTGTTCCAAAACTGGACATTTCAACTCAATTCCATTTTGCAAAAACATGCTAAAGGTTTTGTGGTTCCAGTCTAATGCAGAATGAAAACACGTCTAACGACTGCAAAAGTTGTCGCAATATGGAATACACCTGGCAAGCTCTAGGGCTCAGGTACGCTGGTAATGGAGGCCACTCGCACGTTGAAAATGGAACGTTTGCCAGATCAGGGCATTAAATAAACTTTGGGGTGAATTTGAGCCTACCTGTCTTATCCACTCTTGTTGTAGCTATTAATGATTATTTAAAATGTATTTATTTTATTTTAGTGGTGAGCACTACACTAGGCTCTCCTTCAACAAGGTGCTTAAGCACATGTGACTTTAATCATATGAGTAGTCCCAGAGAAAGCGGGCACTTTGCTGAATAAATCCTTAATTGGTCAAGCTCAAAACCTCTAACCATGTAGATGCTACATAAACTAACACAGTAGCAGACAAAGGTTTCACAAACTTCTGCTTCTAACACACTGGAAAGGAAGAATTCACTGGGATTTCCAGACAGGGCAAGCTGGGGGAAACTCAGGGCTAGAGGATCTGCTGCTACCTGGATCCTCTTATCTTCCCTGCCCTATGACCCAGCCTCAGGGCTGGAGTAATGGCACAGAATGGTTCTGGCACTTGTAGTAGCGGATTCCTGCTCTCAGACTTACAGCCCAAATACAGGTCTGTGCATTGGGTATGGTGGATAGGAAGATTTGGGCAAAGCATCCAAATTCATCCCTGGTGTAATTCTACTGCAGCCTACAGAGTTCTATCAGGGACACATTTATCCCATAATCTCCCCACAGCGAGATGAGAACATCCCCTCAAATGGGCGATAAAGTGTATTGAGGACGTCTAATTGAAAGTGTGACTGTTTGTGTGGTTGGGGAATAGCAGTTGTGGGCAGCATGTGATCTGCTGGCATCCAAGGTAAATACTGCTGGATCCGTGGCAATCTGTAACTGGGAACTACATTATGCATGGGCTGGGAACAGCAAGCCAGTGGCACAATGCAATTACAGCTTTAAACCATGCCCATTGTATCTCTTCGGCAATAACAGACAGACAGCTCCAAATCATTATTTTTTCTGCTTACTTAGCTTCAAGTTATTAGCTTCCTGCCTTTCAGCTGTGGCGACTAAAGCAATTAAGGTACAATTTAAAGAAGGAGCTCATAAATATTGTACAAAGGTACGATTGACAAATCTAAACTTTAAGAACCAAAGGGAAGCAGAGCTTGCTTCTCTCTCGTGTTCATTTGATAGACCTCTTCATGTCAGATCCACTTTCACATAAACAACACAATGATAAAACATCTGCAATGCTAAATAACACTACTGGCTTTTAATGACGTGAATAAGAACATCCCACCACTCCTGTTTATTAGAATGCAGTAGTGACAAGTGTGTAAATCAGCAGAAGGCATAATTAGTTCCGGCACAGCCCCAAGTTACACCTCCAAACGTGACAAGGTTCACTCTTGTGTTCTTTTCCCTCATCGCGGGGTAAGGTCAGGGCCGTGACAAGGTACAGATGCTGTGTTGGAGGAGTTAATTCCCTCCTTTGGTTTTGTCTCCTGCCGATGTGAATGGTGGCTTATGGCTCAGCTAGGAATTATAGAGAGCTCTGTTAAAACAGCCCCCTGCTGCAGACAGTGAACAGCATGCTAATGAAACTCAGATGATACTAAATTGGGAAGAATCGTGAACCCCAGTAGCAATAATACCAACGGAGAAATTAGAGCAGAAAAGAATAGAATTAGATTGGTCTTGAGGAAATTAACTGGAAACACATACAACTATAAGGAGATGCCTAGAAGAAGTGGTAAAAGCTGAAAGAAACCTAGAGGTGAGAGCGGATGGTTAAATAAAGTTTGCAAACAATGTGATTCGGTTACCAAAAAAGTGATGTATGTGGAAAGGTAATCCTTAGTCCACAGACAACGTGTCTGTTATGGATGCACACTACATAGTATAGTCCCTTTGCTGAAGATGTAGTCACTTATACTATGGCTTCTAAAGGTCCCTGGTTCAATCCCCTCATCATGCATTTGTCACACAAAGTCATCTCTCAGGAAGGAAGTAATGTTTGCTCTCTCTATAACTCTTCTGCAGACCCAACTGAGGTACTCCGTTCAGTCTCCAGCACTGTTACCAGAAAGATATTAGAAAACTAGAGGGAGTTCATAGAAGAGTAGAGAGTTGGAGGAGTTGATTTCTGAGGGGACATAAAACTGGTATATAGCTTCTCTGGTGTGTGTTTAGAGAACAGGGTAAAACCCCTAGACCGTTTCCTTAGAGATCTGTCCAAACACTACTTTTTTATTTTCTTTGTACTCTCCCTTTTTTTTTTTTTTGCTAAGAAGTTTGGAGAACAACTTTGAGTACCTTCAAACATAGGGGTAGCCACTTCCGTGGCTTGCAAGTTGATTAATACGTGCCTGCTCACAAGCCACTTTTCATGAATTCATATGAAAGACTTCATAAATTTAAGCAGGGCTTTTATTAGTCCTTCACTATGCTAAATGAAGCACTAGTGTAATGTTTTGCTTCCAGGGAGCACACCTTGTCTCACCTACTGACCCTCCCCTCCCATCCATCCACCCCCATAAATAAGTTTGGTCTAGAATTTAGAATCCCAAGTTTTATTCCCTATTTGGCTAATAACTTGCTGTATGCTCTTCAACAGGTTGCTTAGCCTCTCTGTGCCTCAGTTTACCAATCTTTAAAATGGGGATGACAATACTTAGCTAATTACCAGTGTAGAATGATGCTTAGTTACTGTTTGAAGAAAGCATTTTAAGATCCTTGGATGAAATCACTATGCAAGTGCAAAGAATTAATGCTTTTAGGTATAGAAGCTCCTCTGGCAAATATACCAAAGTTCCGGTACAAATATACCGTGATAGGTGCAAATATGTGAATTGGGATAAATATATGGTGGTGTGGCAGGGCTGGGGTATAAAGCCCTTGGATGCCCTGCCAAAGGGGTAGCTCCTCCCCGGCTTCGAACGGTGAAGTACAGGGGCCTGGACACTCAGTAAGGAGCTCAGCTGCAGGCTCTAACCAGGGCAGGCTCAGAGGAATCAGCTGACTTGAGTGGAGCCAGCTGTGCTGGGGGCTGGGAGGAGATATAAGCCCAGGGGAAGGCTCATTGAGGGGAAAAGGCGAACCGGGGGATGGCAGAGGCACTGTCACCCTGTCTCTACCAGCTGCAGAAAGCCTCAGGGGCCGGTAGACTCAGGGCAGAGTCAGAGTGGGGATTGGTGTTGGGTGAATCGGGACTCTGTATGAAGCACTGTAAATAAAAAAACACGGGTGAGCCACCTGAAGGAGGCGTTGGCACCCTTTCTTTGACCAGCCCGAGCACAGGGACAAAAGGGCAGTAACCTGTGCGGACCTTGTGACAGAGGGTCACACAGTTGTCATTGTTGCCCTTGCAATGACACTTTTGCTTGGGCTTGACAGCAACAGAGCTGTAAAAAGCTGCCCATTCACAGTGAGTTATCCGCACGGCTTTGTGGGGTTTTTTCACTTTTATCATCTGTATTACCGTAGCGTGCAGAGGCCCCAGCTGAGACCAGGGACCCTTGGTGCTCAGTGCTACATACACACACACACACACTAAGAGAAAGACCCTCTGTGCTGAAGAGCTTAAAATCTAAAATAGACAAGACAGGTAAAGGGTGAAAGAAAGGAAGGGTTGTCTTCCCCAGTTTTTATAGGTGAGGCCCAGGGAAATTAAGTGACTTCTCATAGGAAGTCAGTGTCAGAGTCAAGAACTGATATGAGGTCTCCTGAAGCCTCATCTGTTGCCTGAGCCACCTTCATTTTGAGTCATGGGCAACCGTTACTTTATAAATAAGTTTCATATGCTGTATGCTATGGAAACTGATCAGCTGTCTCCAAGAGTCCTTTGTCAGTACAGCTGGTCCAAATATTTAATGGCAAAGCTTCCATCAGAAAATACGGTTTCGTAGATCAAACCATTTCAAGGTGACATGTCACTTTCTATAATATTTTCATGGACACAATTCAAAATAAAAACAAATTTCGAAAGGTGGGAAATTCCAGCTTTATTTATTAATCTGCATCTGATTCAAAGGCTGAAGCATCTCGTGTTTTCACTTCAAAAGTATTTTCAATTTGATCTAGAAAGAAATATTATCTATTGCAATAAGAACTATGGAAAAGAAATATTGTACTCCCAGACAAAATTGCCAGTTTAAATGCTAGTTAAAATTCTCTAATTTCTTAGAAAAATTCCCCTCCCCTTCGCTTTTTTGTTTTGTTTTCCTGATCCATCAGAACTAGTGATTTTCCATTTTCCACTGTGCAGTGAGGAGTGCATTGGTTCCTAGCATGCATCTGATCCAACGCTAACCTCCTAGGCTTTGGCTACACTTACACTTCAAAGCGTTGCCGCGGCAGCGCTTTGAAGCGCTAAGTGTAGTCAAAGCACCAGCGCTGGGAGAAAGCTCTCCCAGCGCTGTCCGTACTCCACCTCCCTGTGGGGAATAACGGACAGCGCTGGAGCGCAGCTCCCAGCGCTGGGGCTTTGACTACACTGGCGCTTTGTAGCGCCGCAATTTGCAGCGCTGCAGAGGGTGTGTTTTCACACCCTGCTGCAGCGCTGCAAATTTGTAAGTGTAGCCAAGCCCCTACTCTGCTTCCCTCATGCAAGCTTTCCTTTTGTTTTGTTTTTCTAAACTTTGCACTGATTCAGTGTCTCCTAATAAATATTTTGCTAGATTGTATCTATAAAAACCTTTATGAAAAAAAATAAAATAAAATCCTGCATCGATCCTGTAGATTAGGCTATGCTTTCTTCAGAACTTGCTTCGCTATAGGTGGGTCAGTGCTGGTCAGTGTTTGAAGTAGAGATTTCTTGAAAACCTGTAGGAAATCAAGTCGACGTGAGCTTCATATTTTGAACCAAAGTGTCGGGATGTTTGGATCATCCCTTATATTGATAGGGCCAAACTAAGAGAACTGAATCCTGATGAGGTTTCAGGTACTAGAGCCCCATTTCTCATTTCAGTCCTGTTGATCTGGAGATTAATTCACAATCTGGATAAAAACTGGTCTGTAAAGATTCTGATGCGCTTTGTGAATAGTGTGCTGATCAAATTTTTACTTGGGTAAATACATTCATCATCCCTAACTCCTCAGGCAGTTTCCCCAGATACATTATTCAGATCTTGCCCTACATTGTGTAGTGTTGCTGGTAAAACCTGCTTGTTCCATTACTGAGGTGCCTACATTTCAGTGGAGAGCTTTGGGGAATCCTTAGGAGGAAGAGAGACAAAGATTTTATCTGGGCTGCAAGGAGGAATCCCCAGATGAAATTCCATGGCCTGGATAATGCAGGAGGTCAGACAAACTACTCCTAACAGACTCTTTTGGCATTCAGGTGCATGAAGTAAGGGAGACTCTTTTTTAACCCCCTGCATGTTGCCTCAACTATCAAAACACAAGACTGAACAGCCAGTTTGCAATGTTACTTTTTTCCTGGCTTTTTTTTCTCATCTATGTTTTAGTCTCCCCAGTGATTTGGAAACGGGGATTGACTGTGATGCAGCCATCAGCCTCAACCACACCACCTCTGTGAGTGCTTATTTTCGGAGCTAGATGCCAACTTACAGAAGACTCCCCCGCCAAGCAGTAGCATCTGCTCTTTAGCAGACACCTCAGGCAAGTTATGTTGGCAGCATCAGTTGCCTGTGGGTGTGCCTCTGTCACACACTCAGGCTGTTAATGGGATGGCTGAGCCATCGTCCTTTGTGGACGCTACCTTCTTTGACTTGTCTTTGTACTTGGACTCAGATGCTCTTGCAAATAAAGTCACACCCACCAATCTTTCCTGCAACCTCTAAGCTGAGCCTTTAGGATTCCAGGTCCATTAGCCATGTAGATCTTGGTCTAATTCATTGCATAAGCCTCTTGTCTACTGGGCTTCCTGCTGAAATCTGCCCCTCTCTAGGTACTTAAATGGCACCCTTCCCTCTAATATCTAACAAATAGTAATGAGTTCATTCTCACATCCTCCTTGTAAGAATTTCGATTATCCCCCTTTCACAGATGGGGAACTGAGGCTCAGAGACCACATTGTCCTCTCTGGCATTAAAATCTATTATAATAGTCTGACCACTTGTATAACACAGAACAGAGATGACCCATGCCTACCAAGAGTGGGGGGCACAGAGTGAGAGCAGCCAGCTTCAGCAGTGTTACTGAACATGCTCAGCACAAACCAAGCAGCAAATCTTGGAGTGGGGGGACTCGTGACACCACAGGTCCCCCCCAACATGTCGCCTTTGACACAGACCTGCTTTGAGGCCAAATTCAAACTGAAGTGACTTGTCCAAGAAGTTCTGACCAGACAAGAAATGTTAATCTCCCACCCATAAAGTGTGAATGGCTCAGCCATTCCTGATTAGGGATCTTATAAAGCCACTTGCAGTGGTTGCCATTAAACTCTTTATAGTGGATGTTTATGAGTAATCTGCCTTCATATGGTATTCCTGACATTATGTCTAGGGAGCACTGCTCTAATGTTAGCTACCTGCAAAGACAAAACTAAAGATGTTAATGGTGACCCCTGTACGCTATAACAATTGCAAGCGTCTGACTGCATATGCAGTAAGTTACTCCTGCAGCTTGAATGATCCCAACCCCATAGATCTTCAGGACTGGTTTGTGTATTCCTGTAATCCTGAGGTGAAGATTTTGGGGTGACATTCTGCCGATTCATGTGGCCAACTCCCATTTGCTTCATATTTTGGAGTTGGATAAATTGCTCCAGTCCTAGTCTATCTGTATCCAACACAAAATGTAATGGAAGGAGCAGATTCCATTGTCAGTTGGAAGACTTCTACTGTAAAGACCATTTTATGGTGTTTATGCACTAACACAAGGACAGCACCTGCCCTGCATCTCAAATCATTCATATTCACTGTGCAGCTACTCAAGATGTCCTGACAGCTGAGGCACTCGTCTGGGTCTCAGGAGATCCAAGTTCACATCCCTGCTGCGTCAGACTCTACAGTTCCTTAACTATAAAAATGGGAATCATACAACAATTTCAATAGACAAGACAGACAAAGGAAGTAAATTCTTCAGGGCAGAGACTATCTCTTGCTTTGCATTTGTCCAGTGCCCATGAGGCCCCATCTTGCTTTGGGTCTCTAGATGCTCCTGTGATATAAATAACAAATCTGAAAATGTTCCATTATAGTGACAATAGCTCTGCACGTCCTTAGCTCATCCCCCTGGTTTTAATAGCCAGTAGATCCGACTTTGCATAACATGTTAATAAGCTGAAAAAAACTTAGAAATAAAAAGCAAATTAAGATACAGCCTTGCCCAACAGAACACCTATCATACTTTCAAAATAGGCCATCCGCTTCCAGTAGAGGTTATTTGGAACAATGTTGAAACCAAGAATCCATTTATTTGAATGCATTTCCATTTAAATCAAAATGCTTCAGATGTGGCCTTTTCCTAATTCATGTAAGGTGAATCAATGCCATTTTAAGGACACATGTCTCTTTCCTAAACACTCCTACACTGCAAGGACATATATGCGGTTGGCTTATTGTCTCCTCTAGTAGACGCAAATTAGTGGCTCTCCTCCTGTGTGGCTACAAAAGGAGGATCAGAGCCATAGACAAGATTTTCAAAGCATGGTGCCTACGCAGATCCTGCTAAGTTTGGGCACATTGGGTCCAATTCCTCACTTGCATTCACAAAAACAAAACAAACAAACAAAAATGCCTTTGCCAGCTCTGCAAAATTCTACCTGTTCCCTGAAGGCTTGATCCAAGCCCATTCAAGTCAATAGAAAAACTCCCATTGACTTCAATGGACTTTGGATCAGCTTCTTGCTTAGGATGAGCGTGATGAACTAGACCGGGGATGGGCAAACTTTTTGGCCCGAGGGCCACATCAGGGTTGTGAAATGGTACGGAGAGCCGGGTAGGGAAGGCTGTGCCTCCCCAAACAGCCTGGCCCCTGACCTCTATTCACCCCCTCACACTTCCTGCCCCCTGACTGCCCCCCTCAGAGCCCCCAACCCATCCAACCCCCCCTGCTCTTTGTCCCCTGACCGCCCCCTCCTGGGATCACCCCCTATCCAACCCTTGCCCCCCGCTCCCTGTCCCCTGGCTGCCCAGACCCCTATCCACACCCCTGCCCCTGACAGGCCCCCTGGGACTCCCACACCTATCCAACCCCCCCATCCCCTGACTGTCCCTCCCAGAACCTCCATCCCATCCTACCACTCCCTGTCCACGACTTCCCCCCAGGATCCCCTACTCCTTATCCAACCTCACCGCTCCCCGCACACACCACTCAGAGCAGCAGGACTGGCTTATTGGAAAGCCTGGGAGGTGAGCGGGCGCAAGCCGCGCAGCCCGGCAGGAGCAGGGGGTCAGAGTGCTCCCCACGCAGCAGCATGGCTGCAGGGGTGGGGTGGCAGCAGGGGCGGGGCCAGGGGCTAGCCTCCCCGGACGGGAGCTGAGGGGCCGGTCAGGACGGTCCCGCGGGCTGGATGTGGCCCACGGGCCATCGTTTACCCACCTCTGAACTAGACAGACCCTGCGCCAGGTAGAAAGAGGTTAAAGACCAGATATGAGCTCAGTTAATGCCACCCTGCTACACCTGTCCTGAGTGGTGGACTTCAGAGGGCTGTCAGTGAAGGAGAGCAGGCAGGCTGCTCCTGTGTGAGCAAAGGAGGCTGGCTCAGATGAGGGATTATAGGAGGACTGTGGCCTGTTGGAGTCCTTGGCAGGAGAACAGGCCTGGCCTGGATGGTTGACAGGAGACTATCCAGTGAACGGGTCACTAAACAGGAGTCTAGGCAGTTGTAGCTGGGAGCCTGCTGTGAGGTAAGGAGCTGAAGGCTGAGCCCAGCTGGACTGAGGATTCGTTTCTTCAGTACTTTAAATGGATTTGGATTAAGAGCCAGATCTTCAAAGGTATTTAGTCTCCCAAGGCTGCGCGGAGGTGGGGGGGGCAAGTGGGGCAATTTGCCCCAGGCCCTGGACCCCACAGGGGCCCTGCGAGCCCTGGCCCGGTGACGGTCCAGGTCTTCGGCAGCTTTTCGGCGGTGGGGGGCCCTTCAGTGCTGCCAAAGACGTGGAGCGACTGAAGGGCCCCCCGCCGCCAAAATGCTGCCAAAGACCCGGACCCCCGCTGGGTGAGTACAAGCACCACAGCTCCCCCGCTTTGCCCCAGGCCACCTGAATCCTCTGGGCGGCCCTGTAGGCTCCTAAGTGCCAGTTATCCCAGAAGGGTTTGAATGCTTGGAAGTGGCTTTCTTGGTGGACCAAATCACCGCTCTGGCTGCAGTAAGGCAAAGATTGCTCTGAGGAAACTGAGGAAAGCACTTAGTCACCAGGGGACTTGTCAGGATGGCAACTCTGGGCAGGGCTGGCTCCAGCTTTTTTGCCGCCCTAAGCAGTGAAGCAGGAAAAAAAAAAAGATAAAGCCGCAATCGGCGGCACTTCAGCGGCAGCTCTACATTCTTCATTCTTCAGCGGCGATTCAGCGGTGGGTCCTTCGCTCTGAGAGGGACTGAGGGACCCGCCGCTGAATTGCCGCCGAAGACCCGGACATGCTGCCCCTTTCATTTGACTGCCCCAAGCACCTGCTTCCTTTGCTGGTGCCTGGAGCCAGCCCTGACACTTGGTACCTTCTTTTGATGGGTGAATAGAGTAGAATTAGGTTTCTTGACCATCAGTCCACAGGGCAAAGGGGGGCAAGCAGAGTGAATGATCATAATTTTTGGACAATGCTGATTTCTGCACACAATTCCTTACGTAATGCAGTTTCCCACATGTAAAAGCCCATCTGTGTTTGTGTCACTGTTATCAGAACAATTCCTAACAAGTTTGTATATCAGTTGTGAATCCTAACATAGCACTTTAAACAACAAAATGTTTGTGCTGAGCATGACTTTTCTTACTTCAAAGTTATAAGGACATTCTGGGCCAAATCCCAAAACCATTGTAGTAAGTAGAAATACTGCCATTGATTGATGTCAAAGGGTCTGGAACAGGCCCTTCATGGGAAACTTCAGACTTCACTTTCTTTGAGGTTGTCAAGTTAGCAGTGTGTTTTTTCACTTGCAGTTGAGTTCTGTCCAGCTATACAGACTGTTGAAGTCAGTGGAAGGAGTGCCATTGCTGTCAGTGGAGCAGGCAGTCTATACCACACTCTTGAAGCAGTGAAGTTACCATTGGGCAGAATTCTAGAGGAATGGCATCCGATACGCAGTGAAAGTAACACCTGTATGTCTCCAGGATGGCTTGATTACATAAGGATTACAAATCTGGTTCAACATCTAGATACAAAAATCATGAGACAGCAAGACCTCAGCTCATTTCCACAGTTAACACAACCCTGTGCATGTTGGTACATACAGTAGATGCTGAATTGATGTGTGTTGTAGAACAGGGGTTCTCAAACTAGGGCCGCCACTTGTTCAGGGAAAGCCCCTGGCAGGCCGGGCCAGTTTGTTTATCTGCCATGTCCGCAGGTTCGGCTGATCGCGGCTCCCACTGACCACGGTTCGCCGTTCCAGGCCAATGGGGGCTGCGGGAAGCGGCGCAGGCCGAGGGATGTGCTGGCCGCCCTTCCTGCAGCTCCCATTGGCCTGGAGCGGCGAACCATGGCCAGTGGGAGCCGTGATTGGCCTAACCTGCAGACACAACAGGTAAATAAACTGGCTCGGCCCACCAGGGGCTTTCCCTGAACAAACGGCTTCCCTAATTTGAGAACCTCTGCTGTAGAAAATTCTATAATTACATAGCAGGTTTTTTTCCTCTGAAAAGTGGTTTGTGAACTCGTAAAATTAAAAAAAAATACATCATTGCAGAGACACATTCCTCTC
Source organism: Mauremys mutica (assembly GCF_020497125.1). Taxonomy (NCBI): domain Eukaryota; kingdom Metazoa; phylum Chordata; order Testudines; family Geoemydidae; genus Mauremys; species Mauremys mutica. Next base: position 9,235,001 of record NC_059077.1, read on the forward strand.
TTCACATGGGGAATCCCATATGATAGGGCAACAAGGGCAGGAAAAGGGGTGGTCACAGTCCTTCGAACAAGGAATGCAGGTTATCTATATGGAATAGGGTGCTCTATCCTGGAAAGCAGTGACTCTGAAAACGATTATGGGACGAAGCAACTCAGCCCGAGCTCCCAGTGTGCAGTGTGCAACGGCAAAAAAGGCTAATGAAATCCTTGGTGTATAAGCAGGGGAGCAGTGAGGAGAAGCAGGGAGTATATGGAGTTGGTGAGACCAACACTAGAACACTGTGTCCCATCTAAAAGATGCTGAAAAATTGGAGAGGAGGAAGAGAAGAGCCACAAGGAGATCTGAGGGCTTGAAGAAATGCCTTGCAGTGAGACACGAGCAGCTGAATCCGTTTAGGTTAACAACCGGGATGAGAGGTGACTTGATTACAGTTACTATATATATAACTCAATGGGAAGAAAATACTGGGTACTAAACGGCTCTGTAACCTAGCAGAGAAATGCAGAACAAGAGCCAATGGCCGGAAGTTGAAGCCAGACTAATTCAAATAAAAAATAACAGACCTTCTGGCCTTTAAAAAACATCTGTGCAAATTCTGAAGAACTCAGTACTCAAAGGACAGGGATAGAGGGGACCTGGAATGAGGAGAAAGTGAGGCCTCACAACCTCACAGCTCACCAGGATCTGTGGGGAAAGGACCATTCTGTAAGATCTACCTACCCATTTTCTTCTCTGGTTCCCCATCATTGTAGTGCCTGGTTGTCTGAGTTCCAAGAAGGCAGCTGACTGTTCGGTACTAGCAGAAGGAGGATTTAACATTGCTTAAAGCAACATTAACGTCTAATAAGGTATCTTCTTAATTATCTGGGCATTATGCTAGAGGCAGTGCTGCAGAGCATGGCACCTCCTTCTATCCTTTATCCCAAATCCCTATGTCACTCTTCTGCACACTGCCCCAATGAAGGGACTTGGAGTCAGCTTCAAGGGAGAGTGCCCGGGCCAAAAAATACAGACCTAGCTCCCTGTGGGAATGCATGGAAGTTCTCTAAAACCAAGGGCTCCTAAATCAAGAGATTCAAGAAATTAAAGGTAAGAGATAGGGAGACCTTGAGCAAATCACTTCATCATCTGTAAAATGGGGTGATAATCCCCCCTTTTTTTTCTTCACTGTGTCTTGTCTATTTAGATTCCAAGTATTCAGGGTAGGAACTGTCTTTTATCATATGTATGTACAGAGCCTAGCACAATGGGGCCCAGATCTTGAGTCTGGCTTCCTAGCACTACGTACTACTACTGTGGAAGGGAGGATTTGCCCTGCTTCTCTCACACTGGGCTCCTAGAGATGCCCCAAAGGCTACAGCAAGGAACTGAATTTACCAAACGAAACTGACACATTCCCGCAAAATGTTTCAATGTTGACTGAACTGCATTTTCTACTGGAAAACTGCTCCATCTAAAAAAAAATTTAAAAAATGACCAGCTCCAATTGCAACTCAAGCTCACCTTTAGCTAACACTTTCCTTGGACAATCCTAACCCATTAAAATCTCACTTGCCTGGTGGGGGAAGGAGTGCTGGCCCATGGGGTGAATTCCACTAAAGAACACTGAGATAATATGTAAAAACGCCACCTCCTCCCTGTAGGAGAGAAGGGATTGGAAGCCCCTGGCACTGTAGGTTGAATTAATGTCTTTTAATTGTTTCAATAATCTGTATTTAGCAAGGGGTTTTAGAGTAACAGCATTAAAAACTTCAACAAACAAGTCAGGTTTATAGATTGAGCAGGCGAAGGGGCAATTGAAGTCAGTGGAAGTTTTGGCCATTGGCTCCTGTGGGATCAGGATTTATTCCAGGAAGTGGCCAGGAAAGGCTGTGAGACGTGGAATCCTGAGTATTTTGCTGGTGTGGATCCAGCTTTAACTGCAGTTGGAGTTAAGAGGGCAGCACGAGCACTGCAGTCAGCCTGGCTTTTGGGGATTGTTGCCAAAACATGCCCTTCACGCCAGCTCCATTCCGTGCCGTTTAGGGCAGGCAAGATGTCATGAAGGCCACGGCCCTCTTCATTAAAACTGTCACCTCACAACGGCCTTCTCCTGGCATGGACTCACAGAGACCAGGAAGACAAAGAAATTGTCAGGTGTGCAGCATGAATGTCAAAGGAATCCCATGGAAAGTCACTGCCCCTCCAACCCCCCTGCCTTGCTCCACATGTTGCTGTCAGCAAAGCTTCTAGCTCTATAAAGCAAATTGGCAAAGTCAAATAAAGCCTCCCCCTGCTACCCATCTAGACCCAGCCACCCAATCCTGTGCCCGCTCTTATTTTATGTATCTCTGTTGTTTCCCCCACACCCCCGTCAGCAACAGTTCATCTTTCGAGCCATCCTCACAGCAGAACTTTGTGATCCGGAAGCATGTGACATGCAGTAGATAGGGGCTACCTGTGCCAGGGAGGCAGAGACAGGCAGAGAAGCTGCGGCTGGTGAGAAGGTTAGGTTTTAATTGGTCTCTTGTTGACTCATACCACATCTCCCCTTTCCCCTCTGCCTTCCCAGGTGTGGCGCGAGGCACTCAGACACTAATCACCTCCTCAGGCACCGGGAACACACTTGTAAATCAGCAACATTGTTTCACTGAGCAGAGCCTTGAATAATCCTGCCTAATTGTAGTATTTTCATGGAAGAATACTAAGCAAGTAGATGGCAAATAAGGAGGGGGGTGAGGAGAAGCAGCTGAAGGATGTAAATACAAAGGAGGGAGAGGAGATGGATTGGGTGGCCCCAGGGGGAATTACAAGGCATTATGGGATAACACTGAGCACTTGGATTGAGAACTAGGGAAAATATCTTGACAGTGAGAGATCTGAGACTGTGGAACAATTTCCTAAGGAAAATGTTGGAAACCCCATTGCCTGGGACCACTAAATTCTGAGTGGACAAAGCACTGGTGAATATATGGTAGTATAGAATCCTCCCTGGTCCCTGAGGCATTGTGAACAGCTGTCAGGGGGTGGGGGGGGGTTGAGTATCCACCCCTTATTGCAATATTGTGCAGGATCAAAGCTTTTGTTTTAGAGAAGACAACATTTTCTTCACAACTATGGTGACTAGAAACCTTAAAAATGTAAGGGGACTGTAATTCGGATGCAGTGACATCTGCTGGCAGCATGATAAAATAGCTCTGAGAGGTGACCATCTAATATGGCAGTTAACTCTGAAACCTAACAAGGTACTGTAATGGCAAGATTATTAACTGTTTCACAGCTGATCACTGGATCAGAAACATCCAGCTAATGATTTTATTATCCCTAGTCACAGCTTAACCCCACACTTTCTCAGGCTTGTGGTTATGCACTGGCAAATCAAAATATCTGTGGCACACTCAAAATGCAGGGACATGAAGCAGTTTTTGCTTCCCTCTCCCGGGACTCCAGCAGCTTCCCCTAGGGATTTTCCCTGCTCCTTGTAGGTCCTGGCTGCATTAATGAATCATACCTGCACCACAGTCTCAGCCTCCCTCAGTCTGCTTAAGGCCTCGTCCACACCTAAAACTTAGGTCGACCTGGCTACGTCACTGACAGGTGTGAAAAATTCACAACCCTGAGAGACGTAGTTAAGCAAGCCTAAGCCCCGGTGTAGACACTACTGGATGAATGGAACAATTTTTCCATCGACCTAGCGACTGCCTCTTGACATTAATGGAAAAAACCCTTCCGTTGTTGTAGCAAACGTCTACATGACAGCACATAGCTACAGCTGCGCTGCGGTAGAGCTTGTAACGTAGACATACCTGAAGATTCATTGAAAGGCAATGGGACTTCGTTTCCTAAGGGCTAGATCAGTAAAGGGATTTAGGCATCTCACAACCTCTTTAGATGCCTAAATCCAAAATTTACATTCTCAAAACCCCAACTCAGCTGCCACCCAACCCTGAAGGTGCCTAAGTTGCTGCTGGTGGGCATGTGCAAAACTGATTCAGTTCTGCTACCTAGCCTACACCTAACCCCCAGTGGGATCCTCAGACTAGTAGTCCCACCATCCACCACCACCTATTAATAGGCAGAGGTGGTTCCCCCACCCCTTTAACCAATCACCGAGTGGGTAGAGCACTCACCCAGGATAAAGGAGCTCTGGTTCAAATCCTTATTCTGCTTGGTGGGGAGCAGGGGCCTCCACTAAACTCTCTCACCGGCCAGGTGAGCACCCTAGCCACTGGGCTATATTCTGACGGGGCGGGGAGAGGCTTTCTCAGTCTCTCCTGTTGAAACTCTTCCACTTTGTATAAAATTCTTCATAGTCATTGGAGACAGGATGTGAACGTGACTGTCTCACATCCCAGGAAAGCGCCTCAACCACTGGGCTGCAAAGCGATTCTCACATGCTTGCTGGCTCCATAGCTACCATCCACTGGCTTCTCTGACTGCTGTTACAGGCAACATCGTACAAGTTTAAAGTTTTATTGCTTATTAATTTTAAATGATGTGACATCTCGGACTGGAAATGTCAAAATATAGGACTTGATCCTGCAAAAAACCCTATGCACGTGGACTAACATCTCCCATGTGAGAAACCCCTTTGGATCTCAATAGGAGAACTCAGACGTATCTGCGACTGCAGGATCAAGGCTACGGATTGGGCCATTCTGAATCAAGGACACTGTGAGCTCAGCAGGATGCCTCCGGTTTGAACTAGCCTCTGTAGAAACAGTTTAATTTTTTTTGCTTCACTTTGTGGGTTAGAGAGATAAAATTTTGACATGTATAAAAAAGAAAAAGAAGGTAATTTGTGGCAAGCATATCTTAATGTCCCCAGTTATTGCAAAGGAAACACAAAGCTCAGAGAATTAAATAAAAACTTTTGACAGATGATTTTATAAAATGAGGTGCTGATATTGCAATTTCCGCCCATCATAAAACTGCAAATAATATTAGGTGATGAAAAGTGCTTAGTTTCCAATTTTGACAATACAAAAACTTTCCTGACACTTAACTCGTGTTTCAGATCAACTGACTGCTTTTGCCAACAGTTTTGGGACTGATTCTCCCTTGTGGTGCATCTTGTATTGTCATTTACACCCGTGCAAAGAAGGTAGCATTTACACCTAGTTTACAATGATTTGGTAGCATCCTACTTACACCGTGGCATTCCCCTGGCAAAGGTGCAATTGACAAAGCTATGGAGAATCAGGCCCTTTGAGCTGAGGAAGGACTCTTCTCTTCTCAAGTGTTAGCTGGCTGATTGTACTTTCTTTTATCATTTAGTTAAAGGATCATTGAGATAAAGATAACTGTGTTTTGCTTTCTTTCCCTCATCTTTCTTTTATGTAATGTTCCTGTTACTAATGTCTTGTGGCCTTGTAGCTGTGGGTTGAAATCTTGGGATGGTTCCTTTGCACCCTTCTTGTTCTGATTCAATATTATGAATGAGCCTAATCGTGTAACACTATTGTGTTACGTCCTGATCCTATCTGGGTATCTGCTAGCATGGACACTACATGGATGCAGGGTTTCACAGCAGCAAGATCTCAGGGCCTTAGCATCAGAACCTAATACAATACAAGAGGCAAGATTGGGGCTGATCACAATTGTTTGGGTGCTTTGTTTTTGTCCTCCTGCCTCCCCAGTACATAAATCAAATGGAAGGAAAAATAGTTTAACAAGCTCTTCCCAGTTATGTGAGAAACTCATAGGGGATCAGAATACAAATCTATTTACCTTTATAACAACTTGCAATGAGTCATGAATACAAAGGTGTCACCAATTTGCATAGAACACACACAGCTCATTCTTATTTAATCCCTTCGCTTGAGGTTGGGTTTTTATTATTATTATAATAAATTCAAGTGCAGAAGGTGACCCCAGTGCCTGAAATATTTAAAGAGCAAGGTCTGATTATGTTATTGTGGGGAAGACTCTTTTGTTCTGTTTTTTTTTAATCAGTTGAGTTACCCAATTCAAGCTAAAACACTTTCCAGTGCCACCATCTCCCATCTGGATTACTGCAACCCCCTGCTCTCTTGTTTCCTGTGACTACTAACGTTATTCATGCCCATTCAGAAGACAGCCACTGAAATCATCTTCCTGTCAATCTATCCGTGGTACCGATGTGACGATTGGGGCAATCTGTCCATACAATTTCTGAATTCTTTGTCACATTATGAACTCTCTGTATGTATCTTTATCAACTTGCAAACTCCATTTTGAATGCACAAGCATCTGATGTCTCGCTTATTCGTTTTACTTCCCTCTTGGTCTGGAATTCCAAGGGATAGTGGAACAAGGCTAATAATAGAGGGTTGTTTAAATCTGAATGGTCCTCTATTCAAAGACAAGCATCCTAGACAAGAGGCTGGCTTCTACCCAGGAAAACTGGTTTGTCAGAGGAGAGGTTGCCTGGCAATGAAGTCACCTGGTAGGGTGATCATCTTAGGAGGCTGCTCATGGCCTCACCTGACAGAGGAGGTTGGAAGGTTATAAAGGGCAGGAGCTGCTCCGCTCTGGGGCTTTAGCCATTTTCACAGCTCAAGCTGAGGAGAACTGCTGCCAGAGCCTGATTCATGGTGTCTAATGTCAGAAGGGACCATTGTGATCATTTAGTCTTACCTCCTGCATAACACAGGCCATAGCACTTCCCCAAAATAATTCCTAGAGCAGATCTTTTATAAAAACACCCAATCTTAATTTTAAAATGTTCAGTGCTAGAGAATCTACCATGACTCTTGGTAGATTGTTCCAATGGTCAATTACTCTCCTTAAAAATATACACTTTTTTCCGGTCTGAATTTGTCTAGCTTCAACTTCCAGCCATTGGATCTTGTTAGATCTATGTCTGCTACAAAGAAGACCCCCATTATTAAATATTTGTTCCTCATGTAGATATTTATAGGCTGTGATCAGGTCACCCCTTACGATAAATAGGCTGAGCTCTTTGAGTCTATTGCTATGAGGCAGGGGCCTACCTGAGCACAGACAGTCCCCCAAGAACTTCCTAGGGAAGGATCAGCTAGAGTGAAGGGCCTTGTGTTCAGGGTATGTGTTGTTTTCTAAGCGATCTGTGCGCTCTTATGCTTTATCGCTTAAGTAAGGAACAATGGTAGTTTAGACTCCTGTGCAGTATCTGTGTGCCCAGGAGCGGTGCCAGGGTTTTTGGTGCCCTAGGCGGGGGTCCTTCCGTGCTCCAGGTTGTTGGCAGCAATTCTGCAGCGGGGGGGTCCTTCCGCGCTCCCGGTCTTCGGGGCACTTAGGCGGCGGGTCCCTGAGCGAGTGAAGGACCCGCCGCAGAATTGCTGCCGAAGACCCGGAGCGCGGAAGGACCCCCCGCCGCCGAATTGCCGCCGAGGGCGGCAAAATGCCACCCCCCCAAATCCTGGTGCCCTAGGCGACCACCTAGGTCGCCTAAATGGAAGCACCGGCCCTGTGTGTGCCCGTTTCCTTTCCCTGCTGTGTGCTCCTGAAGATTGAAACTGTAACCCATAATGTGTTTGATGGGACTCTGGGGAAAGTGGAAGAGCTGCTGGGAAAGCTTGGGGGAGATGGCACTAGTTTCAGGGGCTAGGCAATTGGATTGGCCGAGATGGGTGTCAGATACGAGGTCTGTATCTGGAGCACATGCCTAAAGGCTCAAAGCCAGAGACGAGTGTCTGAACTCTGCTGAGCCCCAGCAAGCAAAATACAGACGGTATTCAACATTTGGACCCCCTCACAAGAGTCTCTTGAGTGCCCAACATGAGGAGGTTGGACTAGATCTGTGACAACCTCTATCTTTGGATCCCTCCATGTTTTCCCCTTGTTCACCACATCAGGTCGAAAGATTTGGCTTTCACCTACACCAGGGGAAACCGTCTTAGCAGGGGGGATATGAGGACTGTTGGGTTTGGAGGGGGAAAAAGAGGAAGGAGTAACACGATTTAGTGTAAAATGAAATGAGCGGAGAAGGCAAGCAAATAGTGAAGAATGACCTTAAGCTGGCACACCTGGAAAACCGGAAGTGTAGCAGAGTTGTCAATGCAGACAAAGGAGGAGGACTGGGGAGAGACAAGAAATTCAGTTAGTGAGAAACTGAGTTTGAGATGGTGGCAGGAAAGTTGCGGGGGGAAGCTGGAGATGCCAAAGAGGACACGTCTAAGGGTAAGAGGTTCTGTAGCTTTGGGAAGAGATTGGAGGTAGAAAGGTAAATATGGGAGTCATTGCATAGATGAAACTAAGAGAAAGGATGAGATTCCCAAGAGCCAGTATACAGAGAGTAGATGAGAGGACCTGGAACAGAATTCTGAGGGATGCCAACAAATAGGGCACAGGGGGTGGGGATGAGGAGACATTTAAAACGGGGGCAGGAGTTTGCAATGAGAATCCAAAGTGCACAAAGCCCTGGGAGCAAAGAGTGCAGAAGAAGCAGAGGAGGAGAGTGCATCTGAAAGTTCCAAAGGTAACAAGACAGATCAAGGCAATTAAGGATACAAAAATTCAACTGTAGTTTAGCTAAGGGGAAGTGGTTGCTAATGGCCTCAGACAGACAGCTTCCAGTGGAGGAGGAGGGTTGGAAGCCAAATTAGAAAGGATCAAAGGGAAGAGATGGAAAAGCAGACATCAAGGCAAGCTCCAGCATTTTGGTGGCAGAGGAGAGAAGGGAGATAGGATAGGAGTTTTAGAGGCAAGTTGAATTAAGAGAATCTGTAGGGCCAGATTCTCGGTTGTCATGCTATCTTTGTGCAGCCATCTCCACCGGCGCAAAGCAGGTGTGAAGCACTGCCAGATCAGAAGAAGAGTGTTTTCCACCCACAGAGGTAAGTGGGACAGAATCACAATGGTCTAGCAGGCAAATGGTTAAAGTAATGAAGCAAAGGAAAGCTACTGTGACAGCCCAGAGCTTCAGTCCTTAATAAGCATGTGGCCTGCATGTCAAAAAGGTTAAGGCACCCTTGTCTATCAGGATCAGCTCCCCAGGGCAAAAAGCCTTTTGTCCTCCTTGGTAGTAGGGCAGGCAGTGGCAGGAGAGGATAATTGAACAGTAAACTGATTTACATTTAAATGCCATGTTTTTATTACATTTTTTTTATTCAACATGAAATTTCATCTTTTAAACTAGACAAAGCAAGGTAAACTATTTTTTTATATTACAAAAAAAAAGAAGATTGACACCCCAAAGTAATACTTTTAAAATTCCTCCAATTAAACAAAGTGAATTTAATTTTGAGTTTAATTAAAAGGAAAATTAATTAGAAAGAAGATTAAATTTTAATTAAATTTCTCTAAAATCCTTATCCCTGCCTTTGCTGCTAATATTTCTCTCTGAACCAAATCCCTTCTTAATATTCTTAAATTCTACTCTAGTAAACTTCCCCTTTATATTAAAATTATATCTGCCTGCAAGTACTTGCTACCAGGGAAAAAAAATCATTACCTCTCTTAAAATACTTGCTGAGTGCACCTGAGACGCAAAGCAGCTCAGGAGCGACCAGTGGAACACTTGGATACGCTCTGAGTGAGACACTGCTAAATTAACCCACATGCTGCTCAATGTTCCAGGTACAGCCAGCTCAAACAGAATCTTTGGGTTGCCAAATGTGCCTAGTATGCAGCTGATTTGCCATTAAGTGCGTCCGATGTGTCTATGTGTGGTTTACTGCTCAGCATTTCCTAAGTTTCTGCTGATTTTAATGTACCTTTTTTTCCATTTTATCTTCAAGCTAACTTCAACTTGTGACATGCATGAGGCTAGACAGCTGGGTTCAGCCTAGCTCTGCTCAGCACAGTACCTGAGATGAGGTGGGGAAACATGGCTGTAGGCTAACTTTATTCTCCCTAGATACTGCAACCAGCACCCATAGCAAATTAGAGCAGTCTTATGGCTGCTCTAATTCATGCCTGGCCAGAGCAACCCCCAAGGACTTGTTTCAGCAGGAGGGCACTGATCACTGGAGCACAGTGGCACTCCAGCCATTTCCTTTTCCCACAGCCACACCTCTGAGTCTCCTACATCCTTTAACCATGAGGCCATCCTTCCTTTCAGCATATTAAATTTAAACTTGTTGTTTCTGACTCAGAAATGTTCACGTTTGTTTTAAAAGTTTGTCATGGTGATCAAAAGTCCTGACATTGGGTACTGCATAATAATAAATGTAAGCATAAAAATATTTATATACGTATACAATTCAGTCTGTTGAACACTGAGTTTGCCACACCAGATCAGAACCATGATCCATCTAGTCCAACATCCCTTCGCTGACAGTGGCCAGTACCAAATGCTTCAGAGGATCCTTCAAGAAACCCCACAGTGGTCAATTATCACTCAAGGGAATGTATCATCCCAATCCCTGCCAGCTAGAAAAGAGTCACATGTGCAGCTTTAATACTGGATTGCTGCAAATGTTCGTGCCCGCAAAACTGATCATTCACATTTTTGCAAACAACATTTTTGCAAAGGGGCCACAGTAAATTCAGTAATCATTCAAATCTCATCACTGAAGTCAATGGCAAACTTCCTATTGGCTTCAATAGATGCAGGATCAGTCCCAACATTCATACCACCAAAATCGCCTACCAACTCTTTCACAAACCTAGCTCTGTGTATTGGAAAATTCTCCAGGAACCAGCTGCCAGTCTTGGCCGCTACTTTTCCACTTGCTGACACTTCTGGGGTCACTCAGGTTGTTCCTGGAGAATAGTCTCTTTTTGAAGTTGCTTTTCTTCCCATTATCTGACCTGGACATCATCTACTCCACCCCGCTGGGCACCCCATTCACCTTCTGATCTTCACACACTCCTTACCTCCCTCCCACCCACTCCAACTAGTCAACAACAACTGACCTTTCTCCTCACCAGCTGTCAGCTTGTTCCCTGGGAGATATTAACACTTCTCTTGAGTTTGACCTGGTTGGGTTTCTTAACAATGGAATTATTGCCTTATGTTTGTTTCTTATTCTCTCTCTTAAAGACCAACACAAGTTGAGTGACAAAAATTCATACGTATTGATTATCTGTTGCCGGTGGTGGCTGCAAAGTGTATATAGCAAGGATTGATGGATAGCATAGATCAAATGTATTTATCTTTCTTACTCTTTCTCAGAAAGGGACTGATCATCTTCTGTCCATGAAACAAATACTAAAACAAACCAGAACTGCTTACATAATGCAGACTTTTAAACATAGTTGAATACTGCTATTACCAATTATTATTTGATTCTAAAACAATTAGTGTTTTATTGTTATTATCGTGTTAAGTGTGGTACAACTACATTGTAACAATAAGCCACTGCCCTAAAGAACTTGCAGTCTAAAGAGATGAGAGAGAGGAAATATGGTTAGCTCCATTTTACATAGGGGAAACTGAGGCATGTAATTCAATAGTGGGAATTGAGCACTTAAAAATGTGTTTTTAAACTCTTTTGAAGTATCTGGCTGCATGTGACTTGCCCAAGGTCACGCAGGGAGTCTGTTGCAAAGCAGAGTTTATCCCAAATTTCCTGAGTCCCAGTCCTTATCTAAATGACAGAACAACCATGCTTCTTCATAAGGAAAAGCAGAAGCTGGAAAGAATAAATAACAAGTTGGAATGTTTGGGAAAATACAGTACTAATCCAGATATTGCTTGTGTATCAGTTAATTATATATATATATATATATGTATTCATGTTCTCAGATAATTTTGGTTCATTGTTGTGCCATGATCTAACCCTTGGACCTCATTCACATCAGTGAATGCCCGCATGACTCAGACTGGCAAAGACATTTCGCTCTTTCATTCAAGTTCCTCCTTAACACAAATCATGGTCAAAAGATTTAAACTGAAAGATTTTCTTGTGGGGAAAATGGTGTTTTGTCAAATGTAAAAAAAATTCATGGTGAAAAGAGAATGATTTCTGTAGAATTTTCCATCAGGAAAATCTAAACACAGTATATCAGATTGTGTCATCGTTAATCTCTGTGTCTGTCTAAACCACTGTGTGCCTCAGGGGAGTTGTAATTTCAAGTCCCTTACACCCCCAGTCTCCTCTACGGGTGCTGCTTCCCTGTTGGACTACATCTCCCATGATTCATCAAGACTGTTTAGGCAGACAGAAAATTGTGGCCTGAATATAGATTTAGGAGTCTAACATTAGACACATGGATTTAAAAATTTTGGCCTGTATAAATATTGGCATATTAATTATAATTTCAGCATTACTAACCCAAGCATTCAAAAATTGTCATGACTAATAAATCGAAAAACAATTGAAATTATTTTTTAAATTTCATAATTTTTAAGACAATGAATTATGTGTACTTTATTTGCCTTCTGGCTTTTGAGCCTTTAAAGTTCACACTTTCCAGCTTTTCTGCACAAACACAAGGGCTAGAAACTCACTTTTCTGTTTTAATGAAAGCTGTGATTCTCACATAATCCATACCATTGCATTCATGCTGAGGCTTTAATAAAAAAGCAAATATCATATGACTCACAATAAAACCACAAAAGTGGGTAGTACTGTATACACAACGCACAGTCAACCTGTGGAACTCTTTGCCAGAGGATGTTGTGAAGGCCAAGACTATAACAGGGTTCAAAAAAGAACTAGATAAGTTCATGGAAGATAGGTCCATCAATGGCTATTAGCCAGGATGGGCAGGGATGGTGTCCCTAGTCTCTGTTTCCCAGAAGCTGGGAATGCGCGACAGGGGATGGATCACTTGATGATTATTTGTTCTGTTCATGCCCTCTGGGGCACCCGGCATTGACCACTGTCAGAAGACAGAATGCTGGGCTGGATGGACCTTTGGTCTGACCCAGTATGGTTCTGATACATTTTCAAACTTTGTTTGGATCCTTCCGGATGAAAGGCACTATCTATGTAAAAGTGTTGTAAATTATTAGAAACGGGAATTGCATACTGGGTCAGACCAGTGGTCCATCTAAATCCAGTATCCTGAGATCAGCAGTGGCCAGTAGAGCTTGTCCAGCTATTCTTCAGTGAATTGTCATAAAAAAAAATTCCAATTTATCAAAACTGAAACTGTTCAGGAAACAAGGATGAGTTTGACACATTTCCCAACTCAAAACACTTTATAAGAAAAAAAAATTGGTTCATTGTCACATTTTTTAAAACTAAAAATTCTGGTTTTCAAACAACTTTTTGTTCTGAGGTGTAAGTTAATTAGACTGAGAAAGAGGGTTAGAAAAGAGAAAAAGGTCAAACTTGAAACAAAATGTTTCAAAATGATCAAAACAAAATGTTTGAGTTGATACATAATGAAGCGGGGAGGTTTTTCAGTTTGCAAATATTTTCAATTTCCACTTTTTCATCCTAATTTGAGATGGGAAAAATTGGAATTCTTGAAAACATCCATGGGATGGGAAAACTATTTCCCACTCAGCTCTAGTGGCCAGTCCCAGATGCTTCAAATGAAGGTGCAAGAATCCCTGCAGTAGGCAATTAAGAAAAAACCTCCCCACAATGAAAATTTCCTCCTAATCTCCTTGTATGATGCTGTGAAGCATATGGGATTATTTCCTTCCCCTTGTTAATGACAAAACAACTTTTTACTTCGAAAGTTCCTCTTCAAATTATCTGAAAAGTTGAGAGCTGTTTTCACCTAGGATCAAAAATAAAGAGTTTTATGGGGTGTGTTTCATTCCATTCTGGTACCACTACTCATGACTACTGTGCTTTGGGTCACACAATCAACCTCCTCACTCATGAAGATAAATGTTGTATCCAGCCTGCAGTAAGCCATCATCTGTTCTTGAGAGAGAACGAGAGTATATAGCATGACCTTCTTTGAAATATTGGATCTATTTACACAGGTTTGCGTGGACCACATTACTTATGAGTCACCAAGGGGAAACTGAGCTACTGGTAGATAAAGCGATCAGTGCAAACCACTGTAAATAAATCTGAAATTTCTATGAAGGTCGCACTATGTCTGATTTATACCTCGGCACCCGGTGAAATAATGGTGACCAGGTAAGTGGTTTTCAATTTTTTTTTTAATTCACATGCCTTCTTTGTTGCTCACGGGGCTACTGTATTTTAAAGTGCATCTGGTTAGAGGAATGACACATCCTCAGAGAATAGTAAGTTATTATGGTGTGGCATAAGGCTAAATCATAAAGGGCTTGATTCTGCCACCTTTACTCAGAGTGCGACTGCTTGACGTGAGTAAGAGTGGCAGAATCAGATACAACAGTAGTGATCAGTGGAGCTCAGAAAGCTTGAGGCTAGATTCGGGCTGATCAGTATCTCAGCTCCCATGAGGAGTCCCACTGAAATCCATGCACGAATGAAGACTTGCATGAGTGAAACAGTATTCATCAAGAGCATGAGCGTTCGATCTTGGAGGGGCAGCTTGATCTACTGGACAGACTATGGGATTGGGAGGCAGGAAACCAGATTCTGGCACTGGCATGCTTTGTGATCTTGGGCAGGTCACTTCAGTTTTGCTTACCTTCCCGCCTTTTGCCTGTTTAGACCGTAAGCTGTGTGCAATGGAGAGGCTCAGACATGATGGTGATGAGCACAGGACAAGAACCTGAACAAAATAGAACAGAACAGGTACTTTCTGTTACTCGGTGTTCCTGCACAATGAGTCCTCGGGACCTCTGAGTACTATTGTAATACTACTAAAACAACAGTAGAGTTTGTATTAGTTTCAGAGAAGCACCCATTGAAACTGAATAATTATCTAGGCAGCTGGACTGACTCTCACATGAACAGGCTCACTAGGAAGATTTACAGGAGTGATGTGTAGACTCCCAAGAAATCACTGGACCTTAAAAGATGGGGTTCTGAAACACTCTGAACATTAACCCTTTAAACTAATCACTAGAGGTAGACAAATTTCTAGAGGCAGGCTAAATACAAGCAAGATCCCTGCTCTGAAAGGCTTATAAGTCAAAGGCCAAATCCTGCAATCCTTACTCACACAGGCAGGCCTTGCTCTTTTGAGCTGAGTAGCCAAGACTGAAGAAGACTGCAAGGGATTTCAGAAGGACTAAACAAATCTAGGTGAGAGATGGCAGTGTTGACAAATTCAAGGTAATGCACATTGGAAGGAAGAATTATTCCTATGCAGTGTGAGGTTTTCAAATTAACTGTAACTACTCAGAAAAAAGACCACGGCATCGCTGTGGGCAACTCAATGTATGACATGTAAGTATGTCTAAAGAATGGTATAGTACTGACAGTGTTGTTATATTTAAATCAATGGTGCCCCCTCACCCAGATTACTATGTTTAGTTCTGGGCACCCTGTCTTTAAAAAGATATAGAAGAAGTGTCTGAATTTCACCTGGATTGGGGTATCTTTATGAACTGGTTGCAGAGCTTCACCTATCTTCTGCAATTCTGGCCTGCATCGGAACCTGTTACCAAATTTATGCTTCATAAAATTAAAGCCCTAATATAACTATAGCTAATATAATTTAGTATACCCACAGTTAATTATATTCTGGTTATTTATATTCTATTCATCACCGTTGTATTTAAGCACTTTACAAATTCTAAACTACATCCCGAAAGGTCTCCATTTCTTTGTCTAATTAGTGCTAAGCAGGTGGGTTTTTTTGCTGTTTTTTAAAATTATTTTTACATTTGATTTTAACTTGTTAGTGTGCGAAGGCTGTGTCAGAGCTGCAGGTTTTCATTTCAATCTAAATTCTATTATTCTGATCCATAGAGGTTCTATCTCTCACCATTGTAGCAGAGCACCTTCAATTTGTGCATTAAGCAATGCAGCAGAATCATAAAAATGTAGGGCTGGAAGCTACCTCAAGAGCTCATTTAATCCATTTCCCTGCCCTGAGGCAGGACCAAATATACCTAGACCATCCCATACAGGTGTTTGTCTAACCTCTTCTTAAAAACCTCCAATGACTGAGATTCCACAACTTCCATTGGAAGCCTGTTCCACTACCCAACTATCCTTATGTTTAGGAAGTTTTTTCCAAATAGCTAACCTAAATTTCCCTTGCTGCAGATTAACCCCATTACTTCTTGTCCTATCTTCAGTAGACACAGAGAACAATTGATCCCCATCCTCTTTATAACAGTTGTTTACTTATTTGAAGATTGTCATCAGGTCTCTTCTCCATCATCTTTTCTCAAGACAAAACATGCCCATTTTTTGTAACCTTTCCTCATAAGTCAGGTTTTCTAAACATCTGCCAAGTGTGGTTTGTTCTCTCTCTCATTCAACCCCAGGGTGAGAATTATGTGTGCACTAGAGAGTTTTGCTCTGGGAGGTTTTGAGTTGCGGGGGGGAGGGAGTTATCTGTGTGTGATGGAGAAGGCAGGTCGAAGAAGTGTGCCTTGCACTTGGAGTGGAAGGTGTTGAGGTCTGAAGGAGGTGAGATGCACGGTGAAACCACAAGAGAATTCTGCTTCCTTTTAAAAGCTAGACCTAGCAATTCTACAGAAAAGGGCATGCTTTGGGGGAGGAGGGTCTTTTATGTTGTGACACTTGCATGCGGTCTCCAAAATAGTGAGTCACTGTAAAAGCAGCAAAGAATCCTGTGGCACCTTAGAGACTAACAGACGTTTTGCAGCATGAGCTTTCGTGGGTGAATACCCACTTCTTCAGATGCAAGACATCACTGTGTTACCCACCTGGCTCAGTGAGAGGGAGTCTTTCTTGTGGTAGCTGAGTGTCAGTTTCCTGACACTGCCAGCTCTTCAGCCACTCATGCACCCTCCTCTGGACTCTGCCAGCCCCTATTTTGCCTTGCAGGTAAACACCTGGTGTACCCTGGTCCCCAGAGCCGTGAGAAGCATCCCACTATAGTGTGCAGTCCCTGTCACTGTCCACTCGCGGTAATTAGCAGGTTCTCTACTCCAAGGGGAAAACGCAGACACACCAGCTTGTTTGAGTCAACTGAGTATCAGCTCCAACATAATACCACAGAGCTGTCTTCTATTTCTACTAGACTCAGACTTAACTTTAACAACCTCACCTTGTCTAAAGCAATTTCCCACCAAAGCCTTTTCTTGTAGTGTTTCAGACAAGATTGGTTGAGATCCCGTTTTTATAGAGAGAAACACACTGCCCAGTTTCCCCTCATGTGCAGAATAAAAGAGGGGTCCTCGTGCCTTCTTCTATATGCTAAAGTCCATTGTAGTTCTCCAGAGTCAGGATGACTTCCCGTGCTTTCTTCCTGCCATGCTGGCTCCAAGGTGTCTTCCATGCTCCTGTTTGTTGCATGTCCCCTCGTGTTGACCTGTTTTTCCTGTTGATTTTCACATATAAATTTTCACATAGAAACAAAACTCCTTTGTGTGGGCTTTACAATGCTTAATTTACACATGAACCGAGGCACATCCCCTTCTCTGGCAAAACAGGCTTGTCACCCTGCCGGGTCACAGATTCTAAACCATATTTTCAATATACATGGAACTTCTTAAATATCACGCAATGACTAGGAAGATCAGTATGACATAAGCTTCCGTTAGACACCTCACACAACCCTTTTTAGGTAAAGACAGTGAAAGCAGCGTGCAAGGTGTAGTGAGTTTCTCAGGCCTGATAGGAGTTGCAGTTATACAACAGTGAACCCTTTGAGGGATTTTTAGGGTCACATATGCATCAGTAGACATAGGAGCATGTGCAGGAATACAAATTTGACCACTTCTGGAGGGCCATGTTCTGTGCCCCCTCCTGAGCCCTGGGGGCCAAAGGAACTGCCCATTCCTGCTGCAGCCCTGGAGCCAGAGAAGTTCTGTGTCCTGGCCGATTACGGGGAGGAGGGGGCGTGTCCCTCCTTCCCCATCCCACCCCTTTTGTACATGCCCCTGAGTAGACACAATCTTCTCCTACCTATCTCATAGGCTTGCTGTATCCTGGTGCTTGGAAATGTGGGGGGGATGGTTGAGTTCCTTCTCTTTTGTGTTGTGTAAGCCACAAGTATGGACCATATTCTCTTCTTCTAGCCTTCATATTTGTAATGAAGATCCTGATCCTGTGCTCAGATCCATCAGGGCAGACCCTTGCCCTCATGCCGACCCCCAGTGATGTCAGCAGAGTTCCCCAGGAACACAAGGGTCTTCCTGCATGGATCTAGTTACAGAACTGGGGTCTAAATGTACATCATCACATTAAATAAATTATTATCTATTTATTTGTATTGAAGTAGCACCTAGGAGTCCCAGACATGGACCAGGATCCCATTGTGTTAGGTGCTCTACAAACGCAAAGGATGGTTCCTGCCCTCAAGAACTTACAACTGAAATACATTTGCAATCTAAGTAGGAGATCAAACAGCCACAATGTATTGTTCTAGTTTTGTTTTGTTTGTTTTTAATATGGATAAAATACTTTTACAGTAATTTCACTGGAAAACCATTAAGATTTTTTAAAATTTCATTTGACTCCCTTCCCTCCATCACCTTTTTTATGAGAACTCTGATGACCCTTGCAGATTGCTAGTGAAATGACCCAGTTTTGGCAGGGCTAAAACTGCAGCTGAAGAGTTTCTGAAACTCACTGTAAATCTGTCTGTTCTATTGTTCTACAGACCCAGCATCGCCATCTGCCTTGTAAATTGCATTTTTGTTGCAGTATTTCACAAGTTTTAAAATATGGTTATTACAATCCATAAACCAGCTTTCACTCAGATTATTAATTAAGTCCAAAATATTGCACTGATGTGCTTTCTGAAATATAGTGCAAACGTCATTGCACTGCTGCCATTATAACCCATCTGCATAACATTACAGTCGATCTCTTAGAAACTCAATTTTTTTCCTTGTAGCAGTCCAAGAAGTGAAACCTGAAGTCTTAAAGTCAGGTGGATGAGATAAATTGAAACGGATCTTATTGCTCCCAAACACTCTCCTGGAAATAATGGCATCTTGACATTTTATCAGTCACTCATGCGGTCATTCTCAGCGGTATCAGCCAGAGCTTGAAGGATAGAGCCGTAAAGAAAGGATTGTCAGCCATAAACATTCCTCAAAACCATGAAAGCCACAAATGAAAGCTTAAGTAATGGAGGACGCAATACCCTTGATATTTCAACAATTACCTGCAACAACAGGCTTTGTTCAGAGCCCTGGCCATTTTTTCAAATGCCTCTAGTTGTCATGGCCAGGATGGGATAAAAAAAAAGAGAGAGAGAGAATGCAAGGAGGATCAAATGCCCGGAGGTGAAAAGATAAACCTCAGTGGCTGCATATTTAAGGAAGTTTTGGAAATTTATCATTATTTTTAAACCCAGGATTTATAGCAAGCTATTAGAATTATTAAGCTGTAGTGAGGTGGTTTGTTTGTTTGTTTGTTTTATTCCAAGAGATCATCACAGAGACATTCATGCTGCTCAGCTGTTTCCTTTGTGGCCATTTCTGGTGTCAAATTATGGAGGAGAAAAATGACACTTGCGAGCTGTTGAAGGAGCTTCAGTAATGGATAAAAGTGGGGAAAGTAAAAGTGAATTCAACTTCATTCCACTTTGGGAAAGTACAGTAGTTTGGCTGAGGACAAAAAGAGGGAAAAAAGCTAATTTTAAATAGTCTTTGGGCTATTATCTTAGCAATTTTGAACTCATGGAAACTAAGTAGAATAAAGTGTCTGCTATCCAAGTCAACCCAAACTCAGGAGGCAGCAAACATGAAAGGTTAAATGCTCTAGAAATTGCATTTGTAGAGTTTCTCAACTTAGGAGATTAATAGTTACTCAAAGCAATGGATAAATATTAGCAGAAGACCATTAGCAGAGAAAAACACATCAGTGAATCAGAGTTCCCTAGCTTATCAGATCAATTTTAAATAGGTTTATCTTGGACTTTTCTAACATCTAATGAGGAACAAATTGGTTTTTTTTTTCTTTTTGTTTCCTCTGCCCTTGTTGACTTTTTGATATTACCTGCGTATAACAATTAAAATAAATGAGCTGGTGGCACAAAAGTGTTAATTCCATCATCCCTGCAAGATCAGGGATATGGTCATTTGATAACAGTTCCCTTTTATTACTCTCCTTACGGTGATTCTAAAGTTCAGCAACAAATGAGCTAGTCTTCTTTACGGGGGCTGAGGAACCATAAGTGGACATGACAGCTGAAACGCTAGGCCTGATTTTCTTTTCACTTACACCAGTGGAGATTAGGAGCAACTCCGCTGAAGTCAATGGCATTCGACCGGTGTGAAACTGGAGTCCATGAAATGTTAACTCTCATACCAAATTCAGAGTAAGGCATGAACACTCTAGCAACAAAAAAAATACTGACGTGTTTAAGCAATGAGAGAGCCCAAAGTAAATATTTATTAACGAGCCAGCATGGTCTAAACAATAGGGCCAGTGCTTAATTTGTGCCAGGGCTTGCCAGGGCTGAGCTCCGGCACCTCTGGGCTGGCCGCATCAGTTATGAAAGTAAAAAAAAATAGTTGAGTTACAGCACCTAAAATTGTTTGAGTCCTGCAACCTCTTTCATTACAAATTAAGCACGGGATAGGGCCCTGGTCCGGGAGTTGGGAAACTGTGGTTGTACTCCTGTCTCACTTCCTGACCATCTCTGTGATACTGGGTGAGTAAGCCACTTCCCCTCTTGGTGCCTCTTTTTCCCCTTCTACCTTTAGTGTGTCTTGTCTATCTAAATTGTGAAGGCTTCAAGGCAGTTTCAAACAATACTATATTAATGAGCAGTAGGGAACTTGTAATACACGCCAGCAGGGTCCACACGGGCCAGTTAGTGCACGGCACACTAGTGAGCATTAGAATATACTCACCTTTGGTTCGGACTAATGAACTGTGTAGACAACTCCTAACACTGTATTTCTACCTCACCTAACACTATGGACCCCAGGCTTGCTTGGGGCCACTAGGTGCTAATGAAATAAAAACAATGAACAACAGTAAGTAGATTAGAACTAACTGCAAGTGAGTGGAAGGAAGGAAGGAGTCAGATACTTACTCATATATATTGTGAAGTGGTGTAAATTATCTAGATCTGAAGACCCTTGCTTTACTCTCCAGTCAGTTGCACACCCTTTCTTACACTCCAGACACAAAGAGTTTTAAAATAGTTGGCTGGGGAGCTTGCTGCAACATTGATGTTGATTTTCAATATGTCTTGGAGCACTGGGGAAGTTCCAGAAGACTGGATTTTTAAAAAGGGTAAATGGAATGACCCAGGTAATTATAGGTCAGCCAGCATGACATCAATACCAGAAAAGATAATGCAGTAGCTGATATGGGACTTAATTAGTAAAGAATTAAAGGAGGGTAATTTAATTAATGCAAATCAACGTGTGTTGGAAAAGACATCCTGTCAAACTAACATATCTTTTTTTGTGATGTTGTAAGTTTGGTTAATAAAGGTAATAGTATTGACATAATAGACTTCTGTAAGGCATTTGACTTGGTTCTGCACAACGTTTTGATTAAAAAACTAGAAAGATCTAAAATGAACAGGGCACACTGAATGGAATAAAAACTGACTAACTGATAGGTCTCAAAATGTAAATATAAACAAGGAATCATCATCAAGCAGGTGCATTTCCACTGGGATCCCACAGAGATTTGTTCTTGGCCCTATACTATTTAACATTTTTATCAATGACCTGGAAGAAAACATAAAATCATAACTGATAAAGTTTGCAAATGGCATAAAAATTGAGGGAGTGGTAAATAATGAAGGGAACAGGTCACTGTTTCAGAGAGATCTGAATTGCTTGGTAAACAGGGTGCAAGCAAATAATATGCATTTTAATATGGCTAACTTTAAATGTATACATGTAGGAAAAAAATATATAAGAAAGCCATACTTACGGAATGGGAGACTCTATCCTAGGAAGCAGCGACTTAAAAAAATATTTGGCTGTGCAGGATAACCAGCTGCACATGAGCTCCCAATGTAATGCTGTGGCCTAAAAAGCTAATGCAATCCTGGGAAAAATAAACAGGGGAATCTCAAGTAGGAGTAAAGAAGTTTTTTACCTCTGTATTTGGCACTGGTGAAGCTGATGCTGGAATACTGTGTTCAGTTCTGGTGCCCACAATTTAAGAAGGATGTTGATAAATTGTAGAGGGTCCAGAGAAGAGCTATGAAAATGATTAAAGGATTAGAAAACATGCTTTTTAGTGATGGACCCAAGGAGCTCGACCTAATTACCTTGAGAAAGAGAAGGTTAAGGGTGACTTGCTTACAGTCTGTAAGTATCTATATGAGGAACAAATATTGAATAATTGTCTTTTCAATCTAGCAGAGAAAGATATACCATGACCTAATGGTTGGAAGTTAAGCTAGAAAAATTCAGACTGCAAATAAGTCAATTTTTTTGACAGTGAAGGTAGTTAATTATTGGAAAAATGTACCAAGTGTTGTGGTGGATTCTTTACCGCAGACAATTTTTAAATCAAGATTAGATATTTTTTCTAAAAGATCTACTCTAGGAATTATTTTGTGGAAGTTTTATGGCCTATGCCATTCAGGAATTCAGACTAGATGATCACAATGATCCCTTCTGGCCTTGGAATCTATGAATATCCTTTTGAAGTCTTCATTACTCTCCTGGGAGGTATTGCCTCTCATAGCCTCCTTTTCTACAAGTATTTGAAGGAGAGAGGAGAACTGTTTAGGATGAAGCAAGGAGAGGTAAAACTGGGTTTGATGAGACGAAGGAAAATGTAGGTTCAGTATCAAGGAAAAAACACCCTGGCATGAAGATTTATTAGACTGCAAAATAGTTTTCTGTGGGTAGTTCATCTCATAAAAATACACTGGAGAATGTATCATAGTGAACAACCCTGCACTGGCACGAGATGAACCAGATGGCCTGATGCTGTAGGTCTTTTTCATTTCTAACTTCTCTGATAGTAGGAGTCTTCCACTGATGGAGCTGTAGCCTACGTACCCATGTTGGGTTTGTATGGGAAATTGTTGACTAAATATTAAGGTATTGAATTGTCAAATAAATTTGCCAATAATTTTTTCAACCAGTACTAGTTTATTAAATACAAAACAAAGTATATAGCTTATTAAGCAGGAACACAGAAATGGCCATGCCATATCAGACCATTGGGCCATTAAGTCAAGGATCCTGCCTCCAATGCAGGAGTATAATTTTTATTATTGTCGGGAGATCACACCAGACATCCCACTTAATGTTCTGCTGCTCTATTATCTTTGGGTCTGAACCGGCTAGGCACTATGAACTTTCTGTAAGGATCTGAGCATCTTTAGTTCCCATTAACTACAATTGACCTGAACAACCGCTGCCAGTGTCGACATACTTTTGATGCTGTCTAAATTAAACTTCCTAAATGTAAGTAGCTATGTTCCCTACAGCAGTAGCTATGAACCAGTTAAAGAATAGTTCCCAGGAAGTTATGGTCTATTTCCCAAACAAATTCACTTTCTTCACAAAACTTTTATGACTTCAACACACAAATCACTCCTGTTTCTCAGGGCTATATCTCATTTTTATTGGTTATAAATTATATACACCAAGCACCAATTTTATACACCAACAACCATAACAGTGCCACTGCAAAACAGAACACTCCGAAGGGTATACTCCTCTTTCAAAAGGGAAAGGAAAAAATAATAAATACAGTGCTTTGCACTGCTGTAGCATCTTCCATCCAAGGACCTCAAAATAGTTTATAAATGTTAATGAACTAAATCTCTCAAACCTCTTTTGAGGTAGTTATGTATTAGTTTTATGGATGGGAAAAGAGAAGCATATAAAGCTTGCTTATACTAAGAAGATTTTTTAAAGATTTCCCACTGGTTCAGCTCCATCAGTATTAGCAAGTTTGGGAGCACTGTATTGACTAGATCTGTTCTGAGCTGGATTAGCTCATGGTGTGCAATGTATATTGGCAACTTATCTGGACTAGGGCTCTCGACATTCCTAACACCCGTGGAATTGAATTGAATTGAATTGAATCAGTCTAGTTGTGCCATTGGTAAATTCATAGGGTGAAATCCTGCCCCCTCTGAAGTCAATGGGAGTTTTGCCATTGATGTCAACGGAGCTAAGATTTCACTCATAGAGTTCTTGGTTCTCTGGTTCCTAGAGAGGACCAGCATGTGTTGGGTGAGGGAGTTCATAAAGTGAGAGATTTCTGGGTGGGAGGCCATTCTCAGCTCCCTGCTGCAGGGAGCGCATGCAGGACCATGTGCTTACATGTTCTGCGTGGCTGTCCTTGCTCTGCCCCCACATTATCAACAGTGGCATTTTGCAAAATCCCCCTTGTTAGTACCTGTTAGTAAATATTAACGCTTTTAGTTCTTTCTTTCTATATATTTGATTCATTCCTTTTTATATTAACTATTCTTTAGAATCCTTATCTGTCTGAATTCTAAAGCCCAGAACACTGGTACTTGACTGATAAGTAACTCTATTTAAGAATGTATGCTTTATGCTCTATTTTAACAGTCTTGGGTGCCTTTGTGTGTATACAACTCCAGACGTTCATGGAAACCATCCCCCATACATGGTCAGCTGTGACTTGCTCTGGATCAGTGGGGTCATGACACACTGTGAAATACATATCTTTAAACTTTCCTAGTTTCTTTCTTTATAGCACCACATATAGATGGACACAAAGCCATTGGAGGCTATAGCCATACTAAGTACACCTAAGGAATATGGGAACTAATAGTAAGTTTCCTGAATAGCTGCATGGATCCTGACAGCATTCAAGAGGTAATTTCCAATTTATTTCTTTTCCTCCAAGGTTACGGTGACTGTAGAAGTCAAACTTTGCTCCCACAGTTTAGAATGGGAATTTCTTGATAAAGTTACAATCCGCAAAAAAATCATCCCCCCCCCCCCCATAGCTCTGAAAATACTTATCATGTAAAAATAGTGTGACAAAAGTCTGAGTATTCTCCAAGGATGTATCATGTGCCAGTGTCTAGAGGCTCTACCTGAGATTAGGCCTGTTGTACTAAGCACTGTACATAGAGTCCTTGTGCTGAAGAGCTTACACTCTATTTAAACAACACAAAGGATAAGAAAGGAAATAGAGGAACAGAGAGGCAAAGTGACTTGGCCAAAGTCGTACAACAAGTCAGTAGGAAGAAGAAGTTGTAGCCCAATCAATTAGGTTCTGTACTCGGATGACTACTTAGGGCTAGTCTACACTAGAAGCACTACAGCTGTGCCGCTGTAGCGCATCTGGTGAAGACACTCTATGCCGATGGGAAAGCGCTCTCCCATGAGAGGTGGAAGCTATGTTGATGGGAGAGCATCTCTTGCTGACATAGCGCTGGTGTGGACAGCGCTTAGGTTGCTGTAACTTGCGTTGCTCAGGAGGGTGTCTGGGTAATGCAGATTACATCGACATAAGAGGTAGTGTAGACTTACCCTTAGAGTTAGTTAGGAAGATAAGATTGGTGGAAGACACATAGAAACTTTATAAGCCTCTTGTAATACAGACAAGTATAATTGAAATAATAAGAAAATCAATATATGTGAGTATAAGAATAAGATAAGTACAGTAAAGTGATTTCCTGTATTGTTCATGCTTACAGTCTTGCACTGTGCATACTTACAACCTTATGGAGAACCACTGGAAACACAGATTGAAGGAACAGGCAGTGGAGCACATCAGAGAGTTGGTCCTGATTCAGTTTATACCGGCTTGGGGATTCAATGAACTCAAAGTTTAGAAAACCAAACCAAATCTTTTATACCCATCTTTTATGTAAGTTTGTGGCTACGTGGCCATATTTGATTGTTTTCTGTGAGCATAATAAGCCTTTATTCCTGCCCTTTATCCATATGTGATATTTCGGGTGACCATAATTACTATTGCCAATCACTGACTTAAGCATTTGTGTCAAGCAATTTCTTAATACATCATACGTGTCAATGCAAGTTAACTGCCTAGCAACTGTATTGCAAAATATTGCAAAAGCCCCCAAGAGCCCGCCATCACAAGATTATTTATGCAAGTTGTGGTTCAGAATGAGAAGGAACAATTTATAACCTAGGGTTACAGCCTCAGGCTTGCTTTAGCTAACTCAGAATCATGTGTTAACACAAGCCTTGTCACAACAGGGCTACCACAACTAAACTAGGCCTAACACCCGTTTTTTTGTTCTACATGCCCTTAAACTTCAGTAACTTCTAGTATTATTTCTGTGAACATGCTTAGCAGATACAGTATATTTCACCCAAACTAGAGGTTTTTTCAAGATCAGGTCAGAGCCCAACAATCAACAAAATTGTATCCATCTGTTATTTAGACTTTCTTTTTTCTATGACTTTCTATAGTTTGACTTAATTTAAGGCACCTGACCAGACACAGTCTATAAAGTGGCCCTTGTGTTTTATTGGGTTTCCTGTTATGTGTTCAAGGACAAAAAAAAATCTGCAATTTCTTAGGAAGAGATACTTTTGGATAGATTTTCAAAATGACTCAGTCCCCATAGGGCTGGAAATCTGGCCTCTTCATTAACAGATGACAGCATGGTCTGGTGGGTCAAGCATTGGACTGGTCCTCAGAAATCCTGAGGACCTGAGAAAGGGTCTGAGTTCTTTTGAAAGTCTGGACCTTTGACTATATTGACTACCAGAATGCAGACACCCTGAGTCTTCTTTCACTTAACTCAGAATAAATCAGAGTAAATTACACTAATGTGAAATGGTATAAGGGAAATTAGCATCAGACTAGGGCCTCTGTTGTCTACAAGCATGACTGGGAAACCCTGGATGTACTATAATCTCAATATTAAGACATATTTTTCCTGCTATTTCATTCAAAGGTATTTAGTGCCTATCATTGCAGTATCTAAATGCAAATATTCAGCATAAATTTTCCATAGCTGAATTTCACTCTATTATTTTTACTTATGCAAACAACTTCTCTCTCCTAGTTGCCTACACCCTTCTTATAGGCAACTATGGTTGTAACCTTATTGAGTTTCGCAGGTGGACAAACTTCCTTGTCCCAAGCCCATGATGTTGCATTGATACGTCAAAGTGCACCATCAGCTCATTGTGTCACTACAAAAGCATATCATGGTGCAACATTTCAATGTGTTGATTTTTGGTTGGCCCCGCTAAAAGCAATTGTTGGGATCCATTAACATCCTGCAAGCACTAATATAGAAGTGCCAAGATCAAGCCAGAAGTTGCAGGGAGATCAGTGTATAGCTAGAGGTGGACTTGGAGGAAGAAAGTATTGATGTAAAAATAGTCCTTCTTGTTCATCAGGACTGATCCCTGTGTATATTCAATGGCACTTCCAACATATATAAGGGTCCACTTTTAAAAACAAGAAGTAGTAGAGTCCTTTAAGCACCTTGAAAAGGAAAGGGTTTTCAGGTGGCAGCCCCTTCTGTTTTCATGTGGCTCATGCTTATTGTACTTTGATCCTATTGATGCTGCATGCTCTCTTGCTATACCTTAGTGTGATATAATGGAAGGAACTCTATGTGGCATTCTGTAGAAAAGTCGATTAAAATAGCAGACATAAAACTGCAAACAGCTTTTACGCCTCACTAATGGACTGGACTGCTTGGCTTTTATGTCTGCTCAGAAAACCTTAAACACCTGATGTGTTGTAAAAATGAGTAACAGTTAAAAGAAGAAACACATGTAAGGGTTGGGGAAGTAATTCACCAATGCCAAGCCATGCTGGCATATAGGTCACAAGTGAGATGAGTTTAGTGGCCTCATTCACAGAGGAGATTTGCCTGCATCACAAAAACACTTTGATTATCTGAAATTCAAAATTCCTGTTACCAAAATGCATCTCCCCTTCCACCTGTTAATTACATTTAAGGCCTTTCAATTTTTTGTTTTTGCCAAAAAAAAAAAGTCCCATGTTTTACTCAATTTTTACCAATTTTTGCCTGAATTTTGGACTATTCAAGTACATGAAAATACTGATTATGTCAAGAAAATCCAATCTATTACATTAGATAGATGTGTTTATGTTAATAATAAATTAATCTAAATGTAAATGTGAGGTTGTCTGTTAAAATATGGCAATATAGTGGAAGATACACACACACACACACACACTCATGTGCGTGCATAGGTGTACGTATTATTAATTTATAGTTTGTGAAATAAACCACAACATCAAACTGCTTTTACTTTCAACACTCTTTATTTATCTCTATTTATTGTTTTTTTCTTGTCCTCCCATCCCCCGATATTAACCCTGATATTTATCCAAAAAATTGTGAAGTTAATATTTTGCACTGATCTTCACTCATTCTTTTTGTTAAAAAAAATTGTAATAAACACTGATAGACTCCTGGGAAACTTAAAAAAAAAAACCCTGAAAATGAAGGTTACACTGGATAGATTTGATGAATCGAGGGAATTTTCAGTGGAATTCTTATGTTTGGATCGTTAAGGAGCCAATTTGGCACCAGTCCACCTGAGTTATATCCTCTGCTCAGAGGAAATACCGGGCAAAAAGAACAGGGTAGTTGCAGGCCACCAGCAAAATGTAACCAATGGCAGACCTTGGGGAGGAAATACAGACACTACTTTCATGCATTCTGCCTAGCTTTGGCCAATGCTATCTGGCTCTTACTTTCTTACTGTTAGGGGTAATTTCATCATCACTACTTAGCCCTTCTTTTAGGTTTTACTGAGTGCTATTTTGCTCCATAACCAGCCTTGAAATGAAGAGTGGAAAGATGGCATGAAGTCACCTTCTCCCATCCTCAGCTGACTCAGCTGAGGAACGAGCCCTGTGCTGACTTTACAGGCAGTCCTTTAGAGGCAGTGGATATCACAATGGACTGGGATTTAGAAGACCTGGAGTGTATTGCTGGCTTTGCTACTGGTCTGCGGGATGACCTTGGGCACCTCTCTCTCTCAACTTCCCCATTTGTAAAATGGAGATAATGATTCTGATCTTCGTTGTAAAGTGCTTTAAGATCAGTTAATAAAAAGCACTACATGAGAGCAAGGTGGTGTCATTGTTTACATAGTAACACTGGAGAAGTGACAATGTTCAATGGAATAATACAATAAATTATACCCCAACGATCACCTGATTGTACCAAAAAAAAGAAATATGCTTGCAATAAACAATCCATGAAAAGAAAAAAGCAATCCTGAAATGTAACTTTCACTTGTTCCATGCAATTTAGTCTGATACTGGCCATATGCACAGATAACGTGCATCACACTGGCATCTTTGAAAGATCCTGCCTCCATAACAGATCTGAAATAAAGCTCAACACATCTCATGCATAGAGGAAAATAGGAAGGAGAGAAAAATCTCTAACACTGGTTAAACTAGGCAGTAGACAGCAGAGTTCTTTATGGTGAAATCTTTTGGCCATCATAAATTTTCATGCTACGTACCTCGGTACCACGGTGAACGGTGATAGATTAGATCCATTTGTCATTCCTCTCTGACTCATTGAATTAAGGGCATGTGGCACTTAGCAATTTAGTTATGAAAAGTTAGAGCATTGTGATGTCTTCTTAGTGTTCTTGTGCACAATTGCAGGAAAAGTTAACATTCAGGTTATATTATTCAGTTAAGAAGAAGATACTTAGTTCCAAAGAAAACTTGACCCTGACTGCATAGGTTTGATCTTAAGTGGAAGGACACACAAACAAAAAAACCAAAAACCCTCACACTGTTTTGTTTATTAATCTGGCTGTGGTAATTAAAGGAAGAAATGTCACATGGCAGGTTTGCTTTGCCTGTAGTGTCCTCAAATTAAAGGCAACTGGAAATAGCATCTCTGTCAGAATGGTTGTGCTCTATTCTCATCCCCTGAAGGAAACCCAGGCTGTGCTGACTAAGAAGATTTCAGCTTTTGATCATGAGTTATTGGATATCGACCCGTCACTCAGTCGGGGTTATGGACTGACTGTCCTGCACTGAAAGGGCTGGAATCAGTGCACGTCCAAGGGGAACAGCTCACCCAGCAAAAACTTTCCTCCTGTCTAAATCAAGACTAAGAATGGCAATTCGCGTTTGTCAGGCATTCATCAAATGTGACTTGCTTCATGGAGCTAGGCCAGAAAAACACAGGAACCTGTCATAATAACCTCATGCAAGGCAGTGGACAATCCTGATGCTGTATGACATGCTGTATAGCAGATATCATGCTTCCTCAACGGGTGAATATAAAACTTAGTCTGGTAGAAAAGGAAATTGTCACTCACAAATTAAAAAAAAAAGGATAACTGATCCAATTAAAATATACATTGATGACTGTCAGATCACTGATGTACTGAAACAGAGGGATTGGTCCTGCTGAGAGATACTGACCCAAAGTGGCACCTACTGATTTTTTATAAACCCACAGAGTTTGACTAAGGAGTGGCTGAACACCTGAAATCTCACTTGCTTATCCAAAATGCTCCAAAATCAAACATCTCAATCCATCAGTGAAGTATAAGCAACTCTGGATTAGAGCAATGGCCATCATACTAATTATTAGTTCACAGTAGCACCCTCTCTGATCTAGGCATGTAATAAAGGCAGTCTTTCTTCTGAGACGCTCCTCATGACCCCAATCATGCAAATGCTTATGCACATGCATATCTTTACTACTATGAGTAGTCCCATGAGTAGCAGTAGAAAGATATTGAAGGATGAGGAGCAGTAATAGTCAATTTATATACGTCAACTTGATTAGCTGAAAGCAGTTTGGCAGAAGTAGGTCTTCAGAAAAGACAGGTGAGAGAAGCTTTTGAAAAATGGGTACAGATAACACTTGAGGAATCATGAAACCCAAATGAAAACAATAGCTGAGTGAAATTTTTCAAGCAAAAATATCCTCCAACCCCACCCCCTGCAAAGGCCTAATTTTCCCCTAAAATGAAAATTTTCACGCAAAATCACATTTTTTTCCAAAATGTTCTGGGTTTGTTTTTTTCAGTGATTTTTGTTTGTTTGTTTGTTTTTCAGTGGAAAAAAAGTTTAGAGAGGTGAAGTGAAAACTGAAAAAAAATCAGTATTTTTTTAATGAAAAATATACCGGTAAAGTAAACAAAAGTGTCTCTTTTTGACCCCAGAAGCAAGAAACATTATTTTTTGACCAGCTCTGCGGAGAACAACCTGGTATCATTCACCTATCCAGTGGCAGGAAAAACAAACTCCTCTGCTGATCATGTATTACCTTGTAGCTAGCCAGAACACACATAGTCAACCTCCATCTAACAAAGATACGTTTCTTTTTAAAGATGCTTCCTTTAAGTGCCCAGTTGCAATTATGTTTCAAGAGGAAAAGACAAACAGTATAGAAGAATCAGTGCAATTATAAATTAGTGAGAGAGACAGAAGTTGGTTCTATAAAAGATAGTACCTCACCCACTTTGTTTCTCTAATATCCTGGGGCTAATATGGCTACAATGCTGCAAACTGCAATTATAAATGACAGGCAACATGTTTAGTGGTTAAAGTAGAAGTCTTGTGTGTTGGGACTCCTGGATTCTATTGTTGACTCTGCAAATAACTTACTATATGATGTTGGGCAACTTACATAAACTCTCTTTCTATCAGTTTATCCACATGGGAATAATAATAACTAATAAATAATAAAAATGGGGATAATAATATTTGTTGTACAACACTTGCATTGTGTGTGCTGTAACCAATTAATATTCATAAAGTGCTTTGAGATCATTAGAATGGGTGGTATGTACACTGGTGTAGTAGTAAAAGATGTGGGTAAACTAACTCCATCTCCCACAAGAGAGAAATGGGTAAACTCCATCTTCCTCAAATCAGAAGTGTGTAAACTCTGTTCACTTGCATTTACCCTAGACTACACACCTGACTATATACAAGCAATATATTGTAATTGATTGATAGTATGAATGTGTTCCATTGCTTTCTACTGGATGGAATCAGAACTGCTCAAATATGTGTCATATGTCCTCTACTGCTGATAGCTACTGGGGAGTCTCCTTTAGCCAAAATGTTTCAGGACTGTGTTTTTGGAACAGAAAGATTTGAGTTCTAGTCCTCCCAACTGTGAAGTTCTGTATTACCAGGGAGGGAAGCATATAGAGAACCATAAAGTCCTATGTGGCTATGGATTGTTACAGTGTTATTATTTTACAAGGACTATGGCTTACAAACTTCTGTGAATGGGTAAGTCACCTTGAAATAAATTGCACACAGAACTAGAGGTGACCCCACAAAAGCTATCTCCATCTTCTTCCCGAAGAAATGGCAGAACCTCTACATTATTTGGAACTTAAAGACATGAATAAAAGGAGCCCTTGGTTATTGTCAATTTGCAGCCAGGCTGAGGTGCCTTAAGATTAATGCCCTGTGAGGAGGATTCTGTAAACAAAACACCATTTTGTATTGCAAATAAATGGGTTTGCTAAATACCGTGTAAATCCCCTTGGTGCCAATGGTCCATAGCGCTGGCAAAAATGCATTTGCAGAGCACTTAGTGTCAAGAAATCGCATCACTTGGTGCCAAGGGGTTAAGAGCTTCTCCCAAACCAGAGGATAAACTCATTAAAATTGTCCATTATTAGAGGAGGAAGAAGAAGCCCGAAGACTCCTTCCCTGTATTTTGTAGTGTTAGAAGGCACCAAATACAGCTTTGTAAACCCAGAAAATAATAGCAAGCTTTGTATGGAGTAAAGATTCCAAAGTAAATAGAATAGGAAAAGTCGTCAGAGGCAAAAGTTAACTTAATATAAAATACTTGACCCTCAGGTAAAGCATTAAAATGCTGTTTTGGCAGCCAGAACTGATAGCGGACTTGCTGAAAGGGTAGCTGCTTCAAAAAGAGGACAAATACAATCCTAATCCCTTTTTCCTGCCACATACTGCAGATGAGTGAAACCCAAGGGGGAAATTCTGACTGCGGCAAATAGGTGCGAGTCCCGAGGAAAAATTAAGTCAACTTGACAATTTATAAATTTCCTTTCAAGCATGAAAGGTGGATGAAAACAGAGGGTTATTTTTAAATCCAAGCCATGACATTTTGTATCTGTTAATATCGCTGCCAAAGAATAAGGGACACGGGGAAAGGGCTCATAATCAACCTAAGCTTCATCTCACTGGAACGAAGCCAGGATGAAATAACTTTTGTCAGACAAGCAATATTAGAAAATCTAATGCTGGGAAGAGACATTTTTCCTGCCTCCAGGCAGGTATTGTAGAACCTAGCAGTTTAAGCCCAGCCATGGTGTTGCTGATGCAAACCAATGGAAAAACCAATTCATCTGTGAATCTGTTAGCAGTATGGACTATATATAATAATGTTCTGGGGGGAAGGGAGTCCTTTGGCATCCTCCCTTCATTCACCCTGTCTTTATTCCCCCATTGTACAGGCATTGCATGAGGCTGACCCATGCACCCAGAAGAAGGTTAGGTATGACCAAAGCCAGTCACCAAAACAGCTGGAGGAGAAGGTAGGTTCAGAAATGAGGAAATCAAAATTACATGAGAACTTCTGCACAACAGCATGACTTACTGCCACTGCTAGGTGAGCCTCTGATTCATTCTTAGCTGTCTTAGCATGAGCCTTGAAATACCCAGACTCCCTAGAACCATCAGTTCAAATCCCAGCAGTGGATCTTTCAGAGTTAGATAAATTGCAATCCATGTTGTTTACAGTGCAGGGATTTTTCAGGTCAAGTCATCCTATCTCCCACACACCGAATACAAGAATGTCTGTTTCCCCCTCACAGCTCTGTTGTGCAGTAGGATGTGAGTGCCAGTGTGCTGCTGTCTTTCACTTCATGGGTGGAAATCCCGCATCCACCAAACTCAAAGTGATTTGGGGTTATATTCACAGAAGCACTCTATCATGGAGCAAGGAGGTTATAGTTAGGTATGGGTGAAAATGTTGGGGGTGGAATTAGATCCAGGTCAAATCCAACCCATTCTTCAGGTTCAAAAAAGTTTGCTTGACTTTTACATTCCATTGCCAGGCATGCCTTTCTGTGTGGTGGTGAGATCAATGTGTGCCCCTCGACATTCAAGGAACTGCAAGGGCTCTGGTCACACACAGCTCCCATTTCAAGCCCTGGTGAAATTCTCTATGCACCCTTAGGGCCAGATTCTCAGCTGGTATAAATTGGTATAGCTCTATTAACTTCACACCAGCTGAGGATCTGGCGTATAAGGCTTAAGTGAAACTGAATTGTTATATAGCCCTTGAACACAGGGGTAAATTGCACCTCTCTGAGGGTATGTCTACACTACAAAATTAGGCTGAATTTATAGAAGTCGTTTTTTTAGAAACCATTTTTATACAGTCGATTGTGTGTGTCCCCGCACAAAATACTCTAAGTTCATTAAGTCGGCAGACTGCATCCACGGTACCGAGGCTAGCATCAACTTCCGGAGCGTTGCACTGTGGGTAGCTGTGGGTAGCTATCCCACAGTTCCCGCAGTCTCCAATGCTCATTGGAATTCTGGATTGAGATCTCAATGCCTAATGAGGCAAAAACAGTGTTGCGGGTGGTTCTGGGTCCATGTCATCAGGCCCCCCTCTCCCTCCTTCCCTCCTTCCATGAAAGCAAAGGCAGACAATCATTTCATGCCTTTTTTCCTGGGTTTCCTGAACAGATGCCATACCATGGCAAGCATGGAGCCAGCTCAGCTCACCGTCACCGTAAGTCTCCTGGGTGCTGGCAGACGTGGGACTGCATTGCTACACAGCAGCAGCTCATTGCCTTTTGGCAGCAGATGGTGCATTATGATTGGTAGCCATCGTCATCATACTCCTGGGTGCTCTTTTAGCCGACTTCAGTGAGGTCGGTCAGGGGCACCTGGGCAGACATGAGAGTGACTCAGCCAGGTCATTCCCATCTTCTGCCTAACACCCAGGATATGACGATGGCTAGCGGTCATATCGCACTGTCTTCTGACGAGCAGCCAGGAGATTATGAGGGCTAGCAATCATAATGCAGCATCTTCTGCCAAGCACCCAGGAGATGATGATGGCTAGCAGTCGTACTGCACCATCTGCTGCCAGCCCAAGATGTAAAAGTTAGATGGATCAAAACAAGAAATTGACCCAATTTGTTTTGTGAAAGCAATGGCCTGCTAAACCCAGGGTTTTGAGTTCAATCCTTGAGGGGGCCATTCTGTGTGACAGTTGTTTGTGTTTCTCCTCGATGCAAAGCCACCCCTTTTGTTGATTTTAATTCCCTGTAAGCCATGTCGTCAGTCGCTCCTCCCTCCGTCAGAGCAATGGCAGACAATTGTTTCGCGTAAAACTAGGCGAGGAGGCGACGGCAGCGCGGTGACAAGAGGGACATGGTCATAGACTTCTCACAAAGTATGGGCCGGGCAATGTGCCCCAGCAATGTGCACATCATGCTGATGAGCTCTGCAAACACACTGGCCAAACAGGAAATGGAATTCAAAGGTTTGCGGGCCTTTTCCTGTCTACCTGACCAGTGCATCTGAGTTGAGAGTGCTGTCAAGAGCAGTCACAATGGAGCACTCTGGGATAGCTCCCAGAGGCCAATACCATCGAATTGCATCCACACTACCCCAAATTCGACCTGGCAAGGCCGATTTCAGTGCTAATCCCCTCGTCAGAGGTCGAGTAAATAAATCGATTTAAAGAGCCCTTTAAGTCACAAAAAAGGGCTTCGTTGTGTGGACGGGTCCAGGGTTAAATCGAGGTAACGCTGCTATATTTGACCTAAAGTCGTAGTG
Source organism: Mauremys mutica (assembly GCF_020497125.1). Lineage (NCBI taxonomy): Eukaryota > Metazoa > Chordata > Testudines > Geoemydidae > Mauremys > Mauremys mutica. Next base: position 9,270,541 of record NC_059077.1, read on the forward strand.
TAGACCAGGCCTGAGTTTCGCTTTGAGCTTTAGATTCACATAGACCCCTCCCCCTAAAATGAAACCATTCATGTTGAAGATATATGAAATCACTAAATGATCACTCCGTAGGCTCCAGCCCATACCAGAAAGTGCAGGATCCCTTGAAAGTTATCCCAGGCCTTGCTTAAAACTCAGCCCAAAACTGACTCCACACTGAACCTTGTGAACTTAGCCCAAGTTTAGGGTTTGTCAAGCGCTGGTCTACACATGTTGAAAATGCTTTTTATTAAGGAGCCCAGCTATTGCTGAGAGCCTCGGGAAAGTTTTCCCTGCACAGGAAAAAAAGCGAATGCATCAAGTTGTGGTTTCTTAATGGCCTTCAATTAACGTGTCACCATTGTTAGTTGATGAAAAATTAATGGGGAATACACATTTAACATTTTATGCTTACAAATGGTCCTTGATTTATTAAAATTGTGAGGAGTTAAGTCATCTTGAGATAAGTGAGGGATATTTTCTTTGCCTATTTTGGTAAATCTGTAATGAAGCAAGCAGATTTTTACCAGAGAATTCAGGCTTGTTTGAAACTTTCATTATTCACATATTAACCACTCACATTGCTCAATGTATGTTGATTAGCAAGGCCTGGTCCTACACCCAACAGTAGCACACATGGAATTAATTTTGGGGGGCAAAGGCAGGTGTGTGTTTACACTCATGTCTGTCTCCTACTGAAATAACCCTCCGTTTATTTGGAATAGTTGTTCCTTTTTTCGGAATGGCTCAACCCCTGCCAGCAGAGTTGTATTGGCACAGCGATGTGTCCACATCTTCAAAGTGCTGCATGACCTGGGCCCAGGGTATCTAAAAGTTCACCTAAAGCTCTGGGATGGAGCCTGTGGTGGATAATTACGCTTCTTTGGCACAATAGAACTCTCTACCATTAGAGGTAAGGGTCATCTGTGCAGGAGACAGAACTTTCACAGGGACTAGTTTGACACTGTGGGATGAACTAAAGACCATCACAAACCTCGCCAACTTCTACTCCAATTCAGGGCACATTTCTTTGACCTGCCTTCTTGACCGTAAATATATAGCAACATATATACTTAGAATAAAATTACTTAAAACCTTTCCAAAACAAGACACTCCTCTGCACATGCTTTTCCTCTTGGGGAGAGGATGAGAGAACAAACAACAGGTGATGGACATACCTAATGTGCGATCAGAGGGTGCTTATATACAACAGTGATGAGCACAATATGAGAACCTATATATGCTAGAATAATAAATAAAAGTTTGGCAGCTTAAAAACAGAAATAGATTTTTGGTTGTCTACACTGATACATCCTGCCCCAGTGAAAGTTGTAAGTGTAGACAAGCCTAAAGTCAGGCCCTGATCCTGAAGCTGATAGCATGTAGGCAGACAGCTGTGCTTGAACAGAGTAATATTATTCCCATTTTACAGATGGGGAACTGAGGTGCAGAGAGTTTAATACCTTGATCCGTAACCCATTGAATTCAATGAGAAGATACCCATTGATTTCCATGGGCTTTGGAGCAGGCTTTAAGAGACTTGCCCAAGTCACTCAGGAAGTATGCAGAGGAACTAGGAATTTAAGCCAGTTCTCCTGTGTTACTGACCAGAGCCTTCACCACAACACCATCCATTCTCAGAGAACTGATCTCCAATGCAGATGAAATGGCTGGCAGAACAGATCCAAGGACAGAATTTAGCCTTAGGTTTGGCCTCCTGACTCTCTTTCCAAGCAATCTTCCCTCTCCTAGATCATTCTTGACACTGGAACGGGGCTGTACCTTTCCTCTTTTCTTTCCAAACTTGACAATAGCCACGAACAATGCAGAATCCTTTTTGCCACTAACACCTATTCACTTTGAGCAGTAAAAGGTCCTCCAAGCAGTTTACATGTATTCCAAGAGCCATTTGGAGTATTCTCAGCTTTCACCAGGTTTAAGAACCTGTTCAATGATAACTGTTTCAGTCTGAATTGTTCTAGTGTTAGTGTGATCATGAATTAAGCGAAATGATTCTATCTCATGCTACTGTTCCCCAATGCACTGGTAACTTTTTTGGGCCATCCCAGGTACTGTGGGACAAATACCCAGAAGGCATTGCAATTGAAATGCTTAGAATTGCACTATTGTGAATCTGAGGCAAAAGTATTCTTAAATTGAATCAGCACGGCCAGCATGAATGCACTGAACTATTTGTGCTTAAATCAGTTCATCTACAAACTTTTCAGTTCTCCAACATGGACTCATCTTAAATTACCTTATCTCTTCCTGCAATTAATTGTGGGTGCCTAAATGCAGACTTAAGTAAGCACTTAAGTGATCTAGAAGCTGAAATCCCATTTTCCAAAGTGACCTAGGGCCAGATTTTCAAAGGGATTAGGCCCTAAAGATAGGCGCCTGTTGGGATAATCAGAATTGCCTCAGGCACTTAGGTCCAGATTTTTAAAGATATTTAAGTGTTGCTCCACTCCACATTGTGAAGCCTAAGTGATTTAGGTGGCTAAGTCACATTTTCCAAAGTGACGTAGGCTTTCAATGAGATTTAAGCTTCTGAGCACCTAAGTCACTTTGGAAAATGGGACTTAACTATCTAAGTCACTTAGGGCTATATTTTAAAGGTATTTAGGAACCTAAGGATGCAGTTAGGTGCCTAGGAGATTTCTACAAGTACCCAGGTACCTACCTACCATTAAAATCTATAGAAGTTAGGCGGTTAGGTGCTTTTGAAAATTCACTAGGTACCTATCTGCATCTTTAGACACCTAAATACCTTTAAAAATCTAGCCCTTAGGTGCTTTAAAAATATTTACCTCAAATACTAACAATACCTTTCATCCAAGGCTGTCAAAGTGCTTTTCAAACATTACCTACTTATTTAAGCCTCAACAGCTGGGTTAGATTGTTATCATCTCTATTTTACAGATAGGAAATTTGAGGTTCAGAGAGTGTAAGATCAAACAGTGAGTTGGTGACAGCGTGGTATAGAACCATGAATCCTCTCTCTTAGTCCCTTGCACTAACCATTAGACCATGCAGCTTCCCAGTCACCAGCCTTCAACAGGAGCCATTTCTCCCTTTCATCACCAATATTGTCTACTTCAGTGCTAGCTGACATTACTGAAGAAAACTGAGGGGAAGAGCCGACTGACCCTAACACTCTTTTCACTTAATGACTATGACAGATCTTATTTGTCTGGAGTCCAGGAGAACAGAGGCAGACTGAGCATTGGTATTTACTGAGGGAATATAAACTCTCATGGAAGACAGAGTTACTCGGGCCACTGCAAAAACACCAGAGTGATATGCTGACCTGCCACTAATTTGTAATGATCATGATGCCTCGGGATCAGACATCGGGGATTTTGACAGACTGCCGTGTTGTAACATTCTGTTTGATGAGCTTTGCCAGCCAGATCCAGTGAAGCTAAGACATGAGGTCTCTTCGCACAAGTCTCTGTGGGAAGCTAGAAAAACAGGGGAGCATCTCTCTTTAACTGAACTATTCCAACAAGACTTGAATCAAGCAGCTCCATCTAGGGTCTAAGAGGAAAGAGAACCAGAATCAAATGGAGGAGGGAATTTTCAGATAACAACAGTCTTCCATCTGCAGGATGATATTTTTGGGGTGCTTTTATTGTGTAATACTCATGTCCCTTCTGACTGTGATTTTTCTAAATCAAGGCACTGAGACTCAATAGTCAGCAACAAAATTACGAGCTTTGCTGGTTGCATCTGTGCTCAATATGTATCCACGCAGCACCCAATAAACCTCCAAATTCCTGCCCAAGCATTCATTGATAAAGTCTTTGTGAGCAGACTGCTTGTTTCAAAGTATTAGTGTGGGATCAGATATCTCCCTCAGGACAATATACTGTATGTTATTTGTGTTCACATTTTATAAAACAATGCCAAATTCTGACACCTTGCTCACAATGAGTGTCTTACAACACAAATGGTCTACTGGAGTAAACAGGACCACTTGTACAGTAAAGTTTTACTCAATGTCAGTGTATCAGAATCTGACCCCAGATATTTTTACTGGGGGACTGATCTAGCCAGTAGATCGAGGGACGTGATCATTCCCCTCTATTCGACATTGGTGAGGCCTCATCTGGAGGACTGTGTCCAGTTTTGGGCCGCACACTACAAGAAGGATGTGGATAAATTGGAGAGAGTCCAGTGGAGGGCAACAAAAATGATTAGGGGGCTGGAGCACATGACTTATGAGGAGAGGCTGAGGGAACTGGGATTGTTTAGTCTGCAGAAGAGAAGAATGAGGGGGGATTTGATAGCTGCTTTCAACTACCTGAAAGGGGGTTCCAAAGAGGATGTATCTAGACTGTACTCAGGGTAGGTCTATACTCACCGTCTGGGTCGACGCGGTGAGTTCGACTTCTCGGAGTTCGAACTATTGCGTCTAATCAAGACGCGATAGTTCAAACTCCCCGCGCGCTCCGGTCGACTCCGGAACTCCACCACCGCGAACGGCGGTGGCGGAGTCGACCTTGAAGCCGCGGAGTTTGACCCCGCCGCGTCTGGACGGGTAAGTCAGTCGAACTAGGGTACTTCAAGTTCAGCTATGCTATTCGCGTAGCTGAACTTGCGTACCCTAATTCGACCCCCCACCTTAGTGTAGACCAGGCCTCAGTGGTACCTGATGACAGAACAAGGAGTAATGGTCTCAAGTTGCAGTGGGGGAGGTTTAGGTTGGATATTAGGAAAAACTTTTTCACTCAGAGAGTGGTGAAGCACGGGAATGGGTTACCTAGGGAGGTGGTGGAATCTCTTTCCTTAGAGGTTTTTAAGGTCAGGCTTAACAAAGCCCTGGCTGGGATGATTTAGTTGGGAATTGGTCCTGCTTTGAGCAGGGGGCTGGACTAGATGACCTCCTGAGGTCCCTTCCAACCCTTATATTCTATGATTCTATGATTCTGTGTAGAAAAAGCTGAAGTACTTAATGCTTTTTTTTTGCCTTGGTCTTCACAGGTCAGCTCCCAGACTGCTGCACTGGGCAGCACAGTATGGGGAGGAGGTGAGCAGCCCTCAGTGGTGAAAGAACAGGTTAAAGACTGTTTAAAAAAGTTGGACATGCACAAGTCCATGGGGCCAGATCTAATGCATCCGAGGGTGCTGAGGGAGTTGGCTGATGCGACTGTAGAGCCAGTGGCCATTATCTTTGAAAATTCGTGGTGATAGGGGAGGTCCTGGACAATTGGAAAAAGGCAAATATAGTACCCATCTTTCAAAAAGGGAAGGAGAAGCCGGGTCAGTCAGCCTCACCTCAGTCAGCCTCACCTCAGTCCCTGGAAAAATCATGGAGCAGGTCCTCAAAGAATCCATTTTGAAGCACTTGGAGAAGAGGAAGGTGATCAGGAACAGTCAACATGGATTCACCAAGGGCAATTCATGCCTGACCAACCTGATTGCCTTCTATGATGAGATAACTGGCTCTGTGGATGTGGGAAAAGCAGTGGACATGAAATATCTTGACTTTAGCAAAGCTTTTGATACAGTCTACCCCAGTATACTTGCCAGCAAATTAAAGTATGTATTGGATGAATGGACTATAAGGTGGACTGAAAGTTGGCTAGATCGTCAGGCTCAACAGGTAGTGATCAACAGCTTGATGTCTAGTTGGCAGCCGGTCTCAAGCAGAGTGCCCCAGGAGTCTGTCCTGGGGCCGGTTTTGTTCAACATCTTCATTAATGATCTGTATGATGGTATGTATTGCACCCTCAGCAAGTTCGCAGATGACACTAAGCCGAGGGGAGAGAGAGATATGCTGGAGGGTAGGGATAGGGTCCAGAGTCACCTAGACAAATTGGAGGATTGAACTAAAAGAAATCTGATGAGCTTCAACAAGGACAAGTGCAGAGTCCTGCACTTAGGATGGGGACTGACCGGCTAAGTGGCAGTTCTGCAGAAATGGACCTGGGGATTACAGTGGACGAGAAGCTGGATATGAGTCAACACTGTGCCCTTGTTGCCAAGAAGTCTAATGGCATATTGGACTGCATTAGTAGGAGCATTGCCAGCAGATTGAGGGAAGTGATTATTCCCATCTATTCAGCACTAATGAGGCCACATCTGGAGTACTGCATATAGTTTTGGGCCACCCACTACAGAAAGGATGTGGACAAATTGGAGAGAGTCCAGTGGAGGGCAATAAAAATGATTAGGGGGCTGATGCACATGACATATGAGGAGAGGCTGAGAGAACTGGGCTTATTTAGTCTGCACAAAAGAAGAGCGAGGGGGGATTTGATAACAGCCTTCAACTACCAGGGCCGGCTCTAGATTTTTTGTCGCCCCAAGCGGCGAAGAAGAAAAACAAAAAAAAAAGCCGTGATCGGCAGCACTTTGGCGGCACTTCAGCAGCAAGAGGGATTGAGGGAACCTGCCACCAAAGACCCGGATGTGCCGCCCCCTTCCGTGGGCCGCCCAAGCACCAGCTTGCTGCGCTTGTGCCTGGAGCCAGCCTTGTCAACTACCTGAAAGGAGGTTCCAAAGAGGATGGAGCTCAGCTGTTCTCAGTGGTGGCAGATGACTGAACAAGGAACAATGGTCTCAAGTTGCAGTGGGGGACGTCTAGATTGGATATTAGGAAAATCTATTTCACTAGGAGGGTGGTGAAGCACTGGAATGGGTTACCTAGGGAGGTGGTGGGATCTCCCATTCTTGTAGGTTTTTAAGGCCTGGCTTGACAAAGCCCTGGCTGGGATTATTTAATTGGGGTTGGTCCTGCTTTGATCAGGAGGTTGGACTAGATGACCTCCTGAGGTCTCTTCCAATGCTAATCTTCTATGATTCTATGACAGCAGTTCAGAGACTATCTAATGAGGGGTCACATAACTACTAGTGGACATCACAAGAAAAAGCATCAGTACAATTTGGCTTCCATTTTGACAGTTTCAGGAAAGCAGCTGAGGACTGAATGGAAATGGTCCCTGCAGGTCAGGGTTGGGGCACATGGGTGGGGTACTGTGGGGAAGTCGGCACTTCTGCCACTCATCCAGCACCTCTACATGGATAAACAGTTCTGCATTCTCCTTGGCTGTAAATACAGCCCTTTTTCCAAGGACTGAACTTGCCATCAGGATGTATGACAAAAATCCTCCACAGTGTTGACTCACTGATTAAGCCTAAATCATTTATTCTTTGGGGAACACAGCAAACCCCAAGACCATAATTAAAATATGTTAATCTACACTGGGCATTTACCCATGGATAAATACTTCCATTTGGCACAAGCTTCCCCCAATCTTCTTCTGAGATTTGAAGCTGATCTCAGAACCCCACTCCTTTTCCGTTTGACATTTTAGATCTTCCTTTCACGCCAACCTCCCCCGCCCTCCGGTAATTTGGACACTTGTTTTCGTTATAAGCTTTGTGAATCCAGTTTACAGTTAGTTTTACTGGGAGTGAGGTGAAGGGGGTGGGGTGCAAAATGTTGTAGCCAAGTTATGTGTTCATTAGAGCTAGAGGGAGGAAAATGAAGTTGGCTCCTAGTTTTGCTTATGTTGTTAAAAGAGACTCTGAAGCCGCAGTTCTGGAACAGGTCTCTTATTTCTTTGAAAGCATGCTGTTTGATAGACTGTCATTTGTCCCCTCCTTTCAGAAGAGCCAGCTGGCAGCTAAGTGCTAAAGCCAGTGACTTGCATGTGTTTTTCTGACATTTAACAAATGGGAACAGCTTGCAAATCTGCATTAACTCACCCTGTCTCACAAATAATCATCGGCTATGCGGTGTAGACATTCAGAACATTAGCGCAAACACAAAAGGGAGCGAGAGTCTGTGGGAAAAACAAGTTGGCAAATAAATGATGTTTTACTACGGGACGGATAGAGCATTTCTGTTCAGATGGAAGGTTCTGATGTAGATCCTGAAGGGGAAAATAGATTAAGAGAGCTAAATCTTCCCTTTACAACCACAGGGGAGTCTACCAGAGCTGCTTCTGAAATGAAAGGTTCTCTCAGCTGCAACTCAAAAATGTTGATGGGTTGAACATTTTTATATTGCAAACAGCACCCCAGATACTCTGGGCACCAGGGAGAAACCTAAGAGAGACATAGCAAATAGATCCTGGACTTTTTCCTCATCATCCCTTCTGTGTGAGAGTAAATCCATCTCCCCAAATTTCTGTCTCTCTTTTGGAATTTACTGAGAACCTGTTAGTGTAATACCTAAGCACTGTGGTGTGGTTAAGCCAAAAACGGAGTGTGTTTCTCACAACACACCACCAGTCTGGATGCATTTCAGGCAAAATAGTTATTCTATTGATTTAAACTGGAGGTTGGGATTTCCCATTGGGAGTTAGGTGCCTAATTCCCTTAGGTGCCTCTGAAAATCCCGACCAGAGTCCTTAGACAGATGGATGAGGATCCAAAAGACATTTCACTGTAAGATATGTCTTTTTTGCTCACCATCAGGGATTGAGACCAAGTCCTTCAGAGCTGAGACCATTTGTGACACCTTGAGCTAAAGAACTGAGTCCGCTAGCAGACCGTTGCGGATTGTCTGGATCAGGTACAGACGAGAACAGGCAACACACATTGAAGTGAGTGACAGACTTACCCTGGATGGAGGAGTGTGATGTTAAATACCTGCAGCCCACAGTAGGTCTGGATGAGCCCTTGCATTGTAACAGCTGTCATCATGGTTACCATGAGAAATTCAACCTGAAACCGCCAGAGCTAAGAGGTAGGATGAGCCTCTCTAGTAGGGATGGACAGGAAATAGTTTTCCCATCACGTGAGAATTTGTAAGATTTCTAAAAAATATTCCCCATCCTGACTCAAGGCATAAACTCAAAATCTCAAAAAATTGTGTAAACTGACAAACCAAAATGAATAAATAAATAAATACATTTCAGTGTGGATGAATCAAAACATTCACTTTCAATATTTCTAAATGTTTGGTTTCCATTTCAACCTTTCCCTCTTCTTTTAAACCTTTTTCTATATAACTTGTTACATTTCTAAGCAAAATGGCATTTCAAAACAAAAAAAAGTTTCCATTTTTTTTATTTGAAAATGTCATTTCAGTAATTTCAGGACTTTGCTTTTCAACATTTTTTCCAAGTGCAGATATTCATCAAAACCAAACCTTTCCCAGAAACAGTTTGGGGGCTAGACAAACTCATTTTTCAGCCAAAAAATGTCAAAAAGTTCCCAACTAGCTCATCACTAGCTCCATAGCAGAGTCATCTATTCAGTCTCACAGAGTGATGTGTAACACACACTGAACAATGGGTTATTAGCATAGCTGATTCTCAGTTCTGTAATACCAGCATTAAATCAAGATAAAGCTGGCATAGGTATGTGGGGAATGATGCTCATTATATGGTTTTGGGACAATCCTTGATAGATTTTATTTTCATTAAAATTTGTTTAGCACTGTGAACAGATATAATCTTGCCATGTACCTTTGGTAATATAAAAGGAAACTATACCTATGTTGCTCCAGCCAGCATGCTGAAATTTCATAAGATAATAAGCATCTTTCAGTGTGAATACATTCAGAAATACATAATGTATATTTCTGAGTTTATTTAACCAAGAGATGAATGGCTCTATATTGCATTACCTGAATTATCCTGTCCCCCCATTAATCATATATTTAAAAAAAAAATATTGTCTAAATACGTATTTTAAAATAATATCAGTCAAGAAACACAGAATCTATTTTGTCCCTAGTCTTCCATTACACACCAAAGTAAGGATACAACAAGCTCAGACTAACATCATGATGAGTAAGCAGCACTCATCTAAATAGCCTCATTGACTTCACGGAGACTTCCTGTTTGAGTAAACACTGCTCATGGGTTTTGCAGGACTGGCTCCACGCTTTGGCTAAGCCTCTTACTTTTGGAGGCTTATTAAGATCAGAGCTAATCTCTCAACACGTTGAGGTTAGCCCAATGCCAGTTAATAGGAGATGTCCCAGAATTTACCTGAGTCTGTCTAGTAGATGAGGCTAGGAAAGTCACTCCCCATCTGTGGGTGACACTTTGTAGTCAATCCCTCACCTTTAATGCTAAGATCTTACCTAAGTGCTCAAAAGAAAAATAAAAGTTGTCAAAGGCAAGGATTGTGTGCTCAGGGCAAAACCAAATTAGCCATGTGTTTCACATCAATGGGGGGGTCAGACCGAGGTCCCATTTTATGTTAACACTGCAAGTGGAGAGATGTTTCAGATAGATGGTTTTAATTTTGGCCTATCTCTATGTATAACCTACTTCCTCTATGAACGAGATGAACCAATCAGCACCTGAAATGGGAAGACAGAGAAGGGAGTGTCTAAAATATGTGGGTTCCTGCTAAGATGTATCTACGGTTAAATAAAGTACTTTACAATACTGTACAATTAAGGTACCTCCCTTGACTCAGTTAAATAGAAATCCAGCTCAAAGGGATTGCTCCTAACTTCCCCTGCTCACCAGAAAACGCAAGTCACCTTTTCCAGCACTGAAATGTCATACTGGAAACAGCTCCTTCTGGACAGACCATACTCAAAAGAGGGTCAGATTCTGCTTGTCTTATTAATGCTCACTATAGCATGTACTCACCCAAGTAGTCCCATGGCCTTCATGAGTCGCCTCGAGTGTGTAAGTACTGCTTCAAATTGCAAAACTGGGCTCAGAGAGAGCAGCAAAGTTTATCCCTAATCTAGCTGCTGATCAATTCTCACAGCTGTATTTAGCATCACTCAAATATTTGCAAATGTGCCTCTGGCTGCTCTGGGATAAAGACTCAACATTTGTGTCAAATGACAGTTATTTTATATACCCAGCTCCGTTCTTTCAGAATCTTTAGTCTACTGGTTAAAATTATCTGGTCATTTCAATCTGCTATCGGAAGTTCAAGATCATGGATGATAAATTACATGCACATCTCTAATTACTCTGTCATCTGTTTTCCCCTACGTACTGGGCAATTTCAGCAGAGCCTTAAAGTAGGGAACTAGAATCACTGTGCTTCTATCTCTGAAATGAAAGATCTGCCATTCTCTCTGTAACCTGCACAGTTCAGTACCCTACCTATTCTCCACCTCTCCGACTGTCTGTCTGTCTCTCTCTATATATATATTTGACACTTGTGCAAGCCAGATTTCACCCTGAAATTCATGCCCACTCATAATAAATAAATGTAACAATAACACGTTATGGGGATGATGCAAGATTTTTCTTGTTTTTTATTTTAATTAAATACAATTCTGACATTTTAAGAATATTCTTTAAAAATTTAACTGCTGAAGTGGGCAAAATTGCATGTTCCTTCATTTTTCTTGCTCTCCTTTAGTGTATTCTGTGCAGTATAGCAATGAGCACATGATTTACTATTGTCCTGGAACAATATCTTCAAAGTCTTGTCTGTGATTCTCCTCCCACCCCCATCCCCATTCTTCACATACATAGACTTTTCTTGTCCAGAATGGTATATAGGGAAGATCATGGATCAAATTACTCCCTGGTGTAACTCCACTGAAATCAGGAGTTTTGCCACCATGGATGAAATTGGCCCCCTGCAAAATTAGGTTCATAGTAGTGATAAGTAGTTATTAAAGCTAAATCCAACCCCTCTGGAAGGCCAAAATAAAGTCCCCAACAGGCAGAGATGTTTCAGATAAAAAAGATATTACATTTAATCCGAGAAGCAGAAGAAAAGAATTGTTTCAGGTTTGGGTCAGGAATGGATCAAGCCATCCAATTCAGGAAGAGGCCAGAAAAATCCCTGAAGAGATTGCAGTGGAATTGAGAAGAGGGTTTAATTAAGGAAGCACTGCTTACAGTGTGGGTGTGAGAGTAAGGAATTCTGTTGGGTTGCCACTCTTTCTGTGCCACTGATGCTTTGGGTATGCACATTAACCTCTTTGTGCCTCAGACTGCACATCTATGTAATGGGTATAATTGCTCTATCTCTTTAAAATGTGCCTGTCAGAGTCTGGGCTCATCATGTGTAGTCAATATAAAATACTTATTAGCAAAACTGGCCAGAAATGAACTCCAGACCTCTCTCTTGCCAGAAAAATGTCTATCCTCTCCAGCTGCCAGCTACACACAAAAGCCAGATGGCAAAATTCATTTATGTGCAGAAGGTTTGCACAAGGGCCCATGCAACATTCAAATCCAAAGTTAGAGGCCAGGGGCATATGTGTTGTGCAGAGGGTCTGCAGGGTGTGACTTTCACCCTGAGTAGATGAGCCCTGAAAGTTAATAAATGTGGGCTTTGCCTGTCCTACTGACACAGACAGTCCCACAGTGGGGAAACTGTGAGCTTTCGGCAGAATATTTCAGCCCGAATTGAAAGACTTTGGCCAACAACCAAAATATTTTGATTTTGAAATACCACCATGAAGCCTCATGGGAGTTGTAGCCAGGGCCGGCTCTGGCTTTTTTGCCTCCCCAAGCAAAAAAAAAAAAGGGGGGGGGGGGCGGAGCGGCAAAGCAGGAGGGGAAAAAAACAAAACAAAACCAAAAAACCTGTGGCATGGCCTGAGCAGCAAAGTCGGGGGGGGGGGACACCTGCAGCGCGGCCGGAGCGGCAAAGAAAACAAAACAAAAAAACTTGTGGCATGGCCGGAGCAGCAAAGCAGGAGGGGAAAAAAACAACCAAACAAAAAAACCTGCGGCGCAGCCGGAGCAGCAGGGGGGAGGGACCTGCAGCGCGGACGGAGCGCCAAAGCAGGGAAAGAAAACAAAACAAAACAAAACAAAACAAAAAAACCTGGGGCATGGCCAAAGCGGCAAAGCAGGAAGGGGAAAAAAGCAAAACAAAAGAAAAACCTGTGGCGAGGCCACAGCAGCAAAGCGGGGGTAGGGGGGAACCTGCAGCACAGCCGGAGTGGCAAAGCAGGGAAAGAAAACAAAACAAAAAACCTGGGGCATAGCCGGAGCGGCAAAGCAGGGGGAAAAAAACAACAAAAAAACCTCTGCCAGGCAGCCGGAGCCAGGGTGCAGGGGGACTCCCTGTGCTGCAGACGTGCAGCAGAATGTGCACCCAGTCTAGCGGGGAGGAAGGGGAGGGAGCGGGGGAGAGAGAGAGCAGGGGGGCGGCCAGGGCTTCAGCGGGGTGCTTGTCTCGCGGTCCTGACCACTGTGCCGCCTGCCGGGAGGGCTCCACTCTGCTCCAGTCGGCGGAGAGGGAAGAACAGGGGCTGCCCTGCCCAGTTTGCTGCAGGGCGCTCCCCTCCTTCACATTGCAAACCCCTACAGGGCGGCCGGAGCGGCAACCCCCCCCCAAAAAAACCCGGCCGTGCTGCCCTAGGTTTGGGCGGCATGACGCCCCATAGAACATGCCGCCCCAAGCACCAGCTTGCTCAGCTGGTGCCTGGACCCGGCCCTGGTTGTAGCTGAGGTGCCTTGTTCTCTCATTCTCCTCTACAGACCAGGCTCCCTGGTCAGACTATATTTCCCATGATGCACTGTGGTCCCCCATTTTGATGATGGGAGGTAGTGCATCAAGGCAGTCACATAGTGGTGGTACATTATGGGAGATTAAGTCTGAATGGAGAGCCCAGTTCAGAGAGGAGAATGGGAGCACCTCGGCGGCAACTCCCACGAGGCACCATAGCAGCATTTCAGAGTCAAAATCTTTCTGTTTTCAGATGTTCCTTGAGTTGTTTTTTTTTTACCAAAAAAAATAAATATTCCATGGGAAGCAGACTCTTTTTGCGAAAAAATTGGTTTAGTCAAAAATCCAATTTTCCACTGAAAAAAAATTTGATGGAAAATTTCTCAACGGGATGGTTATTTTAGACTGTTACCTACCTACATGGCTGTCATAAGGCTAAATAAATTAATGTGCACAAAGGGAAAGATTTCTACTGAGTTCAAAGAGCTTTGGATCAGGATGACCCTTGCACTGAGATCCTTGGATAAGGTTTGTCATAGAAAAGCAGATAGTTATTAATGAGGAAATAGAGGTAAATCTCTACTTTGCTAAACAAAATCCATGTACTAGTAACAGAGCAAATCCTACCAACTAACATTTCTAGGGACTCCTTCTCAACCTTAGATTTAATTCATGGCTAAAAATATTTCTTCATGTTTCTAATTAAAAAAAATGTTTCTTTTTTGTTTTCAATATATCATACTTTTTTTTAGTTCTGGATAATTGAAGGTAAACAGCTAATATTTGGAGTGTATGGAACTCAGTGTCACAAGATTTTACTGAGGCAAATAGCTTGAGAAGCTTCAAAGGAGTGGGCATTTGTATGAAGAAGAATAACATCTGCTTACATTACACAGGCCTAACATTTTGTAACAGTTTGTATCAGAAATGATCCCAAACCAAATACTCAAAAAAGTGTCGAGTGGGCGTGAGAGGGTCAGAATGCAAACGTGGATCAGATCAAAATTTTATCCTCTGGATTGAAACACTCTTAAACTTAGGGCTGCATCCAAAATCCAAATGTTGCAGCTAGAGCACATATTCTAATTCCAAAGTAACTGAATGCTAAATGCAATATCTTTCTTGTATTTGGAAGTTTTATCCTCCTATTTGGAAATGAGCATCTTGTCTAAAATTAAAGCTGTAAGTGCAAGTAAGCACTGTATTCCCCCCAAAAAGGCATGGAAAATTATATTATAGGAGTGAGTAGTAATGTGTGTTTATGAGAAAGAGATGAGAAGGGGCTTGCTGTCCCAGAAATGTGATTCAACCCCAAAAGAGCTGATAAAAGATCAACTCTGGTAAGATATATTAAAAAAGAGAGTTATAGTATTTTCTGAAATCATCAAAGTGATAAAGTAACTGATCACACAGAAGAACTGCTAGAACTGCACCCAATTCTACTGTATGAGTAAACAGAGTCCTGTAGCTCATACAAGGGGCTATAAATTTAAGCTTAGTATTTCAGGTCTATATCTAAAGAGTGACAGAGCCTCATATCTCCTGATTCATCCAGAAAGAATGCATCATCTTTTTGTACCAATCTAATCAGGAACACTTTTGCCATATCCATTTTTCTTTTAAAGTCAAAAAAGACACAGAAGAGATTAAGTCATTCCCCCACTCCCGCAATTTGGGGAGCGAGGGAGGTGGAGGGAAGAAACAACCCAGACTTGACTCTACACTAAGCCATAGTCATCCTGTCTCAATATACTTCACAAGGGTTCATTCCAACTCTGTGCTTTAACTACCATCTAGTGGCTAGATATATATTTGCATTTCTGGGCTGGATGTTTAGATTCAGACTTTTTATGCCTTTTGAGCAATGAAGAAATCTGTTCACTTTTTAAAAAGGTAAAAATAATAAAAAGCAACCTTTTGTTTCCCTGTTTATTTTTCTGGATTCAATTACTTTTCCCCATTTGTTCTGTGCAGGCAAACAAAAAAAAATTAAAAATGCACAGCTCTTAGAGGTCCGGCTGCTGCTGTCTTGCAACAGTTCTACATGTTTTCAGTATTACAAAGTAGTGAGAAGCTGATTTGTGAAAACTGAAGATTCATCACTTATTCTTTTCACAGGGCAGTGCAGGATCTTTCCCTGCCTTATATTCTCTAATCTAGTCTGCACATACTCCATTTCTCTCAATGAAACTGACTCTATTACCTCGCTGATATGCACGTGAGGACAAGTATTGAGATTTTTCCCATTCATTTGCAAAGCTATCATAGCGTTTGTCAATTTGTCTATCTAGTATGCCCATCACTATAGTATCTGAGCACGATTATATGATGATTGGGTGATAATTGTATAACTTTCTGTTTCAATGGACACTGGGTCAAATTCAGGGGTGGCTCCAGACCCCAGCACGCCAAGCGCGTGCTTGAGGCGGCATGCCGTGGGGGGCGCTCTGCCGGTCGCCGGGAGGGCGGCAGGCAGCTCCGGTGGACTTTCCGCAGGCATCCCTGCGGAGGTTCCGCTGGTCCCGCGCGGCTTCGGTGGAGCGACCGGCAGAGCGCCTCCCGCGGCATGCCGCCCTGCTTGGGGCGGCGAAATGTCTAGAGCTGGTGCTGGTCAAATTCCTCCAGGGTGTAGCTCTATTGAAGTCAGTGGAGTTACACCAGGGATGACTGGGACCCACTCTTTTCCACGCTGGATCTCCACTATTCCTTTCAATATTAGCAAGACTGTTTCCTCCTGCATATACAGTTCCATAAATTGGTGCGTGACACTGATGCATGGAAAGTTTCACCTGGGACATTTTGTGGAGCACATCCTGTCATAGTCATATCTCAGCCCAAACATTGCATCACTGCTGGATTTGAAGTCGCTAATGGTAAGGGATTGCTTTTTAAAAATTACTGTAATGCCAGTGAAAGAAACAGGACTGAGATCCTGATGCCAGAGGTCATTATTTATCTATTTTGCAGCAGAGGTACTGGCAGCATATGTCCATCTCACTATTACGCTACCAGTGTATCTCAGTCATGACCTAAAGGGACCACCTCTAGGAGTGACAAGGAAGTCCAGTCATCATGGTCCATTTAAGTCTTTCCCCTGAAAGGGTGCCAGCTGGGATGGCATTGTTTGGACTTGGACTATCAAACAGCGGCCTGGTGGTGATGATTTTCACTTGGGGTTGCTACTCCTGGGATATTCAGCCTAATCCTGAATGTCAGGTTTTCTCCCACTCCTTCGAGACCCTCATTGGACCCCACTTCTTCCCCCAAACTCTCCAGCAATTACCATCAGTCTCAAGCTGTACCTAATTAAATATAATTAAAATGAGATAAACGAGCCAGGACAAGTAATCCTATATAATACAATCAATCTTGTTAGCTTATCTTGTGCCTTTTTCTAACACTGCTTCTTGTCCCATGTGTGGTGGGTCCCTCCCCAGGGTGCCACCTGGAACTGGGGTCCAGCTGAACCCTCTGTCTCACTAATCTGGATTCCCTCTTGCACTGTGACATTGTGACAAGTTGTAAAGCCCTCCAAGCTTGCACTCACTCCAATATCCACAGGCAGGGACCACACCCAGCTGTGTTCATGAATGCTCTGGCCAGACACTCAGGAACCCACAATAAAGAGGCTACAGCTAAAATAACCACCAGCTCACCAGCCTAAGTCCCCAGGGCTATACGGTCCTGCCCTGGTCAAAACCCGACCAGTATGAATTCATTACCCAGTCTGCCACTTCTACAAAGGAAAGCGGACGTACACCAACTCTTGTTCATGACCTGAGATTTATCCCTTTTGCACTTCAAACAACACAGTGTTTTGGGTAAAATATGAAATGGATTTATTAACTACAGAAAGATAGCTTTTAAGTGATGATAAGTGATAACAAATAGATCAAAGTAGATTACCATAAGAAATAAAATAAAACAAAACGCAAACTGAGACTACAATATTAGCTAAAATCTGAATCAGGAATCTCTCACCCTGACTGATGATACAAGCAGTCCACCAAGTTTCCATACACAGGATAGAAATCCCTTTACCCTGGGACCAGCACTCTTCCACCCAACCCCCTTACCCCTGGCCCTGCCCAGTTCAGTCCTTTTCCTCCGGTACTTTCAGGTGTGTTGTTGTAGGGAGAGTGAGGTACCATCATGATGTCATTTCCCCCTTTTATATCTTCCTCCCACTTGCTGGAAAGCTCTTTTACTGTGACTTGGGTCAACCAGTTCCCATTGTGTAGTGCTCTCTCTGAAAGGTTTCTATTGTACACAGTTCCTGGGGTAATCCTTGTGCTTGTGTATATTTCCTCAATAAGCCATTAATATTGTTTGGCCTTTCTATTGTTGTACCTGAAAGGCGGCTTGTGGGTATTCTCAACCTCACAACATGTTTCAGTGGCACAAATATAGCCAAACTTCATAACTTCACATACAATGATAGCACATACAATCCAATGAGATATTAATGTCTAGCAGATCAAGACTTTTAGAATGACACCTCACAAGGCATACTTTGTACAAAACATCCTAATTATATGATGGTGGTGCAAAAGGGGGTGCCAGGGTGTCACATCATCTCCTTTATCTTTTAAGATATTTGGGGTAGGGACCTTAGGCCTGACTCTGTCATGTTGCACCTTCTGGTCAATTACACAAAAAGCAGAGTAGAAAATACCAATAAATCAGCATAGTGGCATTTAACAGCTACTCTGTGCTGGTGTATGTGATTAACCAGGGCGTGAGGACACAGAAAATCAGGCCCATTGCCTTTAATGTCTCTGTACAGTAACATGCCAGTGATGCCAAATACAAATGTACAAAAATAATATATTTTAATAAGTAGCAGTTCTTGACCCTGGATCTGGGATCTAAAGGGTATTCATCCCTGTGTAGAAGCCAGCACTAAGATCTATGCCATACTTACATCTCCCTTGGGGCTTACATGGAGCTTAAAAAGTGCATAGGCCTTGAATTGAACTTCAGAACGAGTGTGATTTTCACTCTACAGCGAGCAGATGCAACAATGTATTTTAAAAGTGTGACTTTTTGATAACATCTGAAAATTTTATTTAATGTTGTTAGTAATTTCACATTTCAAGAGCAGAAATCAACCAGCTATAAACAGCTGGATTGACTGCGATCTCAGAATTGCGTAGAATTGTTCTAACAAACAGTTAGGCTATTAAATTGCAAAGCCTTCCTGGGTTTGTCCAGATAAATAAGGACACTTCCAAATTGATTATCCATTGTTTGGAGGTAATGATACGAAATAAACTATCCACTCTGGGTAGCTTTAGTGCACTGATGTGCAATACCTTTTGGAATAAGCACAGGATCTTCTTACTAGTGCAGTTTTAGACTAGAATCCAGCTTCATCACACACAAGAAGGTGCCTCTTCTTTCCTCTGTGCTCCACACACCCCAGTGTTCATGGGCCCATGTCTGGTGCCACAATTTCCAGCTGGGTGGGGTTGGAGTGAAGAATTGTATTGAAGTGGTACCTTTCCCTAGTTAAGTTGCATGATACTGATAACATTTAAATAAGCGTTGGAGAAGGTATGAACAGAGATGGCACCCTGAGACATTATTTGTGGCCTTGCTCAAATTTAAGGAGCTCCATTTAGCTCCACTAAAGTCAGTTGGAGTTTTGCCACTGACTTCACAGGGGCCAGGATTTCACTCCAGGGGTTTATGGATAATATCAAGAAGATGTTTAGATATAATAATATAATAATAGCAGCAAAGAATCCTGTGGCACCTTATAGACTAACAGACGTTTTGCAGCATGAGCTTTCGTGGGTGAATACCCACTTCTTCGGATGCAAGCGAAGAAGTGGGTATTCACCCACGAAAGCTCATGCTGCAAAACGTCTGTTAGTCTATAAGGTGCCACAGGATTCTTTGCTGCTTCTACAGAACCAGACTAACACGGCTACCCCTCTGATACTAGATATAATAATGAGGATGGCAGTGCAAAGTGAAGAACATGTCAGGAAGCCTGGAGTAGGGCTCTGTTTCAGGCATGATATCCTGGTGAAAAGTTCATTTCGCATTTGAGTCTGCTAACCCTGCTCAGGTTGAATAGGTCCTTATTCAGCAAATAATCCCATTTAAATCACAGAGACTGAATAAAAATACTTGCTGAGTAAGGTGCGACTCAAAGGGTAAAATGTACCAACGGACAGAGAGCCTAATACTATTTAAGTGCTTCTGAAGCTATTGAGGCTTAAATGAGTCATAAATCCTTATTCAGGCTCTCTGTGCGGGTACAATTTTTACCCTATGAGTGAAGAAGAATGATCCAGTGGCTAGGGCACCAGCCTAGAATATAGGAGATCCAGGTTCAAGTCCCTGTTCTGTCACAGCCTTGTTACCTTGGGGAAATTACTTAGGCCAGGTCTACACTATAAACTTAAATAGGTATAACTATGTCACTCAGGATGTGAAAACTCCACATCCCTGAGTGACACAGTTACACCAACCCGACAGCACTATGGCAACAGGAGGGCTCCCCCCATCGGCATAGCTACCACCTCTCATGAAGGTCGATTAACTATGCTGATGGTAGAAGCTCTTCTGTCAGTGTACTAGCATCTTCACTGATGCCCTACAGCATTATAACTGTAGACCTGTCTTTAACCTTGAGGTGCCTCTGTTTCCCATCTGTAAAATGGGGATGATGGTACCCCACAGTGGTGTTGAGAAGCAAAGTCCATCCAAAATTGTGAGATGTTCAGCTACTACAATAATGGGAGCCAGGGACATACTTAAACTAGATCGTCAATAAGGAGAGTGGAATTGGTCCTATGATTGCAAAACTCAGATCCAGGTCTACAATAAGTCCTGGGTCTCTCTCTGCTGAGACAACCTACAACTGGTGCTAGTGAGTGCCACTTGTAACGGGGATTTTTCCAGGGCATCCTGAACAAGCTCACAGCAACATTTTTGGTACAAGACATGACTGGGGATTTATTCTTTTGCCAGAAATTCATCTTTTAAATGAACTGTATTTCAATATTCCTAAAACTTTTTTCTCCATTAGTGACATAGTTTAATTGCTGTATAATCAAAAAAGAAGAAGAGTAGCAACTACCTGCCTGACTTAACCACATTAACAGCATGGTGCACAATATAACTTAACAGTCCAGTGAACTGTCAGTGGCAGAAGTAATTGGAAATTGGTGGGATAGTTCTTCATGTGATGGGGTGGGAGTTTTTCATGCCCAATTTTAATAGGCAAATAGCTCTCGGGGCAGCTTCATATTCTGGTCGTTAGTTTGTAAAGATCCTTCAGAATGTAGAAAAGTTAAGATAGCAAAAAAAAAATCCAATTACATGTGTAATGACTTGGCATTTGTAGTAAAGCTATATAGCACTAATTCACCTGTTAGAGAACAGACTATCTTTTAGCCCCTGGGGTTAATAGAGAGCAAAAGCTATTCTTATCGGAGAGTGGGAGAAAAGTGATTAATTTTTCCAAGAAAGAAAGAAAGAGAATTTATTGTGAGTTTTTGACTTGTTCTCTCAGACTAGCAGTCTATTTATTAAATATATTTTGCTAGAAAAAGTCTTATAGTGACACTAACAAACTTCTATCATGGACTAGATGTTTGCTTGGCATTCAGATACAAGAGGATGGTCCCCAATATAAGACTCTGGATGGATGAGCTAAATTCTGCCCCCAGATGCAGGACCGGCTCTAGGCACCAGCATACCAAGCACGTGCTTCGGGCAGCACAATTCCTGGGGCGGCATTCCAGCCACCTGTTTTTTGTTGTTGTTTTTTCTTTGCTTGGGGCGGCAAAAAACCTAGAGCCGGCTCTGATCAGATGCATGCTCATAATTTCCAGTGAAATCAGTGAAAGATGCCCATGTATTTGCCCCACAGTAGCATGAAAATATAACATGTGCAAATACCCACACTCACCTACATGCTTTTCTATATCAGTCTTTATTGTACTTGAGACTTACTCCTGTGCAGAAGGCCAACATAGGCATATGAATCACATAAGCCCTATTTTAAAGACTTAAGTGGTACTTGAGTGGTACTGAATCATAGAAATTTAGGACTGGAAGGGACCTCGATAGGTCATCTAGACTAGTCCCCTGCACTGAGGCAGGACAAAGTATTGAACAGTGCCTGACATTTTGACCCTGATAAACTTGGGTTAGACCAGGGATCTCAAACTCAAATCACCACGAGGGTCACATGAGGACTAGTACATTGGCCCGAGGGCCGCATCACTGACACTTTTTTATACAAAGATACAAAAGCCCCCGCTCTGCCCCCAGTCCTGACCCGACTCCACCCCTTCAATGAGGCCCCGCCCCTGCCCTGCCTCTTTCCACCCCTTCCCCGCTCCCATTCCAACCCCTTCTCCAAAGTCCCCGCCCCAACTCTGCCTCCTTCCTGCCCCTGTTCTAACCCCTTCCCCAAATCCCCATCCTGGCCCCACCTATTCTTTACCTCCCCCCCCAAATGCTCCACATCGCTGCTCCTCCCCCCTCCCTTGTGGAAAGTCCTAAGTGCTGCCAAACAGCTGTTTGGCGGCGGGCAGTACTGGGAGGTAGGTGGAGGAGCAGGGATGGGGCATGCTTGGAGGGGCAGAGCCGGGGCGGGGGGTGGAATCAGGGGGCAGGGGGTGAGGAAAGCTATGGTGGGCTGCAGGAAATAACTCCGGGGGCCGCATGGCCTGTGGGCAGCGTGTTTGAGACCCCTGGGTTAGACTAAACCATTTCAGTCCTCAAGAGATTAAACTGTTGTGTGCCACAGGCAGAGAAAAGGAGAGACCAAGGTGCCGTCTAAGGCCCCGTGATGGCAGGGAACTGATTAGGTGAGACAAGCCCAGTACAAGACAAGAGGATACAGACAGACAGATGTGGGGAGTGCAGTGAGACAACATCACTGTCAGCATGATAGGCAGTGGTATCAATGCACCAGCAGCCTAACCTCTGTAGCTCAATTTCTCCCATCTGTGAAATGGAAACAATAAAACTTTATAGTACCTGCCCCCCGGGCAATTTTGAGGCTTAATGAATCAGTGTTTTTAAAGTGCTTTGTGGTAATCCCATGACAAGCGTAATATACATGCAAAATATTATTTACATTACAGATCAGCCCAAACTACTGACCCTTTGGATGCTCACCTGTCACAGTCTTTGGTTTTGGAGGGAAAGGGGGAGCAGGTAACAGTTTGAATCTATTCCTATAAACTGCCACTGTAATTTCTGTAATTTAGCTGAAGGCGACATGCCCTTATTCCTGCTGCATGGAGCATTTCCTATCGCGCATCTGACGAGTTTTCAAGGTGCTTCAATATATCCTGTAGGGAAAGCAAATTGTCATGAAAATTGAAAATTCTGAATCTGTTTTCTTTTCCCCCTCAAGGTCCTTGGGGCTCTTGAAATGCTAAGTAGGAAGCCAAGCTCAACACATGCATAAGAGATTTTCATATTTTAAAAGACAGACAGAACAGCAGCCAGCAGCAGCAACGACTCCAAGAAGCACGTCTTCAAAAAGGCAGCAGCAGGAAAGCTTACTGCTTGTTCGGCTGACATGTTATTTCAGCCAGTGCTCTGTTGGCTGAGAGGCAGATTGCCTGGGGTTAGAGAATGACCCTGCCCTGTGGCATTGTTATTAGTATTATTTTTAAAAGTGCAGAATTACATTTGGATGCAAGCCGTCTCCTTAATGATGGCTCAGCCTTTTGTGCAGCTATAAAGTCTGATTGATGGGACATGGGGATAGGAAAGGAGAATGGAGAAAGCAAGTTTATGAATTTGACATAAGATTCGAATCGTAGCAGGATCTCCGCCAGTCTCCTAGGCATAAAATTGGACTGGAGGGAGAGATGTGCTGTATGTGTTGATGTTTCAGCACTACTGTTTTCATTATATCTCCACTGATTCTGTAAACAGCCTACTGAACTTGCAAAATCTGGCAGGCACTGCTTTTTTTTTTTTTTTTTTGACAAATTCTGTGGCATAGGGAAATACTGAAACCTGACAATTCTAGGCCAGATCCTCAGTTGAGTAAATTGACATTGTTCCATTAACTTCAGTGGAGTTATGCCAGCTGAGGATCTGGCCCTGTGTTCTTGCTTTGCTGCAACTTTTTTTTTTCAGCTAGGCCCAATGTTGACATTTCATGTTTCCTATTATTTTTTTTCACCCTCTTTGTTTTGGGAATAGTAGAGCTTATCAAGTAAACAGCACTAGAACATTAATGTTAATGGGCCAAATTCATCCTCAGTATAACTCCATTGCATTCAAGTTACGCAGGAATGTTCAGGGAGCAAACTACTCCAAGGATGATTGTTACAGAAAGCTGATTCTATACGCCCAGAGCCTTGTTGTCATTCCAATGAAACTTAAATAATGCTGAATCCTGCAAGATGCTGAGAACCCAACTCCCAGTGATGTCAATGGGAACTGAGGGTGCACAGTACTTGGTAGGATCAGTCCTCACTACACAGGTTTAGAAAACCACATAGTATTATCAAGAAGTTATTTGATTAGACTCCCATACTTGGCTGTCAACTCCTCTGACCACCAGTAGAAACTCCGGCCTTTTTGAAAAGGCTGGTCCCTAGAGGAGATGCTGGTGTGCTGCACCAGTCAGAATCTGATCAAATGAAAAGAGGATTTTTTTTTTATTGGTTTTAAACATTTCCTTGGAATGTGAGCACAAAGGGCAGCAACACTGTGTGAGGGCTCAAGAGCGAGGAATTGAAACTTCCTAGAATCAAAAGCTGATTACAGAGGTGGCCTTGCTGTACTTAAAGAACCATTGACACCTTGTGGACACCTTTCAGAATGATTGTTTGTTATACTTACTACAGCAGTGCCTCGGTACCAAACAGGAACAGGGTTGTGCTAGACACTACACAAATACATAGCAAACAGTCCCTGGCTCAAGGACCTGCACTGTACGTTTAAAAGCTCTTTTAGGAGAAATGTAAATCTATCTGGGAATCTGAAGCTGGTGCAGAATGCAGTGGCTTGCTTGTTAAACAGAGTATCCCACCATACACACATAATATTCTTACTCTGTGGTTTGAACTGTCTGTCTGAGGGGTTTCAGATCGACCGTAACATGTTGTTTTGACCTATAAAGCCCCAAATGGCCTTACTTCCCTGAGACATCTGGTCATTGGTAGCATTCAAGCTGGAGCCCCAGGGGTATAAATGAGAAGGGACAGCTGGCTGAGTGTTCTCTGTGGGACAGGGCAACACAGAGGTTTTCGGAGGCTTGAGGCAAAATCTGAAACTGTGGTGCTCCCCACCAACTCTTCCCCCTCACCCCAAAAAATTACCACTGAGGGAGGCCCTGGGGAGAGACGGAGGAGAGGTTGTAGAATGAGCAAGTCCTGTCCTCACCCCTCCACCCCAATAGTGTTCCTGTTCCATGGGCCTGGGCCTGGGCCGGCTTCCCACTCCAGGCATTGTGACCTGGCACACAGAGTTTCAGCACCATTCAGGTTTGGCCTGGCTGCCCCTCCATCATGAGGGCCTAAGGGCCAAATCTGAGTGGCATTGTGATCCCATGCTCCAGGTCGCAGTGCCACTCACTAACACTTAATCCAGCCACCACTCTGTCATGAGAGCATTGCATGGCACTGTGACTCCATGCACCAGGTCACAACGCCATTTGATTTGGGGGGTCCCCTCAAATGGAGGGCCCAGGGCAAACTGATTTTTTGTCCCCCTCCCAACCGCCAGCTTCTACATGGCGCTGCTGTGGGGGACCTGTGACTTTTACATTGACTTCCTGCTCCTGGTTTGAATGAGGCCAAATCTCGTGACCTTCAGAGCATGCTGCACAGCTCATCTTTTTTTCCTCCAGGCATCTGAAACCAGGGGAGAATTGGTAGGGTAGTGAATTTTAGGAGTGGGAGGATAGTTACTCTTTAGTTTCTTTTGTCTGGGTTCTATGCACTTGAGTTATACTGAAGTGTTGTTTGATGTGGGCACTTTATTGTTAAGCCTGGACTAAGCAGAGCATATGGATAGTTGCCCTTTTTACCGTATGTGTAATTTCTAATAAATAAATGTGGGGGGGGAGGGGCATGTATATGTGTGACTTCTCTTGGTTTGTATCCTAAAACTATTTTTCAATGGAGTAGAATGTTCACGGTGCAGGATTTCTATTCTATTGTATTCTATTCTTATACCATGCCCACCACGGTGGTATCTGAATGCCATTAACTATTCCTGCTGCCTATTCATCACTTTAAACCTTTTTTAGGATGTTATTAGTGGGTTAAAGACTGTTGCCAATTCAGATTTGTTCCAGTTCATTAGTGACTGAAAGTCATTACCATCTGACGAATGTTCCATGGGCCATGTGACATGTTGGTAGTCTCGGTCCAGTTCCTAGTGGACAGATGTCCACATCTCTCTCTCTCTCTCTCTCTCTCTTTCTCTCACACACACACAAACACACACCACCACCACCAACAAATACATCACTATCTTTGGCAACTTTGCTGAAAATCTCAGCAAAGTGTACGAGGACTGACTAAACATGTGACATGCACAACACTCTTGTTCCTAGTGGGAGTCCCTATAGAACAGAAGAATGGGTGATGTACATTCCCAGGGATGTGCAAGGAAGCATGATCTGCTTCGTCCTATAATTTACTGTATGTACGTTATCTGGACTGAGAGTGCCTTCATTCTCCAAAGCCATCAATATGACACTTATCACAAGCAACGCGTTCATTTAAAAAAATAAATAAGAACATACTGTCCTGTGCTGACAGTATTAGTCCTTGCCCAGTCCCTTCCCCAAGAAGTTGACAAACTCAGAGATAAACAGATGGACAAAATGACCGGGGAGGTATACAACATGTGAACAAGGTAGTCCAGATGGAATTGTCCATGGCCATACATTAATTGAATAAACATTTTAGAGTTTTCAATGGTAAGAATTATAGAATATCCCAGAGTATCAACAGTCTAGGCATAATCAGCCAGTTTTTTTATAGGCATCATGCAAGAAGTAATCCTTTGGCAGGGATTTTTTTGTGTGCTTCATTAATTAATATTTGTAAAATACTTTAATATCTTTTCATGGGAGGAGAGAAAAAGGGGTGACAGGGAGGAGCACTAGAAAATTATTTTAGAGAACAATTCCTAGTAGCATGGTACATTTTGAGGTATCTCTGAGCTTCTGAGTGCACTGAGGACCCATTTACGTGACAGCAGCAAGATTGAAAGAGAATTTCCTGGGGTAGGAATGATGGATTCTGGACTGGGCAGATGTCCTTTCTTTGGACTCGTGCGCTGTGAAGAATTTCACATTCAGGTCAAAACCAAAGGCTTTTCATCTGTTTATGAGGCATAGTCATGAAAGTTTTTACACAGCTCTCGATCAGATCACTTTTGCTCATTGAAGATCACCTGTTTGTTTTGCAAATAAGGGATGTTGCCCTGGTGAAGGTCCAGTTTGTGTAATTTTGCTTATCTGCAGCATCAACCAGATCAACTAATCTGAGCTCTATTACCTTGATTGTGCTGTATTGTTCAGGGACCTTCTACACTGTTAGACAGCTGTCACCCCAGGATGGCTGCATTTCAGCAATATTTGAAATGAATCATGCATATAATTTGTACATTCGTTCACGGTATTTTTAAAGTACTTTAGGAGCCTTCAGGGTGAAAAATTATGTACTTCTGTCTGTCTGATATAGTCCCTGTCACTGCAGTATTTCGGAGGCTAAAAATGTAACATTTTTTATTTTAGAATGTAGCATACAATAACAGTTTTATTGAAATTGCATATTCCATAATTTTATTTTCAAAAATAACTTTCCTAAACATTTCTTCTCCTCTTTTGCTTCCCACATCCCTCACTTTATTTATTTATTTATTTGTACACTTCAAAATCTATGAAAAAGTTGGTAAATACAATACTTTGAAAACTTATAAAAACAAAAGCCAAGTCTGGATTCGGAGGTCCTTTGTCAGCACTATCCCCCTCAGTTTTTCCTGAGAACTGATTAAAATTTGACTAACAGCCTTAGATTTTGTACCTAGATCAGTGAAATGTGATGGTATGAGACTGTAGCTAGTATAACCAACTCAAAGTACTGAAAATTATGAGTTAGGCTGCCCAAAAAGCATGATTGGCTTCAAAATCATGAGATTTTTTTTTAAAGTATGAAGTTTTGGGTGCTTTTTAGTTGCCATCTAGTCTCTCAGACTTTAAGGTTCATTCCTAGAGTTGAGCAAATAATTGAGATTTTGGCCAAACCAAAAAATCCCTTCCAAAATGGGAATTTTTTCATGTTTTCTCAACAAAATGAGAAAACAAACAAACAAACAAACAAAAAGGTCAGATCAAATGAAACGTTTCAAACATTATTCTGAAACATTTCAAAACGCAACAGTTTGTTTCAAAACAAAATGTTGAAGCCATTAATTAGAAAATGACAAAACGGGCCATTTTGACTATTAAAAAAAGTCTTCGTTTGGATGAAACTATTTTTTTAAATAATTTTGGTCTGGTGAATTTATTAATCAACTGAAAAAGTTTGCCTAGCTCTAGTTTACTTTCTTCATATTTTCAAGCTTTGTTCTGCAACCATGGGGTCTAGAAACTTACTTTTTATTTAAATGCAGCATCTTGATTCCAGCAGCTGGGGCTGTAGAGAAAACATCAAATATGATGAGATTCATCATTAAATCACAAGAGTTGGTAACACATCAATACAGGCATACAGCAACAAAACTTAGTGTCTTCATTTTCAGCATGCTGCACTTGACCATTTCTGACTGCTGTGTACATGCAGAGACAGTAGCCATTTTTACTCTTTCTGATTTTATTGTTGTCCTCAACGTAAAATGAAAGTAAACCGGACTGAAATTAGATGGTGGCTCTCTGCATTTGGAAAACCACTCCACTAACAGATAGAGTAAGAATGTCAGCTCACTGCGCCTCACATCCATCTAGTGGTAAGAATGTTCATTATTAACTATTGATCATTGTTGACCTGTTTTGGATTTGATTAATGAATTAAGCTTCACAACATGCTCTAAAATAGCAGATGCTATTATCCCTGTTTACAGATTTAAAAATAAGACACAAAGAGAGAGTTATTAGCTCAAGGGAACAGGAAGTCAATGGCAGAGCTTGGGATAAATATAGAGGTGAGTAAATATTGTAAAAAAGTATTTGCAGAATCATTTGTTTGAATAAAAAAGCACACATCTGCTATGCTGGCATTCACAAGCATCTTTTTTATTTATACTTAGACTGTAAACTCTCTGGACCGGGGCTATTTTTTTGTTCTGTGTTGCAGCACCTAGGACAACTGGGCCCCAGTCTTTGACTGGGGTCTGTAATCACTACTGCAATACAAATAATAAATGTTCATAATCATTATGAGCAGGTGGAGGGAGCGAACTGCTTATACGACCCAGAGAGGAGAGACATCAGTGTTTGCCACCTATTAATTCTGGAGGGAGAGCTGCGATGGGGAACAATCTCCCATCAGTGGAGTTCAGGCTGGGGTGTGAGTAGCAGTGCCACTTCTGAGGGATAAAAAAGGACATCAGGGATGATCCTGGGCCCATAAAACCAGAGAGCTAGTTGTGTGTTCTGAGCTCCCTGATAGTTTTCCCAGGACAGCAACCTCAAAAAAGGGACAATCCTGGGAAAACACTTACCGTGAGCCGATGGCAACTCTAGGTGTGAGACAAGGGCAGAAGCCCGTTTGGGTACGTCTTCACTACCTGCCGTATCGGCGGGTAGCAATCGATTTCTCGGGGGTCGATATAACGTGTCTCATCTAGACGCGATATATCGATCCCCGAACGCGCTCATGTCGACTCCACCAACTCGAACGGCGGTAGCGGAGTCGACATGGGGAGCCGCGGACGTCGATCCCGCGCCGTGAGGACAGTAAGTAATTCGATATCAGATACTTCGACTTCAGCTACGTTATTCACATAGCTGAAGTTGCGTATCTTATATCGATTTTCCCCCATAGTGTAGACCTGCCCTTTGATTTTAAATGGGGGCAAAGGTCATAGCCAGGAATCCTTTCCAAGGGCACATGGCAGGCTAGAGAGGAAGGGAGAACCAGAGCCTGGGAACCCCTGTGGGGAGGAAGGAGGTGGAGAAACCGAGGGTGCTTGGGACGGCTCTCTCCCCCACAAGTCGGGCAGGGTGACCTGGCATAACCCAGAGGGCCGTCACAACTAGGGTTGCCACCGCTGGGGCACCCAGGGCACTCGGGACAGTCGTGAACCCATCAAAGCAGACAGTGGCGTGTGCACTGAGCCCAGGCAGATCTCCCAGGACAGCTCTCTCAATGGAGGAGCAACCCTGGGAAAACCTGGACAGGTGGCACCCCTAGTCACAACAGGGAGCAGCCATCTTGGCAGCTATGCCACAGGAAGCGGCCATCTTGGTTGTCATACTATGGGGACAGCTATCTAGGCTGGGCTGGCGCAAGGAGGCGGCCATCTTGGCGTCCGTAGCATGGGGGGAGCCATCTTGCTTTCCAATACCATAGGGGCAGCCATCTTAGTGAGGACATTGGAGGGCGCGGCCATCTTGGTTATCGCACTCACCCGGGGCGGCCATCTTGGTAAAGAACTGCTGCTGGGGCGGCGGCAGCTCTTCCGGCCTGCGGCACCGGCGTCCCCCTAAGCAAGATGGCGGCGGAGCGTGCTGGGATTGGCGGAGCCGCCGGGGTCAGGGCCACTGGCTGAGGGCTCGGGCCGCTGCAGCGGGGTCCCCGGAGCAGCCATGGGGGAGGCCGAGAAGTTCTATTACGTGTATAGCTGCGACCTGGACATCAACGTGCAGCTGAAGATGTGAGTGAGGAGAGGGGCGGCGGGACTGGGGGGGGGCAGGGCTCGCCCCCTCCCCCCGCTGGCGGTGGAGGACGGTGGGCTGCCCTCCACCCCCTAGCTGGGAGTGGGGGGAGGGGACTCGGGGCTGTCCCCCCTCCCCGCTGGGGGGCGGTGGAGGACTCGGGGCTGCCCTCCACCCCCAACTGGGGGCGGGGACTCGGGGCTATTCCCCCCCTCGGCTGAGGGGGGAGGTAGAATCTTTCCTTTCGGGGGTGGTAGGTGAGGGGGACGCAGCCCATCATAGAGACAGTGGGGGCTGTGGGGGAAGGGCTGGGTTAGGGCTCCCTTCTGGGGGGGCTGGGCCCGGGGTTTGCCCTGTCCCATACGGGGTCGGGACGGGGCGGTGGAAGGAGCCGGGGGGGCCGTGGCCTTGCATCTGCACCTGCACTTGCAAAGGGGGCTCTGTTCATTCACAGGGGGCCTGGCACTGGCCTTGGGTCCGATTGCAGTGTTCCCTGCAATGAAGCAGGGGACCCCAGGGACTTGCCCCGCTCTTGTCCTGCGGGTCTCTTAGCTGGGGAAGTCATGCTCAGCCCAGTCAGTTTCACCTTCAGGGTCTCAGTGCTGCAGCAGGGTTGGGTGTCAGGCGCTGCTGGGTAATAGCCGCTGGCTCAAAACTGTCTGGTTTCCTTCAGAAAACCGTAGAATCGTTTCTTTGGGGTTAGGTCTTAACCTGGTAAAAGCGCTGTCTGAACAGGTCAGCTAATAAAGGTGCATTATTAGCTTAATGGTACTGTGCCTGATAACCTACTTGTGTCACCATTAACAGTTAATATTAGAAGGGGGACAAAATCTTCCCCCCCCCCCTCAAAAAAAAATCTTGTTCACCTTGTTTGTTTGATAACACTTTGCACATTCTGTATAGACAGGCCTGGATGCTGTAAACCAGTGGGTCTCAAACTTTTTGTACTGGTGACCCCTTTCACAAAGCAAGCCTCTGAGTGCGGACCCCCCCAATAAATTAAACCCGCTTTTTATATATTTAACACAATTATAAATGCTAGAGGCAAAGCAGGGTTTGGGGTGGAGGTTGACAGCAACCCCTCCATGTAATAACATCGTGAACCCCCGAGGGGTCCCGACCCCCAGTTTGAGAACCCCTGCTGTAAACACTTAAGTATGTTCATAACTTAGGCTTGGTCTGCACTGCAGAGTTAGGTCGCGGTAAGGCACCTTACTTCAACCTAGTTCTGTCTGTGTCCACACTAAAATGCTGCTTCCACTGAAGTCAGTGGTCTGCTACACCAACATAATAACTCCACCTCCATGAGAGGCATAGCGCTTATGTCAGTGTAGTTAGGGCAATGCAGTATCCATGTAGACACTGCCTTACTCACCTTGGTTGTCATTTTTGTCAGTTTCATGGCTGCCTTTGGCTCAGAGCTGCAGTGTGGGACTCACAGTTCCAGCTAAAAGAAGAATGTCAGTTTCACAGCTAGTAGGCTCCCTTCTTTGAAAATGAGCAGACACTGGGCTCACAGCTGTCCCTCCTTCCCCAGCTGTTAGCCTGGTGCAGGGCTCACAGCTGGGGACCCCAGCCTGGGGTGACAGCCCCAGTTTTAAGCCTAGGGGCTGAATTTCATAGCAGGGAGCATACCATCAAGGAAATTGACATTCTTGTCTGTTTCACAGCTCCAGCTGTGAGTCCCATGCTGCCACTAGTGAAACTAACAAGAATGTGAAGTGCATTGTTGGTAGGCTCCCTGTTGTAAAATTGAGCCCACATGGGGTTCACAGCTCTGGCTGTCCCACTGGGGCAGGTTGGGGGCTCCAGCAGGGAGCCCCACAATGCCCCACTTCAGTCAGTGGAAGAAACTTCACTGATTTCTCTAACATACATCATACATTACATTAAATAATAATTTAAAAAAAAATAGGCTAAATTCATTGATCACTTCACTGAATTTCTGAATGCTTCTCACATAGTTAGATGACATTTCTCTCTGAAAAATAGTAATCCAGTACAATTAATGACTGCAAGACAAAGATAGCCAGCCTCTGTGCTTAATAATTTCAATAAAAATCCCATTCCACTCCCCAGTACTGTGTGTATTTAAAATGAAGTTGGCATTTACTGTTAATACATATGAACTAGGCAGAACTGGGTTACTTAAAATTCTGGTTTAATGACACTTTTTTTTTTTTAATTTAGAGGAAGTCTGGAAGGGAAAAGAGAACAGAAGAGTTACAAAGCTGTTTTGGAAGACCCTATGCTGAAGTTCTCAGGATTATACCAGGAGACCTGTTCTGACTTGTATGTAACTTGCCAAGTGTTTGCAGAAGGGAAACCTCTTGCTCTTCCAGTTAGGACTTCCTACAAAGCTTTTAGCACTAGATGGAAGTAAGTGACTACATTGTATTTCATATACATCTTAGGTACTTGGACATTGAAATACATTAATATATGTTGTGACTTTTCCAAAATTTACAAATTATAAGAGAGAAACTATTAATCAATGGTCTGGGGATGTTTTCTTCACATTCTTGATTCTTAATACGGTTAATATTATTTGTACTGTGATAGTGCCTAGGAATTCTGTCAGAGCTCCATTGTGCTGAGTACAGTACACACACATAATCAAAAGATACTTGTTACCTGAAAGAGCTTACAATCCTGACATATGGCTAGAGAACAAGTGGAGAAAAACAAATGAAGTGTGAAGAGATGAGGGATCAGGCAAAGGAACAGCATATACAGGAAGTTAGGCTAGATTATCATAATGGGTCCTTTTGGCCGTAAAATCTCTGCAAAGGCAAGGTGAACAGTGATTTGATTGATTGGTATAACAAGTAGCATACATGTTTTATTTGCTAGGAAATCCAAGCATTATATCCCGTTGTGGTACAAAGGAAATGTCCAAATGTATCTCATTTTCAAATCATAACTACATAGTGGAAACTATATCAAGCCAAGCAATTTCCATTTGCTTATGGGGAAAAGGGCAGAAATCCTCATTTGTGTTCTGCTTGAAATATCTCCTTCAGTAAAACAGTTTAGAGAAGCCAAAAATTCTTTATTTCAGATAGCTTTATTTTACACATCCTAATATATCTTTGTAATTATCAGTTATAAAGGAAATTTTAAGAGTGACAACTGGTGTTTTTTAATTTGATTTTTCAGAGTAGCATCCCTGGTGTTTAATAATTATTATTGTTAGTGAAGTAACTTTAGTTAGCTATTTTTGAGGCATGACTAAAATGTGTGTATTTGTGCCTTTTTTCTATTCAGTTGGTTAAGGATGGCTGAGTTGCATTTTATTTTTATTTTATTTTTATTTTTTGGTCTGGGCCTGTAAATGTTCATGACAATTCCCATCAACAGAGTTCAGTTATGAATTTTGAATATTTTCTCTTTGGCTCTGATCCTGCAAACACTTCCATGTGTGTAAGTGTGTACAGGGCCAGAGCCCAAGTGAACATATTCAGCCATTCCTTCAAAGTTTAAATATTAGGGAAAAATACCTGTATGGAGTATAAAATAGAACAATTTGAAATATGAAGCTCATAACTAACAGTGAGTTTCTCTCCTCAGTTGGAATGAATGGCTAAAATTGCCTGTGAAGTATCCTGACTTGCCCCGCAATGCACAAGTGGCTCTGACAATTTGGGATGTGTATGGGCCAGGTAAAGCAGTTCCAGTAGGGGGAACAACAGTCTCGCTGTTTGGAAAATATGGGTATGTTTCTTTTCTTTGCATGGTATCATAAAATAATAGTTTGAAATGCATTTGTGCACAGTAATAAGACTCCGTGGTCGTATTAGGGAGTGATGCATTGATGTAGCTACATTGCTGCAATGGTATAAAGCAGAGCTTGTACCAAGGCCGCCCAGAGCATTCAGGAGACCTGGGGCAAAGCAGGGGAGCTGCGGCGCTTGTACTCACCTGGTGGTGGTCCAGGTCTTCAGCGGCATTTCGGCGGCGGGGGGCCCTTCACTTGCTCCACATCTTTGGCAGCCCTGAAGGGCCCCCCACTACTGAAATGCCGCCGAAGACTCGGAACGACTGAAGGGCCCCCTGCTGCCAAAATGCCGCTGAAGACCTGGACCGGCGCCAGGCCAGGGCTTGAGGGACCCCTGCGGGGCCTGGGGCAAATTGGCCCACTCCCCACACACCCCCGGGCGGCCCTGGTTTGTACAGGTGTGACTTGCCCTGCTTTGCACTCATGCAACTGATCTGTCCTGGGGTGTTGCAAAGATGTAGCTATTTTGGTTCAAAAGTCCCTAAAGGAGACAAGCCTTTAGGGTGAAAGTTCTGAAAGCTCTTAAGTTTTAAAATTGCAAGTCCTGAGACCACTTCAAATCATGTACTCCAGTAGGTTCATATATTAGCAACTATTTGCACTGCATGTTTATATAGGTATGGAAATATGTGCTTAGTTTGAAGTGTGAACAGATCATCAACATTTGACTGGCATGTGCTCTTTAAGTGTTGTAATGACATTGATAAGCACCAGTACACTTGTCTCAACCAGAGTTTATCATAAAATAAGGACTAGTCTTTTTTTGTTTTTGTTTAAAAGGATAAGAAATGCAAAATACCTGTCTATGCAGTATTAGTATAAGGCAGGGGTCGGCAACCTTTTAGAAGTGCTGTGCTGAATCTTCATTTATTCACTCTAATTTAAGGTTTCGTGTGCCAGTAATACATTTTAACCTTTTTAGAAAGTCTCTTTCTATAAGTCTATAATATATAACTAAACTATTGTTGTATGTAAAGTAAATAAGGTTTTTAAAAGGTTTAAGAAGCTTCAGTTAAAATTAAATTAAAAGGCAGAGTTCCCCGGACTGGTGGCCAGGACCCAGGCAGTGTGAGTGCAACTGAAAATCAGCTCACGTGCTGCCTTCGGCACCTGTGCCATAGGTTGCCTACCCCTGGTATAAGGTAAAGGTAATTCAGGAAGAGTGGGATCATCAAAGGAGCCTAAGGGGACTAGACAACCAACTGTGACTGACAATCAGTGGGAGTTCTGTACCTAATTCTCTTAGGAGTCGGTTAAAAATCCCAGCTGAAAAGCAGAGAGTCAACCCATATATGCCAGGAGTCCGGGTTTTGGGTGTGCATTGGTAGGTGGTTCTGGCCTAGCTAGCTTTGTTGTGCTCATCATCGTGGAACCTTAATTAGAGCAGCTCTTAAGGTCTGGGAAACATGAAGAAGATCTCTGCGTAAGATCCAAATTTGTGTGTCTCACCAACAGAAGTTGATCCAATAAGATATTACTTCACTCGCCTTGTCTCTCTAATATCCTGGGACTGACATGGTTACAACAACATTACATACAACATTTTGTGCAAATGGCATTGGGGGGTTCCATATTTGTCTTTACGGACTTTCAGAGCAAATTTACTCAGTTTACAAGTAAAAAAAAAAAAGATATTTATTCCTAAGTGCTTGCTCTTTAAAGTCAGCCACATAATCTGTAAACCAGGTGGGCATTCTTACTGCCTCGTGCATCGTCACTGGTAATAAAAACTGAAGGCCAAGTCCTGCCTTCAGTTTACACCTGTGCCACCCCATTGACTTTGGGAATTGACAATATTTTTTCACTTACAATGACTATAATCTTCTTCATTTATTTTTAAACTGTACGGGTCACTGAAAATGAAGGCCACCTAAGATGTGCGTTACCATGCACTTTGCAGTTCAGTTAAATAATGCATGGCAGTGTGATTGTGAAAGTTTGGCAAAAGGAATGTGGGGGTACTATCATTGTATTTTGGATGCTGATGGCTGTGGTATTTGCAACTTACTAAAGTGGTGCTGCATCTTTCCTTTAGTATGTTTCGTCAAGGAATGCATGATTTGAAAGTCTGGCCCAATGTAGAAGCTGATGGCTCAGAGCCCACCAAAACTCCTGGGAGGACCAGCAGCACTCTCTCAGAAGATCAGATGAGCCGATTGGCTAAGGTAACGTAACAGTTCTTCAGTTAGGTCTTTAAGGTTGCTTGCATCTATAATATAGAAGCCCGGTATGGAAGACCTGCTTTGCGTGCCATTTTCTGACATTAGTTATCATGCTTCTCATTTAACTATAAAGGATTATTGGTGCACTGTAGCATTTCTCTATATAAACTGTAGATCAAAGTATAAAAGTTAATATCTGGCCACATCATGCTAAAACCCCAGTCTTCTGTAAGGAATTTATGAGCATGCCTTGAAAGTGCTCAGGGGAGATCAAATGCTGAACTCTTCAGTTTTAATAAGAATTATTTTAATGAGCTTGTATTTTAAGAGATTTCAATGTAGCTTCTGTAGCCATTCTTCAGTAGTGGTCTTCTAAATATGAAAACCTTAAGCCACGTCTACACTACAAACTTTGTTTGATGCAAGTTACTTCGGCAGAAAGATGCCCCAGTTTATATATTGCTTGTGCATGTTTGTGTCCTTGCATCAGCGCTGTGCTTGCTCACCCAGAGCGTTTGTGTTGATGCATAGTGCAGTGCAGTTTGGGTAGGTATCCCAGTGTGCAACAGGCCACTGTCTTTTGGGAAGTTTTGTCAAAGCATGGCAAGGCTAAAACAAGTTGCATAGCGGTTACTGGGAGCAAGGGGTTAACTTCCCAGGGTGCAACTGTCTTAATCCAGGTCATCTATATCCCATAATTTTGGCATCTTTTTTCAAAATCCAATGAACTCTCATGGTTCTCCTCATTATCTGTCATGTCTGACAGAGGCATGGAGCCTGCACAGCTCTACACTATTGTCCTAAGCGTTGCAAGCAAGGACACATGATTCTCTGGTATTTGCAGAGCCACAAGAATAATGCAATCATGAAGATTTTTCGGAGGACTGTCATGGGATCTCACCCCCACTTTGAGCTTGTGGGTTCAAAGATGGGGACCCGCATGTATTCTGCCACCACCCTAACCCTTAGGGTGGGGTTCCTTCTCGCTGCCACCACTCAATCAAGAAATGTGGATTGAGACACAGTCCTTCCCCAAAATCCTAGGGGATTCCAAGAGCCCCAAATCCATGGAGTTCTTACACCCAGGAGAAACAAACCATTCCCCCTGCTTCCTCCCTCCTCCCTTTTCCTAGGAGAGATACCGGGATCCAACTACAGAGGGATACCTCCCCCTCCCCTTTCCCTGAGAATCCACCCAAGGAAAGACCAACAAGTCCTTAATAGAAAAGAATTTATTAAGAGAACAAAAAGAAAGTACAGAATCTCTATGAGCCCAAGCTGGACACTCATAGGGTATAACCTTATCAATCTCTGGAGAGAATCCCCTCTCCCCCTTTTCTCAGTAAAAGCAATATCAGCAAACAGGAATAAAGCATTTCCTTTAGCAAACACACAATTGCAAATATAGAAATCAAATCATAAGACTAATTCGCCTTTCTAATTAATACTCACTATTAATTAGTAGAAACTACTCCAGGAGAACTTGGAGACATGACTGTCCTCTGTTAGATCCAAAAACAGTTCTCCCACAGAACACAGACAAAAGCTTCCCTCCACAGAGATTTGAAATTATCTCATCTCTGATTGGTCCTCTGGTCAGGTGGTCACCAGGTTACTGAGCTTGTTAACCCTTTCCAGGGAAAAGAGACCTTAACCCTGATCTGTTTATTTATGACAAGGACAGATTGCTGTGCAACGTAGCGAGAACCAATTCAAGGTTGTTGTTGATGGTCATGGAGCAGGTGGTAAAATGCTGTTTCTGGGCCCGAGAAACAAGCACTGACTGGTGGGACTGCATTGTAATGCAGGCTTGAGATGACGAGCAGTGGCTGCAAAACTTTGCAAGGCCACGTTCTTGGATCTGTGCGCCTAGCTTGTCCCAGACCTCCGGCCTAGGGACACCAGAACGAGAGCTTCACTGACAGTGGAGAAGCGAGTGGCGATTGCACTGTAGAAACTCGCAATGCCAGATTGCTACCAAATCATTTTGGAGTTGGAAAAGCCGCTGTGGGGGCCGTTGTCATGAAAGTGTGCAGGGCCATTAATTGCTTCTGCTACACAGGACTGTGACTCTTGGCAATGTGCAGGACATAGTAGGTGGATTTGCAGTAGTGGGTCCCTGAACTGCAGTGGAGTGGTAGACGGGGCACACATCCCTGTTTTGGCACCAGACCCCCTTGCCAGAGAGTACATCAATAGCGCTATTTTTCTATGGCTTTGCAAGCTTTGGTGGATCACCAGGGATGCTTCACTGAGATCAATATGATCTGGTCAGGGAAGTCACATGATGCTTGCCTCTTTGAGAACACAGGACTGTTCAGAAAGCTACAAACAAGGGCTTACTTTCTCAACCGCTGGATTACCATTGGGGGTGTTGAAATGTCAATAGTGATACTGGGGGACCCAGCTTACCTCTTGCTTCCCTGGCTTATGAAGCTGTACACGGCCACCTCGACAACATCAAGGAAAAGCTCACCAGGTGCAGAATGACAGTTGAATATGCTTTTGGTAGATTTAAGGAATGCTGGCATTGTTTGTTCAAGAGATTGAATCTCAGTGAGAAAAATAGCTTGATGGTTATAGGTGCCTGCTGTGTCTTGTGCAATATCTATGAAGCGAAGGGGAAAAAGTTGACATTTCTGTGGCTGGTCCATAGCTGTGCTTGCACAGCCTCTTCTCACCTGTCGGAGAAAAACTCAGTTCTCGCTTTTAGTTTGGGTGCAGCAAAATCAAATACTTTATTATTTCTCCAGTAATTACAATGGAGGGAGAGAGTGCCATAGGACACAGGGTCTCCCCAGTCCCGGACAGGTCTCTCAACTGGTAAACAATTACAGCAAGCTTTATACCTTTGTTACAGACAATTTCTAGCAATAATACAGACGGTAAAAAGCAACAAATACATTTTGTTTATACATAAGCCTTTCTGCTATCTTATTTGTCTCACTCCTAAGAAAAGTAAGCCTGCATATTTGTTTAGACTGTTGCAAGGTCGTAATAACTATGTACACAGTTCACTCTGTCTCACATTATCTTGCTTCTACAAATCTCACGTCATTAGGGTCACAGCTAGCCTAACTCATGCTAAGTAACTGACATTCATTAAGATCCCTTCAAATCCTTGTTAATTATTTCCTGGCTTCCACACACCATTGGCCCAGGAGAGCCAATACTTCCTGCTACTCCAATCTGCAGTGTATCTGGAGCATGTAGCCGCATGGTCAGCTAGGCAGTTGTGCACAACAGTGGTGAGCTGCTACGTGTGCCTGCAAAACTGGACGAGTAGGAAAGGGCATTTCAAAAATTTGCGGGATTTTCAAGGGGTGGGATACCTTTGAATTAATATGCAAATTAGACACAATTAACTCAGGCCTAAACAGAGACTGGGAATTGTTGGGTCATTACACTAATTGAATCTATTTCCCTATGTTAAGTTCTCCTCACACCTTCTATGGGTCATCTTAATTATCACTTCAAAACTCTTCCTGTTGGTATGCATACTTCCACCTTTTCATGTTCTCTGTATGTATAAATATCTCCTGTCTGTGTGTTCCATTCTATGCATCCGAAGAAGTGAGCTGTAGCTCACGAAAGCTCATGCTGAAATAAATTTGTTAGTCTCTAAGGTGCCACAAGTACTCCAGTTCTTTTTGCGGATACAGACTAACACGGCTGCTACTCTGAAACTTCTGAATGATGTGACGCCTGGGCAGTGGAGCTCACAACTGAGGCCAGAGTGGTCAGTGTCGGGCATCGTGGGATAGCTGCTAGAGAACTGTTAAGGTTGACAAAGATAACACAGTGTCTATGCTTGTGCTGCGTCAACCTCAGTATATTGACCATGGCTCCACACCACTTGGAGAGGTGCTATTACTATGTCTGTTTAATATGCTGCTTACATCAGTGGGAGACAAAATTAGGTGCAGACACATGCACAACTACGTTGATTCAAGGTGGCTTACAGTGTCCTAACTTTGTAGCATAGATCAGGCTTTACTCTTCAGATCAGTAATTATTAGTTCTAGCATAACATTAAGACCATTTTAGGTGGAAATTGCAAGAAGAGATATTAGATGTTAGCACTTCTTTGGTGACTCAGTGGTATTAATATCAATTTTATGAGATTAGATGTTAACACTTCTTTGGTGACTCAGTGATATTAATGTCAATTTTGTGCAGAAACAAAGTTTCACTGCCAGAAGATAATGGAATATACTTTTCTGTTGCCTCAAAGCTTGTCTTGAAGAAGCGATGACCATAAAGGATGATTTCTATAATTGGTCAGTCTGTGTTCAATCATGAACCATTTTGTTGATTAGCCTATCACTCCACCTTCTTGTAGCAAACATAGGCCATGCTCACTTAATAGTTCAACTATTTTAATTAATAGACTTAGGTCAGATTTAAAAACTTGGTGATTGTCTCCTAGCTTTTCAAGGCAGCCAGACGCCTTTATAATTGTGCAAGGAAAGTTTGTGATAGGGAAGTTCCAGTGCTATAAATCTTTCCTCTTCTAGAGATTTATGATGGCGATAAAATAACTTTCATTTATACTCTGTGTACCTTGAGTTTCTAATAGAAAACTCATTATAATCTGCTCATTTATAGCCAACAGGTCACTATAACATGAGCAAGGTTGAATTTCAAGAGCCGTAAGAGGGTACTCTGATCCACAGAAAGCTTGA
Source organism: Mauremys mutica (assembly GCF_020497125.1). NCBI lineage: Eukaryota > Metazoa > Chordata > Testudines > Geoemydidae > Mauremys > Mauremys mutica. The sequence continues at coordinate 9,311,365 of NC_059077.1, forward strand.
GATGCTGCTTTTTGTTTTTTTTGTTGTAATGGTTTTCTTTTTGGAATGGGAACAAAAGCAATATAATTACTGTCTGACAACCTTAATACTAATTATGTTTAGAATCAACACTAGATAGCCTTCTATTGAACATATTCCTCACTGGATTCTAGGAAAATTGACTGAGCATGGAATATTTCATCAAGTCTTGAGTTTTTTTGTATTGCATTGAGGAAGACATTCCATTGTGTTTAGATTTAGCGTAGGAAGAAACTAAGTGCATATAATCTTAATTTTCTGTTTTAGTATGGTGAATTGTTTTAATGTAGTGAAATGTTGTCCTCCTTTATTCCTGCATTTATATCTACACGGTTTTGTTTTTCACAACACTTAGGACTAGTTTAGTTTGGCATTTTTCTTTTTATGTTGGCATAGCTACTTCTGTACTCCGCTGACATGCTTTGTGCCAACCGCTTTGTCCCCCTCCTGCTCACACGAGGAGAAGTCCCACATACATAAGGAAGCCAAAACATTGGCAGTACACAGCTCTGCACCCTCCAGGATGTGCTGAAGAGCACTGACCCTGAAGATTTACAGATGTTTGCAGGAGTTTTTTGTTATCAAATGATCTTAGAAAGTCTACAGTGAATGAGGTCAGCAAGAGATTTTGTGGCTAGCAGACTAGGCGGCATTTTTTCCACCTGACTGTCTCTAAGGTGTATTGGGTTATGCCTATTTTCTTATGGACTTCCGAGAACTTGGAGAAAAACAGCAGTCCTCTCTGGCAGTTTTTGACAATTAAAAAACCCACCAAAACAAACAAAACACTTAAAGAATATCCCACCCAACAGAAAAAAAAAATAAGGTTGAAGACTAATATGGGCATTGTGAGTACACATTACTTTTCAAGAATGTTAGACATAAGTGTTATAAATCCAAGAAACACAGGAGACAAGGCTGCACTTTTCAAACAAGGCACCCAAGCTACCTGAACTCTACCTTCTTAACAATGTCCTGGCAAAACAAACCCGTGCTACTTCCATGTTCCATAATAAACAATGTTAGTACTTGTGACCAAAAACTACAACGTTGTGTACTTAATTGCTCAGTGGTTATGCTGCTTTATGGCTAACTTTGAAACCATACGGAGAGCACTCAGAATAACTTTTACCAAGTCCTGATTTATGAATAGCACACGGAAGGCAATCATTCCCCATGTTCTAGCAAAGGCCCAATCTGCTCAGGTGCTGAGGGCAATCAACCTCTCATAGTCGGTGTTAAACAGTTCAGATACCAACCCTATATTTTTCCCCTTTGGCAGTCATTTATCCTGTTGTCACACAGTTCATGTGCCTCAATATACAAAATTCATATTTCCCCCCATCTGTGGTGTAGCATTGTAACTCCAGTCGGCTACCAAGAGGGCAATTTTTTCCACCAAATGAAGCTGCTATTTATCTTTTTTATTTTTGCTATAACAGGTTGCCTTTTCTTCCTGTGTCTTTCTCCCCCTCCTGTTCAATTGTGCTTAGATTCAGCCTCACAGTGGCAGAGGTAGATTGGTGCTGTGCTCCTGTAACTTTACCTATCGTACCTGCTGTGAATTCAATTGACTAGGGTTTCTGGCTGGTGGAAAAGAGTTCGCACTCACTCAGGTGTGCCCTAGGCAAATGGATTAATTTGTGCTATGGCGTTCTTAAATTCAAGCATCTGCTTGAGTAAAACAGACTTTCAGTAGTTCTTATAACCTATTTAGCAGTTAATGAGCAATTAGTGATCTAGTATTGCTGTATGTAAAAGAGAATTTGAATATTTGTTAAAATGAGCAATTAATAGTGTTGGTTAAATGTAGGCATAGTATCTGTTTACGCTGTGTTCCAAAGTCATCCTCATTGACTTCTATAATATGTTTGCAGTTAAAGTACTGGACTGATTTATGATCATCTATGATGGTCTTATGATGATGATGGATTGTCTGACACTAGAGACCAGGCTGAAATCCTCCAAATGAATTATTACTTTAAAAAAAATACAGCTGAAGGAGCTGCTTTCCATTTGAAGGAAAATCCTTTTTATTTCTTGACACTTTTTTGACCAGCACTTCGTTGATCCACATGAAGAATTCAGTCACGCTCGTATAGGTTTTGGACATTGTTGAAACTCCCATTCTTCTGTGGAAAGAAAATGTTTCATACATAACCTTCTCAGGTTGCTGAAACCATGGCAAGCATTCAGTTTAGTAATGGAGTGCCATATCATCACACTAACGTGAAATGTTTGAAAGTTGCTTCAGAAACTGTCAACGTGGCTGAAAGCTGTGAAGTTACCCTCCGGGGATTGTTGGCAAAGTAAGCTCCATTCCCTACCCTTAGTAATCTGTATGCAGAGAGTGGAACATTTTAGTGCTCTGTTTCCTAGTAATGACATTAGGACATTACAATTAAATAATTCTACCTTAGGAGTGATAGGTTAGTTTATTGCTTTAAAATGAAAACTTTGCTGCTAAATTATCACTTCTTCCACTTTCCCTCCTTCTACTCACATCGCTGCTCCTATCAACTGAATGAAATTGCCTGATCATACCACCACCTTGTCCTTAATAACATCAGTAAAAGCGTAGAGTTCTTCAGGGTAAGCTAAAATTCATCTTCCATTTTCATCTAAAGAGAACATATTTCTTATTTCACAACAATTGGTGGCCTTTCTAATTGTCTATTTTAATCCGTTTGTGTATTCCCAGAGACCAACATTGTTTCTGACAGGGTAAATGTGTGTGGACATCCTGTATTGTGTTTTATATTGATAATCAGTGATATATTGTGGGGAAGGAAAGTGGAGAACCAAATTGGATCATTGGGATTACATTTAACCTGCTATAATGATTGATCTCTTACCTTATACAACATTGATGTATGCCTTTTACTTCACCTTTTGGCCCAAAGGAAAATTAGATCTGTAGAGTAGCCACACTAGATACTCTACTTTCAGGTAGAATAGGCACAAGACAGTAGGAAGCAGTTTTGCATGGGTTGAAGTGATTGACTAGATCAGTGATGCTCAGACTGCAGTGGTTTAGGAGACAAATTAGCAATCAAGATTACCCAAAAGAGCCACAGTAGTGTGAATTCATTGTTTCATTTATTATATATTCATATTTAAACAGTATGACATGGGAAATACTTAGTTTATATATAAATTATATATTATTTTCACAGCACAGTGACTGAGCAAGTATTATTATTTTATCAACTACAATTGATTAATAACAGTAAAAGCATCCTGATTGGTTAATCACTTAAGTTAATCATTAAAACACTGATTTAATTATCATGCGTCTCCTGTGGCTCTTTGCAGCACGTTAAAGAGCCACTTGTAGCTCCTGAGTCTCAGTATCACTGGACTAGATGCTTTTGTGCTGAAGGGTGGGGTACAGATCATTTGGTGCTCGGTGGGTGTAGCCATGACACACACTGCCCTAGTAGTGCCCCTAGGAGATGACCTACTGAGCTACATCTGTTTGGAAATCCCAGCAGTGGTTTATTGTCAGCCCAGGGAGGCTTTCACCACTGGGGAAATAATCAAATACAAATGAACTTGATTAGAATCTTAAGAGAAGGTTTGTCGATATTTGGAGAGAAAGGGGTTTTGCTCTAAAATCCGGGACAGGAGGATCCAAAGACAGAAAGGCATCTCTCTAGTTTAGGGCCCTACTGAATTCACGGTCCATTTTGGTCAATTTCACAGTCATAGAATTTTAATAATTGTAATGTCATGATTTCAGCTATTTAAATCTGAAATTTCACGGTGGTGTAATTGTAGGGTTTCTGACCCAAAAAGGACTTTTAGGGAGGTTGCAAGGTTATTGTAGGGGGAGTTGCAGTACTGCTACCCTTACTTCTGTGCTGTTGTTGTCGGTGGAGCTGCCTTCAGAGCTGGGCAGCTGGAGAGCAGCAGCTGTTGGCTGAGAGCCCAGCTCTGAAGGCTGAGCCTCTGACAGCAGCAGCACAGAAGTAAAGATGGCATGGTATGGTATTGCCACCCTTACTTCTGTGTTGCTGCCTTCAGAGCTGGGCCCTCAGTCAGCAGCAGCCGCTTTCTGGCCGCCCAGCTCTGAAGGCAGCACGAAGTAAGGGTGGCAATACTGTGCCCCCCAAAATAGCCTTGTGACCCCTCCAGCCCCCAGAAGTCCCTTTTGGGTCAGGACCACCAATTTGAGAAACACTAGTCTCTCCTGTGAAATCTGTATAGGATAGGGTAAAAGCACACACAAGACCAGATTTCATGGTCTGTGACGTGTTTTTCATGGCCGTAAATTTGGGAGGGCCCTATCTGTAATGCTTGTCTTCACAGACTTGTTTGGAGGAGGGGACACATGAAGGGAAACTTACAAGAGAATATTGGTTTTGATCATAGTGATTTGGTTGTACAAAATTAAACTTGAAACCTCAGAGCTGGCTATGTTTTTTTTTCCCCCTTAATCTGTGTCTTCTCTAAACTTTCTTTTTAGCTGCTCAGGCGGTGGCTGCGCAACATAGGATTTTCCCTTCCCCAGTTCCTTTTCTGTGATTCTAGATGGTCAGCAGGTGAATTCTATAAAAGAAAATTTAGCCTGAGATTTACCAGGAAAAAATTAGTAACTGCAGTTTCCTGACCTAGGTGGTGACATTTCAACTTCTGAAAATTAAATTTAAAAAGTTGCTGTCTGTGACTTATCAAATGCTTGTAACTTAGGTTAGGTTATATTGGAGTCCAAAGCCTCAAAATAATGTCAAGTAAATCAGCTGCCTTAAGCACATGAACTTGTACCAATGTGTGTCAGGTTATGTTTCTAATATTCCCAGGGAAAAGGTTTCAGAACAGAGGGTGTCAGAAGCCTGAGGCCAGTCTTCAATTTGACTGGTTTAAAATGGCTGATTGCTTAGAGGTCAAGCTGTAAACAATGAAGATAAATTTAATAGCTGTTTTTTCCTTACTATTGGATAGCTGTATGATAGGATTTTCAGTGTTCAGTTTGAATACTAACTGCTGACTAGAATCACTGACTGTGGACAGGTATGATTCAAACTTTCCTACAGACATTCTATTGAACCTTAATTCTAGACTGCAGTATCCCTACCTTTCCATTCTTAGGTTCCTTCTAACCACTTCAGCATATCATGCTGATTTTATGTACAGAATTTGTGAAATGGACAAATATCAAAGAAGTGAATGTTGTACTCACTTTCATGAGGATCCTGGCCTAGATTTGGATCCGGATCTGTTGCGATGAAAGGCTAGTACGAAAAGTAACTTCAGTACCAACTCATTCAAATGTATATAGCAGCATTGCTTAGTGTATTTGGCATATGCATCAGCCTTGGTATCGGTTTCTGACATCAGGCCAAAAGTTTAATAGGTGTTTGATCTGATGTGAAATGAGCTAGTGAGTCATTTTGTTGAGTACCTAGAGATCAGACATCTGTCACAAACAATGATTGACAGACCATAGCATAGAAACCAAAGTTTGGATTTATCATCATGTAGATCAGTGCCATTCATCCACCCCTTATGTATTCTACAGCAGTGGTCCTCAACCAGGGGACTGGGGAGCCGTGAGCAGATTTCAGGGGGTCTGTAAAGCAGGGCTGGTGTTAGACTTGCTAGGGCCCAGGGCAGAAAGCCAAAGCCCCGCTGGGCAGGACTGCAGCCTGAGACCCAAGCCCTAAAATCTGTGGCTAAAGCCGAAGACTGAGTAACTTAGCTTTGTGATGCTCCCTGTGGCATGGGGCCCTGGGCAGTTGCCCTACTTGCTACCCTCTAACACCGGTTCTGGCTTTTATATGCAGAAAAACAGTTGTTGTGGCACAGGTGGGCCATGGAGTTTCTGTAGCATGTTGGGGAAGGGGGGTTAGAAAGAAAAAGGCTGAGAACCCCTGTTCTGGGGAAGGTGCAGAGATGCTTGTGGGAGAAGAGAGCTGTCAAAGCTGGCATTTCTGGTGGAGTGATGGGGACAGTTGACACAATATTAGAGTGGCTGGATAGGGAGAGGTTAAAATGCTTGGCCTTAAGGGAAGGACAAACAGCTTGTACTTGTTGCAATGAAGGCTGATATTGGGCTACTGAGCCAGCCTTCGTACCATGGGGAATAGGATGATTTTTTCCCCAGTGGTTATCAAATGTACGTTTCTGTATAGACCTGCAGGATCATTGCTTCATAATGAAGAAGAAAGACCAGTGTAGTGTCCTCGAGACCTACATAGTATCATGGTAGAAATGCTGAGACCTCCTTCCTGCAGTGGCTAGAGCAGTGGTCCCCAACGCAGTGCCTGCAGGTGCAGTGGTACCCACCAGGCCATCTGTGTGTGCCCATGTACTGGCCAGCAGACAAGCATCCACCGAAATGCCGCCGAAAAATGGCGTCATCAAGAGGTGCCGCTGCTGAAATGCTGCTGATTTTCGGCGGCATTTTGGCGGCGACGCCTCTTGATGACGCTACTTCGGCATTTCAGCGGTGATGTCTCTTGACGTTGCCGCTTCTCGGCGGCGTTTTGGCGGATGCTAGTCTGCCAGCCACGGTCCTCGGTGGCTTGTCTTCCGGCACCTGCCACCTGGAAAAGGTTGGGGACCACTGGGCTAGAGTGAGCACTTCCAGCTGCTGTTCAAAGCATTTTAGAGACTTAGTAAATTCTAATGTTTTGTCCATCCCAGGATTTTTTTTAGTATCTCCAGAAAATTCAGCCTTTATGAAGACTTTTGCTAGATAATTGATTCTGCCGTGTAAAGAGTAAAAGAGTTTGAGATGCAGAATCATGATCAAAGCTACTTGTACAAAACAAAACCCACAAGTTGTTTGATGCAAATGTATTTCTTCTGCAGTATTGCGATGTACTTTCATGGTGCAGTGGAACGCAATTTCTTCCTCAGATTCCTCAGTAAAATCCTGGTTATCATTTAATATTAGATTGCTTACCAGTGTCTGAGGCTGTCAAAAACGTTTAGCTTTGTCCAGAGATCTATGATAGCAAGTGTACTGAATTAAGTTTTTAGATGCAGTGATGTTGTTGCTGTGTTGGTCTCAGGATATTACAGAGACCAGGTGGGTGAAAAGTAATATCTTTTATTGGACCAACAGAACTTGGTTCAATAAAACCGTACCCACCTTGTCTATCTAAATGAGTTTTTGCCAAGCTAACATTGAACCCTAAAAAGCTACTAATTAATGTTTTGGAAGGTGTAATTTCCTTGCTGAAGCAATGGCTTAAAAAAAAAGAAAAGGAAGAAAAAAAAGTGAGGAATAGTCTTCAAGAATCTACTAATCTTTTCAGAAGCTTAACTAAAACAGTTGTAAGGCAAACATCTCTTGACTAAATTATATTAGATCCTCATGTAAAATGTGAAATTAATTTAGAAGTACTATGCTCAAGGGCTCGTTATGCACTCTCCTGCATATTTTATTCGATGCCTCTAAAAAACCAACAAAAACCAACCCACCTCTAAAGTTATTTTTATCTTATAGGATTACATCATTTGGCAAATCTAAAAAAATATTTAGTTTCAGTAAAAGAAACTTGGCCTTTTGATAGCCAAGTGTATTTTGTCTTTAAGGGCAATGTATTGTGAAGGAGAAGCATGTGCTTTTTTTTTTTTTCCTTTTGTGTATTGATTTAAAAGGAAAATAGTAGCAATATCTTGGGTGGATTTGGTTTAGGTATGAATTTAAAATACACCTCTACCTCGATATAACGCGACCTGATATAACACAAATTCGGATATAATGCGGTAAAGCAGTGCTCTGGGGGGTAGGGGGGGGCAGGGCTGCACACTCTGGTGGATCAAATCAAGTTCAATATAATGCAGTAAGATTTTTTTGGCTCCCGAGGACAGTGTTATATCGAGGTAGAGGTGTATAGCTGTGTGGTATGATGCAGAAGTTTCAAAAGACACAATAAGGTTTATTTTGGTCTGTTTCTTTTGATGCATTTAAATTTTCTTTTCCTGGCACTTACATTGAGCTGAGGTGAGCTCTTCTCACCTATTTGTTTGTGGGCATAACCAAGCATTCATGATACAGAAGCAAGCAAGGGGATTGTAGGGAGATTGTATTCATTGTCAACCTGATCCTGTGACGCAATAAGCTTCTCTTGAGAGATAGTGAGTGCCCTCAACTTCCCATGTGGTAAAATTCTGATTAAAATACGGTATTAAATTCCAATTAAATATTTGGAAATTACAATCCTTTAACATGTTGGTTAATTAACAAGTTTCTTTAATATAGGAGCCTGACAAGGAACATATGGAGGAAGTAAGTAGCAAGAGGGCAAAGCTTGTCAGCACCTGGTTTTGGGAGTGCATGCTTCTGACACTAAACTGTCTAACCTTTATTAATAAGAAACCTTCCCACTTTGCTATGAATTGTGATTTTTTTGAAGTGAAAGTACCTTTAATCAAGGGCAGAGTGGTTTTTTTTATGGTTGCTTTCTTGGTTAAAGCTTTTGATAGTCAAATTTTCCATTTCTAATATTAACCAACACCATTTTCGAGATGTGTATGAAAGCATGCTCGTGCGGTGTGGGCATATACATCTGTACACGCTCTCATCCTTTCCAGTTAGAATTTTCGCAAAAGTTGGCTAAAAGTATTTTTTAGGGATAGCTTAGTGGTTTGAGCATTGGCCTGCTAATCCCAGGGTTATGAGCTCAGTCCCTGAGGGGGCCATTTAGGGATGGGGGCAAAAATCTGGCAAGGATAGTACTTGATCCTGCTATGAAGGCAGGGGGCTGGACTCAATGAACTTTCAAGGTCCCTTCCAGTTCTACACTTCTATTATTCTATAAATAAACATACATTTCTTTCTATTGCAAGGGGGCTTCCAGAAATATTCCATATGTTCATTGGGTTTTCACCAGATTGGCACCCCTGCTCAGTAGAGCCTGTTCTTGCTTTATCTCTGTGACCTTACATAGAAATGTAGAAATAAGTTAGAGGTGCTTCAACATTCCTTCTCTATAAGTGTATCCTTACAAACTGGGTGCAGGCCTGAGCAGAAGCAAAATGCTGCCACAAGCAGTAAAACCCGTTCAACAATAGAGAACCTTGATAAGCTAATATAAGCAAAAAGAGTTAAACTTTTACAGGCTGAGAGTAAACCCAGCCCTCAAATAGTAGGGAACCATACCTTCCCCCAGGCATCTCTTCCTTTTGGGTCTCCAACCCTTTATTATGCAGAGATGTTTGAGGGGAGGAGAAGATGAGATTGAGTCCCCCACTCCCACCCCGCCATCTGTGCTAGGGACTAAGTAGTGCCTGTACAAGTTGATACTATCCTATCTTTTTAAATGGAGTTGTGTTGATTGATTGCATAACACCAGCTAGGGCACTGTTGTTACTCTCACTCCTTCAGAAATAAAAGGAATTTTCCTCTAAAATGAAAACATACCCAAGCAGCAGCGATTTCTTGTAAGATGAGAAAAAAAACCTGTAAAGGATCTGGGACCCTTATTTGGCAAACATATTTCTTTAATCGTCTCGAAAAGGCTCAGTGCCGTATATGCAGACAAATGGAAAACATTGCAAGTTTGAATCCAGTGAATGGTGGTCATGCATATAACATTTAGCCATGATGGAGTGTCTCCTAGATCTCTTCCATTTTGTGATTCATACCAGAGTACGTAGCATTTGATTTCAGCAACACCATTTCAGCCTTCCACGCAAATATCCAGAGCAGTAATCAAATAACTAATCTCAAGGAAACCATTAATAAACTCCTTCCGTTGAACAAACTTGTCTTTCTACCCGTCTACCATCCTCTATTCCAGTAATGCTATATAGAGAGAGCAAAATTCAACTTTGGGTTGTGCTGGCTTTTGGATGTCATAACCCTGCAGAGGGTTTCTTCAGGTTTTCCTCCAGCTTTTGGTGAAGCTTGCTGGAGTGGAGAGACTGGTCCTGGCAAAAGAATACTTCAGGATTTCTAATATGAGGCACTCTGCATTGTTGGGATGAGAGGGATGGAAAATATAGCTGTAATTTTAAAAAGCTGTGTCCGAAGACTACCATACTGTCCAATATACTCAGAGTATAGCTGTACTCTACCTCCCTGCTGTACAGTTTAATTTGTAGATTACATTTGAGCAGGTGCAAATGTTGGGGGATTTACTGGAAGGATCCACAGATCACACACCCAGTTGAAGATTAACCAATCCTACGTAATCATAATCTCTTAGCTGTTACCCTGGGAACCTACAGTTCCTCATTTAGGTAATTTTTGGCTCCTTCCTGGGAGATGCTGGCTAACTTCAACTCTCCTCTTGTTGTCACTTAAAGGACTCTCTTTTGTGGGTGACAAGAATGCCTTAGTACCTCATAGGATCAGGTTCTTAGTGTTTGTGCTCATTTCACTGCCACTTCCTCATCATCACTCCCATTTTCATTTGTTTTCTTTACCTGTCACATCTTTTCATTAACCTAGTTAGTAAGATCACTAGGAATATATGGTCTTTGCAGCTCTCAGGATTTTTTCACAAAATTGCAGTTTTGAGGGATTTTTTTTAAAGGATTCTTGTCATTCTAATTCCTGCTTTCAGTCTTGTGAAGTTGTATCCTTACCAAATTGGCTGTCTTCAATTAATTTCAGTGTACTGAAGCCACAGACTGCCCGCAGCAAGATGGCCTCCAGGTTCCTTTAACTGAAAGTGTTGCTACCAGCCCTCATTGCTTCCAATGGCTGAAGGTAGCCTGCTCAGGGAACATGGTGGCCATCTTAGTTGCCATCTGAGGGATAAGCTGGGGAATGTGGGAGGTGTTGAGAATGGGATGCTGGGAGCAACGGAGAGAGAATGTCAGGAATCAAAGGAATGTGAGTGGCAGATACAGGGAAATGTAGTGTGACGGAGAAGGAGAAAAATATGTATTAGAATAAGCGTGAAATATGGGGAGGGAAATGGATGCAGGTGGTAAGGACAGAAGACTTGAGAGAGATCACGGAGAGAGAAGAGACAGTGACCCTAATCCAGTCCTGTCCAGGTAGGGAGAGGTGTACAATGGCAGCTCCCCACATCTAAGGTGATAGGAGAGGGTAAGCAGAATCCCTTCCAAGTAGGGAACAGTTAGATCTACACTGTGCGTATCTAAGGTTGAATTATAGCTCTGTGATGATTGCATGGAAATGGGGGCATGCTGCTTCTCTCTACAAAGGGGGGGGGGGGGAAACCAACACCCCCCCCATGACATTTAAAAAAAAATACTCTGACTTAAAAATAAATAAGGTGTAAAAAAAAAAAATCTTGTTTTTCTTTTGAGGGGGGGACTTTCTGACTCATGACTTTTGAAATTATTGCCAATTCCATGCAATCTATTAATTACGTGTTTGTACAATACCATCACAGTGGGCCCTGATTTGGGCCTCAAGGTGCTACTGTAAATATAGAAAGGAAGAGAAACTCCCAGCCGGACTGGGCTTTTTCCCTCCTGTCTCCTGCACCCCCTCCCCCCCCCGGTCAAAAGAAAGCGTCTCGTGAAAAGAGTAAATTAAATTTAAATGTTTGTCTACTTTCCTTTACCCAATGGGGGTGTAAATATACAATATGCATATTTATATATAAAATCATTTTATATAGTACAGACATCAGTTATGTTATCTTTATAGACAGGCTCACTGCGTATTGACACACATTGGCAAAAGCAGTACTTCACTTTTCAGCCCTTACATTTTAGGCTTGCAGAATGGTGCTAGGACAGCCACATAGCAGCAGCATATTGTGCATGTATTTTGATAGCATACTATGCCTGTGTAGTTCCAATTAATAGATTTTTATAAGGCATCTGAGCTGTCTTATGCTTTGCACTCAATGCATTTGTTGTGGTGGCTGTCCATATTTGAATTGCTAGTATCCTGGCTATGAACAATTGCTGAGCCATAATAATTTGCTTAACAGAAGTCCTAACATAACTTTTCATAGATTCTGAGGCTAGAAAGGACTACTGTGATCGTCTAGTCTGACCTGCATAATACAGACCATTTTACTTTCCTGAATTAATTTCTTCTTTGAACTAGTGCATATCTTTTAGAAAAAAATCCAAACTTGATTTTAAAAATTGCCAATGATGGAGAATAAATCATTGTCCTTGTAAGTTGTTCAGTGATTGTTTATCCTCACTGTTAAAAATGTACACTTTATTTCCGGTCTGAATTTGTCTAGCTTCAATTGCCAACCATTGGATCAGGTTATATCTTTTGTGTGCTAGATTGAAAAGCCCATTATCAAATATTTGTTCCCTGTGTAGATACTTAGGGGTGACTTAAATCAGAGTCTAACCTTCAGTTTAAGCTAAATAGATTGAGCTCCTTGAGTCTGTCACAATAAGATATGTTTTCCAACTGTTTAATCATTCTTGTGGCTCTTCTCTGAACCCTGTCCAATTTATCATCATCCATCTTGAATGGTGGACTCCAAAACTGCACACACTATTCTAGTAGCAGTTGCATCAGTGCCAAATACAGAGGTAATATAAACCCTCTACTTCTGCTTGAGATTCCGCTGTTTATATATCCAAGGATCACATTAGTCCTTTGGTAACAGCATCTCATTGGAGCTAATTTGCTGCTGATTATTCACAATGACCCCCAGGTATTTTTCAGTCACACTGCTTCCCAGGATAGAATCTACATTAATATATGTCCTATGTTCTTTTTTCCCTAGGGTATAGCTTCATATTTGGCAACATTGAAATGCATATTGTTTGCTTGCGCCCAGTTTACCAAGCCATCCAGATTACTCTGAGTGACCTGTCATAGCCTTTTTTTTTTTTTTTTACCAGTACACAATCTTTGTCATCTCAGACTTTCAGTGTTGAGTTTGTGTTTTGTCAAGTGTTAGGGTTGCCAACCCTCCAGGATTGTCCTGGGGTCTGCAGGAATAAAAGACCAATCTTCAATTAAAGATTATATCATGTGAGCAAATCTCCAGGAAATCGTCCAACCAAAGTTGGCAACCCTACAAGTCATTGATAAAAATGTTAAATAGCATAGGGCCAAGAATAAATCTTTACAGGACTCCACTAGAAAATGCTTCATGATTATCTGTTTACAGCTACATTTTGATCCCTGTCAGTTACCTAGCTTTAGATCCATTTAATGTGAGCCATGGTACATTTTGATTTTTAAACAAACAAATAAAAAAAACCCTAGAAAAATACAAAATTAACAAGTCAGTTGCCATACAGGAGTCTTTAATTTGCTTTAATTTACAAGTCTTCAAGCCTTATAGTGTAATATAATACATTATCTTATTTCTGCTATAAAGACCGGGGACTTTTGCTGGATATGAAAGGTAAAAAAATCAAAACTATGTATGTCTAATTTTCAGAAATAACTTGTGTTTGAAATTTTATCTTAAGTTCTACGTAATATAATTTCTGTTCTTCTGGCAAAAAGATGGTCACTTTACCGTATTTCAAGGCTTTCCTAAGTTCTTAGTATTAGGAAGGCCCAGTGCTCCTCCTTGTGTGTGCCTGTGCCTCTTGCTGTTTCTTGTAAGCTTTTATTATACCCCCAAGTGGTTGACAAACTACTTTCTTCTGTTTCTTCTTGAACTGTGCAGTGTGAGCCACAGTTAATAGATTGTCTCATAGACTGCGTTGGAAGGGGAGATAGTCACATGACATCTCTGTAGGAACTATGGCAATTGCTTAGGCAGAATAGTAGCATTAGCAATATATTTTTAATGTACACCTCTACCCTGGTAGAACGCGACCCAATATAACACGAATTTGGAGAGAACGCGGTAAAGCAACGGGGAGCCCTGGGCCCTTTAAAGCGCCACCTGAGCCCCGCCACTTTACTGCGTTATATCCGAATTTGTGTGGAGCCCCAGGCCCTTTAAATCCCCACCCGAGTCCTGCTGCCAGAGCTTTGGTGGTGATTTAAAGGGCCCGGGTCTCCCCACAGTGGCTGGAGCATCGGGCCCTTTAAATCCCCGCCAGGGCTCTGGCAGCCGGGCTCGGGTGGGGATTTAAAGGGCCTGGGGCTCTGGCTGCTGTGGGGAGCCCTGGGCCCTTTAAATTCCTGCCCAAGCCCCGCTGCCAGAGCTCTGGTTGGGATTTAAAGGGACCAGGGCTCCCCACAGCAGCTGGAGCACCGGGCCCTTTAAATCACCACCCGGGAAGCCAATCCAGTCCGGCACGCCGTACCGGACCAAACCCAATATAACGCGGTCTTACCTATAAGGCGGTGAGATTTTTTGGCTCCCAAGGACCGTGTTATATCGGGGTACAGGTGTATTTTAATGCAGGGATTTGGAGCTGTGCTCTTGCTCTGCTCCAGCTCCAGGCAAAAACCTGCAGCTCAACTGCTCTGGAGCTGCTCCGCGCTCCAGCTCCGGGCTCCGCTCCAAAGCCCTGTTTTAATGAGATACAGCATTATCATCATTACCTTTCAGAAGTGGCGTGCCGAGTCTTCATTTATTTACTCTAATTTAAGGTTTCGTGTGCCAGTAATACATTTTAACATTTTTAGAAGGTCTCTTTCCATAAGTCTATAATATATAACTAAACTATTGATATATGTAAAGTAAATAAGGTTTTTAAAATGTTTAAGAAGCTTCATTTAAAATTAAATTAAAATGCAGAGTCCCCCAGACCGGTGGCCAGGACCCAGGCAGGGTGAGTGCCACTGAAAATCAGCTCCTGTGCTGTCTTTGGCACGCGTGCCATAGGTTCCTAAGCTTGCAGTAACATATCATTCAGCTCTCCATAGACCACCAGCAGATGCAAGACCACAGTTTTGGAATCCCTGCTGTATGCAGTATCACTGGCGAAGACAGACTTACTGAAATCATCTTTAAATTATTTTTAAGAACAAGAAGTATTGTTTATAAAGTTAAATGAAGTACCAAACTTTTGCATTCACTGATTTTGGAGATTCGGAAATCTTTCACATGGGACGAACCATGAAGTCATTAATTTTGTCATGCTAGAGCTCTGCTTTACACATAGGACCCTTTTAATATGTCATATTATTATGAATTCAAGACTAAGGTTAATGATGTGTATATTTTGTCCTTTCTTTTGTGATCAATATGTTTTGGATCCTGGGAATATTTTTATAATGCAGATTGTTTATAGGGCACACTTTATTTGTAACGTAGAAACTTTTGAACTCCCTCTCATATGTGATTGTCTTTGAAATTATGGCTTGGCTATTCTTTTTCAGTCACAGCAATTTAAATAGTATCACTATATATTTCTATGGCAGCTCACCAAGTCTCATCGACAAGGTCACATGGTGAAAGTAGACTGGCTGGACAGACTGACCTTTAGAGAAATAGAAATGATCAATGAGGTAGGTCATCATATATCAGCTTTATAATGGGTTTTGGGTCTTGTTGATATGGAAGCCTTGGCTTGCTTGTAAGACTGTAATTCAAATGACTTGCCCTATTTTTCTTCTCTCTTGTGCACATTAAAGGAAGAAATCAATCTAAAAAGAATGACTTTCTCTGGCATTAGTGATACAGAGGTAGCTGAAAATAGATCTAGATATCAGTTAACTTGGCTATAGGTGCTTAAGACTGTTAGAGCATCATGGGGTGGGGCGGAATTGAAGTTGTCAGAGCAACTTCCTTCAGTAAACTTCAACCCATATAAACTCTGCATTAAACTTGTAATCAGTTTCTAATCAACTCACAACCTTTTGTTTAAATTGATGTTGGTTTGGGAGGGAAAATATTGCATCTGGAAACTTTTTTGCTTAAATCAGTTGCTTAATTGTTTTTAATCTACGAATTGAACTCCTGCCCCCAATTCAGGAGGGAAGTGTTAACCCATGAAGCCAAAAATGATCTCCTTAAATGGCCTATTCTCTGAAAGGTGCATAGACTGACCACCTTACTCAACACATCTGCTCCCTGTGTTGACAGCTGCTTGCTTGTGTAAGGCTATGCAGCTTTTAGTGACATGGTTGTGATAAAAGGAGTGTAGCTCTCCTGCTGACAAAAAACTTCCTCCCACAACGAGCGAGTGGTGTTAGTGTTGTCCACAGGAGAGCGCATCTGCTGAGAAAGTGCTGTTCACACCTGGGCTTGTCATGGACAAAACTTGCCTTTTTTGGACAAAAAGTTTTGTCTTTTTCTTGCAGACAAAGCCTAAGATTTTTTTTTTTAGCTACTTGGCATTTCAGTGAGACCTGCAGAGATAATGAATTGCACTTCTATAGCACCTTCCACTGGGGACTCTAAAGTGCTGTGCAAATTCTAACCTTCAATGAAACATACCTGTTTTTAGAGAAGGGAGAACTAACACAGAAGAGGTGATTTGACTCTCGGTCAAGCAGGCAGTCTGTAGCAGAACCCTGTCTTCTGATTCTCATGACTGTGCTTTAATTACAAGACCAGCCTCCCTTTCCTGGAGAGTCCATACCTCCCTGGGTGGGCAGACTAATTCTCTTGTGAGTTGTGCAGAGCTGTTTACTAAGGTTCAGTAGCAGAATTTGATATGCAAACCAGAAACACACCCCAAAACTCCAAGATCCCAAGTTTTATTTGCAGTGTTAGCAGTTAGAAAACTTGTAAACTGAGCAGGCTGTATCTTGAAGCCATTGGTGTGCCAACATAGCACCATTTAGTGCAACTTTAATCTGTTATTCCACTGGATCACTTAAACCGTTTCCTCTTCTTGAATGCAAATTTGTTGTAGAGTGTGAATGACAATATATAATGCCAGAGGAAGCTTGTATCCTAGAGTAAGTAGTTATGTGAAATTATAAACTGAGTAATTGCCACATCTGATAATTTGATCCATCAGTTACAGCACAAAGGAAATATGGTTATTACTGTTAAGAAAATGCTGAAGATTGATGTTCTTCTTTAATATACAATCCACATCTTTAGTCTGTTTTCTTTTTAGAGTGAAAAACGAAGTTCTAATTTTATGTACTTGATGATTGAGTTTCGGTGTGTCAAGTGTGATGATAAAGAATATGGAATAGTTTACTATGAAAAGGTATGTGCCTTGCAGGTTTTATGATCTCTTTTAGGAATAAAAAAGCAAACTTGCAGCAAAAAATATTACAGGTTTTCCTGCTGAGATGAAATATTTTGTTGCAAGATAGGAGTAGACAGCTGTCAGTGGCAGCTGTTTATGTACATACAAATCAAATAGTATAGCTACAACAAGATTACAGAAGTCAATCATTCATGTAATGCAGTTCAAGATTACAGAATTTAATACGTGCAAGTGATTAAAAACTTTTTCATTTATTGTTCCCCAAATCAAGTAGTACTTTCAGAGTAGCTTTATGTAAAATTGGTTCTTGGATTGGGATAAAGAGATCTAGATGTCTTCATTGGTAGACTTAATACAGGCTTGGCTTATCAAAACTTTGCACAAGAGCTGTGCCAATAGGCAGTCTCATTTATCTGAGCAAATAATGGAAATTTATTTCCCCAATATTCTTTATGTTCTAAAAACACATTTTGATACTTTTTTAATAGGTTTTCATGACAATAACAAATAAATGAAATCTCTGCTTTCCTCAGTATTATATAATATTTTGCGTTTATGTAGCATCTTGCTTCTAAGGATCTCAGGCCACTTTACAAACATTAACAAACTCCCCCAAATAACTTGCAAGGTAAATAAGTATTCTTATCCCTATTTTACAAATGGGAAGATGAAGGTAAGAGGTTAAGTGAATTTTCCAAGACTACATTGCGGTTTGAAAAGCTGGGATGAGAATCTGGATCTTCAGATTTTCATATGCTTTAGCCACAAAACCATCCAACTCTCCTACCTTGATGTAATTTTTTCTCAGGTAAGTGTTTTTGTTGGAGACTGTCTGATTGCAGTATATTTGTGTTCGCTTATCTAATATAGTCACATCACTTTTAATATCTTGTTCCCCGTGGTCTGTAGAAAAGATATGATCGGAAGGTTCATAACAAACATTTGCTCATATAGGCTGGATATTACAATTATAAAGTGTTGTGTTATACAGATGTTGTATCATAATGTCCACTTTTCTGGTGCTCCCTTTGTCTACGATTTTTGAAGTGCTGCTGTTGCATTTGAATGATGCACTTTCAGAGTGGAAGGATGGTTATGGAACATGCCTGTGTTTTGCCCCCTACATGCACGTTTGATTGTAGTGGGAACTGAATTTGTGCTGTCTTAACGTGTTGCATATATTTTATTTGCTCTTGGGAGAGAGAACGCTTGGTTTTGAACCAAACAAGTAAAAGTAGTCAGAAAAATTCCAGTGACACATTTTTTCATTGAAATTTGCCAGTTTGAAATAAAAATGGCTCCTGGAAACAATTTGATTTCAATGAAGTTCTTTGCATTTTCATTCTGAATTGGACCGAAACCAAATTTTGAAACTGAAATCCTCTACGAAACGGAATTACTTTTCTCTGCATAGCTCTTCAAACAAGCCGGAAGTATTCTTAGAAGCATGAAGAAGGAATATAATCAAGGTATAAAGCTGGCTTACTAAGCATCATAAGATAATTAGGTGGGTAACTGCAGAGCTTAAAAGTAGAAAAAGCCACAATTTGAAGGACTTGTTAAAAAAGCTACTTCATACAAATTCAGGACCACTTTTCTGGAAACAGCAGAAAACAATCCATAAATTAATTGCCTGTCTTCTCAAGTTTGTTATGCTTCCACTTAAAATATAAAGATCACCTATCCAGCATATAGAATGTAATGGAACTAGGGTAGGTTGTCACCTGTCTCTGAGTGATAGTCTAAGTGAAAATTACTTGTCACAGTTGTGTTGATAGATTTGTTTTTTGGTGTTGTGACAGAGAACCAGCCTGTTAAACAGCTGCTGATAGAATCTGAGATTCTGTGACTCAACACTCAATTACTATACATAAAATGAAGTGACAGTGGCCCCTTCTGTATTCTCTATCAACTTAATTGTAATGCAGTATTTAAAATGTGAGGAATGTCAGTCTGCAGGTAGCAAGAACACAACTTCCGATTTCCCTTTTAGGCAAACATCACTCATTCTGGAAATATCACTGTGTGAATTCCAAAATGCAAATATCTCATCTCATCTCATCTCTATGGGTAAATGAACTCCAGCATTTTTCATGAACATGTATTTTCGTATGGGGTTTAAGTGAAACCAGCCTTGTATTGGGTAAATAGGGCAGTTGCAGAGCCAGATCCATTTAAAGGATATTCTCATTAGAATATCTTTCCCAGTGTTAAAAAAAAATAAGGTTTTATCAGTCTCTGAAGCCTTGCCTGTGTGTCTATCTAGGTTCTGGATACAGATAGTTGTATCCTGCTGGTACAGCTTGGAACCCTGGTTTAACTAATCCCATAGTGTGAGATCAATAGAACCTCCTATTTGTTAGTGTTTTAGAAACGGATAAATACTGTAATTTCAAAGAGGTACAGCAGAACCTTGTTTGAGCAACACTTCACTTTACCGTAACACACTATAATCTGCAAAACTGGCAGTCTCTCTCCACCTTTCATCAAAGAATAAATAGCAGAGAGTGGTAGTGAGGTCTTACATTTGTAAAAATGTCATTTTTGGAATATAGTGGAGTATCTTTAATAGTATGCTATAAAATATTTAATTAAACCAAACTCAAAACTAACTCTGTATTCTTATGAGGTTTGGCCAGTGGCGGATTAATGATTTTGCCGCCCCCAACCCCATATGAACTTGGTTTAGTTTTTTTTACAAATTTGTTTGAACTAAAATGAATCTAAATATCATTACAATAATTGAACACTTATAAGTTTTATTATAAATAAAATTACAAGTACAGTGGACCCTCGCTTGAACGTGTATCTGTATAGCACGATTTCACTTATAGCGCGGGAACGTGCATGGATCCAAAACTGAGAACTGCTTAATTTCTTCCTTCCGGTCATATTATTAACGTTTAGGATTCTCGCGAGTATGTTTACTAAATGGTGTCGCGCTGTGGTTTCAATACTGCATTGGCCTGCTAAACCCAAGGTTGTCAGCTCAATCCTGGGGATTGGTCCTGCTTTGAGCAGGGGGTTGGACTAGATGACCTCCTGAGGTCCCTTCCAACCCTGACATTCTATGATTCTATAATACGCGCTATGATTGGTAGAATCGCGGCGTAACTGATGCCGCAATTACAAAAATGCTGCTATTGTAAATTTGCCGTCCCTGCAAATTTGTCAGCCTAGGCGACAATACACTGCTGGGTTTGGCCTCACATTTGTTTGAGACCTCCATGGCAAATTAGCAGGTAAACAATTGTTGGCGTGAATTATTGAGGTTACACAGTCAGGGACACTCTAATAGATATTGATGTTCTTTGAGTGAAATAGAGGGGTCAGAGTTGCACATTCCCTGTCCATTTGAAAGGTGGGTAAAACTGCCAACATGCTTATTCTGTTGACTGATGTCATTGTCTGTCTGTCTCCAGGGTATTTCGTAGCCTATTCTGAAATACGGCTATTCTGTCTTTAATGAGAGAATTTGGCCCACGAGAGCAATGATAGAATTCAACCAACTTGCAAATTCTTGTTACAGTTTAAGGGTTTTTTGTGCTAAAACATAATGAAATTGTAAAGACAGTTTCCTTCATTTGAGCTGAATAACTAAAGTAAGCAAAAATAGGTCATTCTGGTTTCACGTTCAACTTTTTATGTGCAATCTAGAAAAATCGGTGGGCTGACCTGTTAAGTAAAGTTTTTGCTTTTTTTTTAAAATTTGATTTTTTCACTGTAACAGAACAGCATGGTGACAGAAACACTTCACTTTTTTGTTTTTAACTAAAATATTCAAAGCTGAAAAAATACAGATGAAATCTTAAAAAAAAGTGAATTCTTGGCTTTCAAATCACTAGTTGAGCACTAGACCTTGGAACAGTTGACTGCTATATCAAAGTCAATTCTTAGTATTTTAGGTTTTTATAAGCTTGCCGCTGTTATAAAGCTTTAAGAAGTTCATTGTTTCTTTTTTCTATTGGTATAAGATTTTTCTTTTTTAGCCTTGGGATGCAAGGGAAGTCAGACCTTAATGATTGTATTGCCTTTTTCTCACCTAAATTTATGATTTGTGGTTGTAGATGAAGGGGGAGATTTTTCAAAAGTACAAATGGGCGTTAGGCTCGCAACTTCCACTTGATCAGTGGTGTTGGGGTACCTCTCTCCCCTTGGGGCCTTTGAAAATCTCCCATTAATGTTTTCTACTATCTAAAAGATATGAAATATTGATTTCTAGTTCTGGCATTCTCCAGAATAAGGCTGATTAAAGTCACAATTTAATTAGTGGATAAAAAGCAAGACAGCAGCCAGAATATTTTTTTGTTGTTAAGAACCAATACCTTGTGACCTGGCAGGTGTACAAAAGAATGGTTTACACCACTGGAGAAAATGATGCCCAATTAACCAGTAAAAAAAATTATCCATTTCTAAATTAGCTCGGCGAAGTACTAGCTCACTGGTCCCTAACAGGTACTTCTAAATAGTCCAGGGCTGAATTTAGCAACTACTACGCTAATCTGAGGTCCAGAAAATTTCAGTTTCTTATTTTAATGTGATACATGTTCTCCTCAGACCACCACAAAATGTTCACATTTAAAAAATACTATCTTAAGTCAGAAGACGATGACAGTGGGTAGGATTTTCTAGAGCTCTCAGCATTGGTCTAACTCTGTTCTCATGGAAGCAAATGGCTCAGTAAGTGTGGTGTATGTGTGTGCTTGCTTTTTAAATTAATTATTTTTTAAAAATATTCTGGAACTCTTGAGTCTTTATCCTAACTGTTACTAATTCTTTGTGTGGTCTCGGTCAAGTCACTGAGGGTACACCTACATTTGAGCTGAGAGGTGTGATTCCTAACTTTCATACTAGGCTTCAGCTAGTGCCTGAAAATAGCAGGGTGTCCACAGTGACATGAGTAGCAGCTCTGAGTATAATCCCGCCTGACCCCCTGAGGTACTTCCGTGCAAGCTAGGAATCATATCTCCTAGATCAAATATAGATGTACCCTGAACCTCACATTACCCATCAATAAAATGAGGATACCTACCTATCTTGTGGGGTATTGTTAAGATTAACGAACTAATGTTTGTACAGCAATTTGGAGATATACTAAGTACTAAATATTTATTATTAAATGCATTATGATAAACTGAACAAATAGAAAATGCTAAAGGGAAAAACGTCATAACGCACAATCCCCAGATGAGTTTATTGTATGTTTTTAGATGTTTTTGGGGGAAAACTCGTAACATAGGATTAGCCATGGTTAAAGTGGGCATGGGGGGATGGAAGGGTGGCGGTAGTGGTTAGATAAGTGGTTCTGCTTTTATACTAAACCTCTCCCCCACTACTCATTTTTCCGCATCTGCCTGCTGCTGCCTGTCTAACACCTAGATGGTAAGCTCTCACATACAGGGACAGATCATCTTTGCTCCTTGTCTGTATAGTGCCCGGCACAGTGGGGCCATTGATCCTTGGTTGTCACTCCCAAGCAGGTGCTCCTGTAATAGAAATAATAAATATATACTGTAGCACCATACATCTTAATTAACACTAAAGTCACCATTTATGTAATTTATTATTTAATTTTGTAATTGAATTGAGCAGAACTGAAGAGGATTGTCCTTTTTCTTTTACTTGAATTTTTAAAAATTCAAAATCTTAAATTACCTAATATGAAAAATAGTCATGCATTTATTCACAGGCTGAGCTTAACACCATCCACATATTATATGCATCTTACTTAGTTTAAAAAGTATTGTTTACTTTTGTGTGTGTGATCAGAATTGTCTGTAAAAACATTACCGTATTATTGCATTTATTAGCTTCGTCTGCCTAAAAATTTCCTCCAATGTATACTTAATTTACTGGAACAAAACCAAGCTTTTGCTATAGTCAGCACTGTAGAATCAATATATGCACAGAAAAGTGAGCTATATATTAGTCTGCCTCATGTATCATCCACAAAACTGCTAGCTATAGTGTAAAAAAAATAATAATAATAAAAAAAAAATGCTCGGACTGGTAAGGAGGGGAAGCAGATTCCTTATAATTCCCAGTTCAAACTAGAAGCAGATAACTTTGTGCCATTCTGCAATTTCTAAAAAGATGCTTCCCAAAATGGTGGTCTGTGTTGCACTCTATACTGAACCCTCAGTATAGGTTGTGTCTCTGTGTGTTCATTTTCCCTCAACTCCAGCAAATACTCCAAATCAGTAAACCCATATTTTCATGATGGGACATTTAAATTTTGTCCATAAGTGTTTTGGCTACAGCTTTTGAAAATTGTTTGTCCACACAATGGGGCCCTCTAAGCACCTCCATAACAGATACATCATAGCAGTGAAAATTTCCATCCATTTTTTTCTTCACTAAAATGCTAATGCTGATGAAGTTTTAAAAATTATACTGATCTCTAAATTTGTCACATAAATAGATGGAGTTTATCCTTCGGTCTCCTATTTCCTTCTATCTTCTCAACTTTGTCAAAAATTAACTAGAAAAATTCCTTTCTATATTTTCTTATCCTTTATGCTTTTTGTTGGTTATGCATTGAAAATTTAATTGCTTTATTTTCTCTTGAATATGGAAAATAGTAAATTATGACAAGACACATTGTTCATTATAACTTGTGAGACATTTATTGTGCCTTTCAATTATGTTGCTATCCAGGATGGTGATGAGTCATCTCCAATTTTAACAAGCTCTGAGATTGTTAAGGTTCCAGATCCCCAGCTGTCTATGGTGAGTAATTTTCTGTGCAGTACAATCCAGATCATAACAAAACTTCATTGTGGGGTGCTGTGAAGTTCTTACAAGTGGTGGAGAAAAACTCTTGACAATTGTATCTGCTATGGTCTTAAGTAAGTTTAATTGCAGCACAAAGTTGTGGCTACTGCCAGTGTAAGTATTGAGTAAATCTAGTTGAGAAATAATAGTGAGATTTTTAATTTATCAGTTTGTTATTAGGCTTGGTGGGATGGTCAAATATTTTTAGTTCATCAAGTGTCCTCTGCATATTCCCATTCATGAGACTTGTGCTGACCGGTTCAGCAGGACCTTAGAATCTCCTGATAGCAGTGCCCGTTAGGATGCCCCTGCAGCTTCACCCCCACCCTAGCACTTGAGCATACTCTGAGGGTGTGGGTATAAAAGGGGCATGGCTCTCATTGCTGCCTCAGTTCCTTCCACCCACAGCAGTGATGTGAACCTGTCTCTGTTAGGTCCGTACTTTCATATTTCACTAAGACTTCTGCATCACATGTACCTATGTTTTTCTATTGGTTCACCATTTCTAGTACAGTGTCTTACCCTTTGGCCTTTCCACTGGACCCAGAATTTTTACAAAATGCCTGGCTCCAATAACAGTGTATTTGAGAAGGCAAGGAGTTTTCATCTTCCCTTACTTAGATGATTGGTTCCTGAAGGCTCCCTCCGAAGATTTAAGGAAGGCCATTCAGATTATTCATTCTGTGTTCGGAACCCTAGGTCTTCTCATAAATGGAAAGTATCGAAGGAGTAGCCATGTTAGTCTGTGTCCACAAAAACAACGAGGAGTCCAGTGGCACCTTAAGGACTAACGGATTTATTTGGGCATAAGCTTTTGTGGGTAAAAAAACCCACTTCTTTAGATGCAACTGAAGAAGTGGGTTTTTTTTTACCCACGAAACCTTATGCCCAAATAAATCTGTTAGTCTTTTAGGTGCTACCGGACTCCTGGTTGTTCCTAAATGGAAAAAGTCTCTTTTCCCCCATCACAAAAGATTCCATTCAATGGTGCAATTCTTGACTCTATAAAAGGAAGAGCTTTCCTTCCAGAAGAGAGGTTTTTAATCATAAATGGCACAGACTCCTTCAACATCCCTCTCAGAATGTAGGTTTTTGGTTCACTGTGTCAAGACTGATGTTATCCACAACATATGTGACTCTGTATGCCAGGCTCAGAATGAGGCATCTTCAGCACTGGATCCTAAAGAACTTCAATCCCGTTATGGACTGTATGCCAAAAATACTCACTGTTCCGAGGAAAGTGTATCTTCCCTTAATGTGGTGGTTGAAACCACAGAATGTCCTCAAGGGAATTTTGTTCAACCCAGCTCCTTCTTTGTTGTTAATAATTACAGATTCCACAAAGATAGTGTAGGGAGGGAGGGGTACAACTTTGCAACATGTTTATTTGAGGTCTTTGGACCTACAGAGAATTCCAATTACATATAAATGTACTGGCACTGAGGTCAATCCACCTGGGTCTCAAAGTGTTTCTTTCACAGGTCTGGAATGAGGTAATTCAAGTGGCCATGGGCAATGTTTTGGCAGTGTAGTATTTGAACAAACAAGGAGGCGCTCGATTTTCTCAACTATGCAAAAAGGCAATAAAACTTTTAGACTGGTATATCCAGTAAAATATATACCCAATTGCCCCACACATAGTGGGGCAACACAGTGTGATTGCTGATCAACTGGGCAAAGATTTGTTGCAGATGCACAAATGGTCTCTAAAGAATTCTGTTACTCAGGATGTTTTCAGCCTTTGGGGATTTCTGGTCATAGGTCTCTTTGCGACAAGATTCAATTCAAAATGTCCCCGTTTTTTTGCTCAAGAGCTGGCTCAGGCAGTCTGTCATTGAGGGATGCGTTTAATATATGCATTGCTCCCATTTTCACTTATCACCAGAGCCTGAAAAAAGATAAGGCAGGATTGAGCCAGGGTAATTCTCATTGCTCCAGCAGGGCCAAGGCAGGAGTGGTACACCGAGTTATTCCATTCATCCAACAGCAACTACAAGATGCTTCTGTTATCAACAGACCTGCTGTCCCAGGTCTTCCATCCAGATCTCTGATTGTTACATCCGGCAGCATGGGTAATATGCCTTGGATAGAGTCAGAAAGATCGTGTTCGGTTGAGGTGCAACAAGATATAATTAATTCCCGAAAGCTGTCAAATTGAAAAGTTACAAGTCCAAGTGTAAAAGATTTGTTTTATGGGCAACTGAAAGAAGTGTTGACCAATTTCAGCTCCCATACAACTTATTTTCGAATATTTGTTACACTTAAAAGTAATAGGATTGTCTTTGCCCTCCAGTAAGGCCCATGTAGCAGCAATAACTGTGCATCATACTCATGTTAATGGAAAATCTATTTTTTCATGTACATTGGTAAAAAGCTTTTTAAGAGGCCAATTCAACCTGGATCCCCTCAGCATGGAACCTGGTCCCACCATGGAATCTGAATTTAGTTTTAACTCAACTTGTGGCTCAACCATTTGAACCTCTAGTGAGCTGCTCTTTGTCTCTCAGTGAGGACAGCTTTTATAATAGCTGTTACTTTCTCATAGAAGACTAAAAAGTGAACTTCATGCATTGATGGCAGTCCCCTTATACCAGTTTTTATAAAGACAAAGTGGTTCTTAGACCGGCTCCTAAATTCCTAAATTCTAAGGTGATTTTGGAGTTTTGTGTAAATCAAACTATCAGTCTACCAATATTCTTTCCAAAGCCTCATTCAGGTAAAGGGAAGACCAGATTACATTCGTTAGCTGCTAAGAGAGCACTAGCATATTACCTGGATAGAATATTTTTCCCCTTTTTGATACATGCAAAGCTGCTGCTTGAAGGTGGGTTCATGCTTTTGCAAAACATTATGCATTGGATCTGGCATCCAGGGCTGATACTCTGTTTGGTAGAGCGGTACTCCAGTCTTTAACTACAACTTTGAACCCCTATAGCCAATTTACTGTACTGCTTGCTAAACTATCCCATGAGTGGAAATATGCAGAGGACATGCGAAGAAGTGAAGTTGGGTTACTTGTAACTGAAGTTCTTCGAGATAAACTCTGCATGTTCGTGCTCCCTGCGTATCTTCCCCACTCCTGCAGAGTCCAAATTTCAATATCTTGATGTTCTGCTTTATCAATGGGAGGGACCGAGGTGGCAACTGCTGCCACAACCCTTTTATACCCACAACCTCAGAACACGATAGAGCGATGGGGAGTGGCACATGGGCACTCTGATAGGCACGACTCCCAGAAGATTCTATCATCCTGCTGTGCAGGTTGGCATAAGTCCTGGGAGTATCAATATGCAGAATCCAACTTGACAAACTCCAGTTACAAGTAACCAACCTTCATTTATGGCAGGGGTGGTGGGGGAAGTTACACTGTTAACACTTCTGTTGTAAGGGAAGAGGAGGCAATTTGGAGACAGATGAGAAAGGAGGGTGATTATTACCTTAGTAAAGGAGATGGGAGATATAAGGCAAGAGGGAGCAGAGGAAGGGAAAAATATTGAAACTGAGGAGAGGCAAGTTAAATATTGCCCCAGGTACTTTGCTTATGTGAATCCCTTTCTTGCTCCACTTCCTTCTGTTGTCCTCGTTGTATTTATTGCCTAAATGCAGTTCTAGAAAACAATTCCATTATTGTGAATGCCAGTTCAGCTGGGTGGGTATTAGCAACTTCAGGAGCCCTTGTGTCAGCACCATGCCATCTAACACTGCTGTCAGGTAGTCCAATTGACACAGTGCTGAAAATGATGTTGGCAGCTGAAATCTTGTTCACACTGTTGCTTCTACTGTTTCTATTATGGCTTCAGCTGAACCAGTATTAACAATAAACTCTGGGGTTAAAAACATGTAATGTATGCAGAGCCTTTAGACTGTAAGCTCTTTGGAATGGTGCTTGGCCATAAAATGTCTAGCATCTTTAGTGCCTTAGCATGTTTAGGTGCTGTGTAAATAACTTTCATTTTGAACAAATGCCTTGATGACAACCGTTCACCCAAAGGTGAGAAATGGTTATAAAATTGCATTTTAAGTCTAAAATGATGGTATTGTCTTATTCCACAAACTGCTCACTGTGGAAAGTACATGCACTTTAAGCAGTGAATCCAGAAGACAGAGTAGTTTTTAGATATGAATACTTAAGCATGTAATACATTATTCAGGATGTTGGTGAGTCTCTGCTAGACAGTTGCGTTTCAAGACTCTTTTCAGTGGAGTTAAATATTTATAACCGCTGACTTTTATTTTGTGTATTTTTAGGAGAATTTAGTAGAGAGCAAACATCACAAACTTGCTCGAAGTTTAAGAAGTGGGCCCTCTGATCATGATCTCAAGCCTAATGCAGCTACTCGAGATCAGCTTAATGTAAGTTTATAACTTTCATTTGAGTCTTTGGTGTCTGTAAGTATACAGATTCACTTTTGCTAAATGACTTTATTCAATGTCTGACGCCAAGTTTGAAAGGAATACAATAGATATGTGATTTCTCGTTAATGTGAAATTATGTGTTGTCAATAAGAGAACTCACTTGGAGGTGAGTAGTTGTCTGGCCCAGCTCATGAACAGCCAAAGTCATTCCCATCTGGTTACTTTGAGATGAGTTAGGGTATGTCTGCACTATGGGATTATTCTGATTTTACAGAAACCAGTATTTGGAAACAGATTGTATAAAGTCGAGTGCACGCCGCCACACTAAGCACATTAATTCGGCGGTGTGCGTCCATGTACCGAGGCTAGTGTCGATTTCCAGAGCATTGCACTGTGGATAGCTATCCCATAGTTCCTGCAGTCTCCCCCACCCATTGGAATTCTGGGTTGAGATCACAATGTATGATGGGGCAAAAACAGTGTCGCGGGTGATTCTGGGTAAATGTCGTCAGTCAATCCCTCCTCCGTGAAAGCAACGGCAGATAATCATTTTGCGCCCTTTTCTCTGGATTGCCCTGGCAGACGCCATAGCACGGCAACCATGGAGCCCGTTTAGCCTTTTTTCACTGTCACCGTATGTCTACTGGATGCTGCTGACAGACACGGTACTGCAGTGCTACACAGCAGCATCCCCTTGCCTTTGCAAGTTAGCAGAGACGGTTACCAGTCATATTGTACCGTCTGCTGCTGTCATGGGTGCTCCTGGCTGGCCTCGGTGAGGTTGGCCGGGGGCGCATGGACAAAAATGAGAGTGACTCCCCAGGTCATTCCCTTCTTTAAGTTTTGTCTAAAGGGAGAGTAAGTCCTGCCTAGAATATCAGGCAAGTCTACTAAAGAACCAGAGAGGCAAACAGCCGTTCCGGGTCAGAGCCCCAGCCATCCCGCAGAAATGATGAGCTGCATGCCATTCTAGGGGGTGCCCCTGCAACAACCCCACCCGTTGCTTCCCTCCTCCCCCACCCCTCCTGGGCTACTGTGGCAGTTATCCCCCGATTTGTGTGATGAAGTAATAAAGAATGCATGAAGAAACAACACTGACTTTATTGCCTCTGCAAGCAGAGATAAACGGGGGGTGGGGGAGCGCAGCTTCCAGCTGCTATGATATTTCAGGCAGGACAGAATCTCCAGGAGACAAAGCTTAAAGAAGGGAATGACCGGGAGTCATTCCCATTTTTGCCCAGGCGCTCCCGGCCGACCTCACTGAGGCCAGCCAGGAGCACTCACGGGATGATGATGACGGATACCAGTCATATTGTACCGTCTGCCATCAGAAAGGGAAGGGAATGCTGCTGTGTAGTGCTGCAGCACCGCGTCTGCGAGCAGCATCCAATAGACATATGGTGACATTGGAAAAAAAGGCTAGAAACGATTTTTTTCCCTTTTCTTTCACGGCGGGGCTGACGACATATACCCTGAACCACCTGCGATAATGTTTTTGACCCTTCAGGCATTGGGAGCTCAGCTAAGAATGCAAATAGTTTTCGGAGAGTGCGGGAACTGTGGGATAGCTAGTGTCCTCAGTCCCCCCTCCCTCCCTCCGTGAGGGTCCATTTGATTCTTTGGCTTTCTGTTACACTTGTCTCAGTTCCTTAAGTTTCACGGAGCACTGTGTTGAGTCCCTGTTGTGGCCTCAACACATAGCCTTGGAGATTTTTTCAAATGCTTTGGCATTTCGTCTTTTGGAACGGAATTCTGATAGAACAGATTCATCTCCCTATACAGAGATCAGTTTCAGTATCTCCCGTACGGTCCATGCTGGAGCTCTTTTTTTGATTCTGGGACTGCTTGGTCATCTGTGCTGATTGGCGCTCCACGCTGGGCAAATAGGAAATGAAATTCAAAAGTTTGTGGGGCTTTTCCTGTCTACCTGGCCAGTGCATCCGAGTTCAGATTGCTGTCCAGAGCGGTCACAATGGTGCAATGTAGGATAGCTCCCGGAGGCCAATACTGTGGAATTGTGGCCACACTAACCCTAATCCGAAATGGCAATACCGATTTCAGCGCTACTCCCCTCGTCGGGGAGGAGTACAGATATCGGTATTAAGAGCCCTTTATATCAATATAAAGGGCTTTGTTGTGTGGACGGGTGCAGGGTTAATGCGATTTAACGCTGCTAAATTCAATATAAACTCGCAGTGTAGACCAGGCCAAAGACTTACTACACTCCTGAGTGCAAAGGAATCCATATCACATACTAATTGGCATTTTTGGCAGTCTCAGCAGCAGGGCCAAGGAGTGATAGGTCTATGGATACCCTGATCTCTACGGGTGGTTCATCTAAGATCAGGGTTGAAGAGCATCACTTGTATAGTATGGGGAAATTGTCCATTCTGTTCTGCTTATGGATAGACAAAGGCCTTCATTCTACTATGTGGTCAGTATGGTGTATGACACACTAAATTCTCTCAACTTCTTTACAAGATCAATATGTATAATTTGTATTACAAACTATTATCTGGAAATTTTTTAATAGATCATAGTGAGTTATCCACCAACAAAGCAACTGACATATGAGGAACAGGATCTAGTTTGGAAGTTCAGATACTATCTTACTAATCAAGAAAAGGTAAGGTTAAATGGATTAAATATATACTGGTCACTGTACATTGTTGCTGAGTAATGTATCTTCATGTTTCATTAGTGCAACTGCCTTTTTAAGTGTCTGCCTCTTCAGAGTTGTGAATCTCTGAGCCGACAAAGTATATTTAGTCGAGATATTTTACATTAATGGAACAGCTATGCTGGTAAAGACTAGTGACCATATTTTTTAAATCCTATTGGCCAATACTTTTAAAACTTGTAGCTCAAAATCTCTAGTGAGTTCCTTTAAAATGCTCTTCTGCCAAGCCTGCCAGGATTAATCCACCAAAGAAAATTGTTTAACTTCTGCAAACATAGCACAAATCACAAGCTGCATGCCTTCTAGATAATAGGCTAGGTTACTGGAAAGTGAATTAGAGCTAGATGGTCAAATGATGTCTCCCCCCCACACACACACACAAAAGTGTATTGTTCAGTGATTATTTAATGAATAGTATTGCATTAGCTCTAACTGATATCTTTCTGTTTTGCCTTACATCAGGTCCCAGAAAATTGTAGCTGGACTATGTTAAAATAAGTAACAGTTTAAAATGACCAGTTATTTTAGTGGTAGGTATTCAGCTATAAACCAGGCTGAGGCCGTAGTCTTAACTTGTTTATATTTTTGGGTGACCTCTAGCAAAGGATCTAAATTCCTGATTCAGCAAAGCATTTAAGTATGTGCTTTGCTGAGCTCTCTTCTCCCCATTCAGCTCCATACATTGAGTAATTCTTAACAGCTTGTTGCCGGTACTTTGAGTCTGGCCAGTATTCTGTTAATGACTCTTGACATGAAAAGACTGTTTCAAAAGTAAAAAAAAAGATAGCAGTGTTGTCCTTGGTTTGCCAAATCTCTATAGCTGCCTTGCTGGTTGCTGCCACCCGACACCATCATTTCTCCTTGGGAACAGGCATTTTGTATAATGGAAGAGACAGGTGATTGAGTCAACATTGTCTCATTGAAGTATTTCCCACAGGCCTTTGGGGAAAAGGTGTCCCAGAGATCATGGGATTACTTTTGGAGAAGCTTGCTTGTGGTGGCTTGGGGGGAAACTGATACCTCGGAGGTGACACTGCATACTGCTTGTGTACTGTTATCAAGAACTACCAGAACTAAGTTCCTTCTTTGTGCCTTAAGCAAAGGGTACAATCTAGCACTCAATGTGATCTGGAACATAGGGATATTAAGTAACTGAAAAAGAACATTCTTAGTAGGGCTGTCAAGCAATTAAAAAATGTATCATGATTAATTGTGCAATTAAAAAAATTAATTGCATGATTAATTGTGCTGTTAAACAATAGAATACCAATTTAAAGATTTTGGGATGTTTTCTACATTTTCAAATATATTCATTTCAATTACAATGCAGAATACGAAGTGTGCAGTGCTCACTTTATATTTTTGATTACAAATATTAGCACTGTAAAAAACAAAATAAATAGTATTTTTCAATTCACCTAATACAAGTGCTGTAGTGCGATCTCTTTATCATGAAAGTTGAACTTAGAAATGCAGAATTATGTACAAAAAACCCTGCATTCAAAAATAAAGCAATGTAAAACTTTAGAGCCTAGAGGTACTTCTTGTTCAGCCAGTCGCTCAGACAAACAAGTTTGTTTACATTTGCAGGCAATAATGCTGCCTACAACTTCTTTACAATGTCACCTGAAAGCGAGAACAGGCATTTACATGGCATTGTTGCAGCTGAGTTTGTTTTTTTTAATAAGTAAAAAGTGATTTTATTAAATACAGAAAGTAGGATTTAAGTGGTTCCAAGTAGTAAAAGCCAGAACAAAGTAAGTCACCAAGCAAAATAAAATAAAATGCCCAAATCCATGTCTTGCAAGATATTTTCATGCCAGATGTGCTAAAGATTCATATATCCCTTCATGCTTCAACTACCATTCCAGAGGACATGCATCCATGCTGATGATGGATTCTGCTCGATAATGATCCAAAGCAGTGTGGACCAATGCATGTTCATATTCATCATCTGAGTCAGATGCCACCAACAGAATGGTTGATTTTCTTTTTTGGTGATTCGGGTTGTGTAGTTTCTGCATCAGAGTGTTGCTCTTTTAAGACTTCTGAAAGCATGCCCCGCATCTCGTCCCTCTCAGACTTTGGAAGGCAGTTCAGATTCTTAAACCTTGGGTTTAGTGATGTAGCTGTCTTTAGAAATTGGATATTGGAATCTTCTTTGTGTTTTGTCAAATCTGCAGTGAAAGTGTTTTGTCAAATCTGCAGTGAAAGTGTTTTGTCAAATCTGCAGTGAAAGTGTTTTTAAATGAAACAACATATTCTGGGTTGTCATCCGAGACTACCATAACACAAAATATATGGCAGAATGCGGGTAAAACCAAGGAGCCAGGAGACATACAATTCTTCTCCTCAGAGTTCAGTCACAAATTTAATTAACACATTTTTTTTAAACAAGCATCACTAACATGGAAGTATGTCCTCTGGAATGGTGTTTGACGCATGAAGAGGCATATGAATGTTTAGCATATCTGGCATGTAATTACCTTGCAATGCTGGCTACAAAAGTTCCACGTGAACGCCTGTTCTCACTTTCAGGTGAAATTGTAAATAAGAAGTGGGCAGCATTATTACCCATAAATGTAAAGAAACTTGTTTTGTCTGAGTGATTGGCTGAACAAGAAGTAGGGCTGAGTGGACTTATAGGCTCTGCAGTTTTACATTCTTTTGTTATGGATTGCAGTTATATAACAAAAATATATATACATTTGTAAGTTGCACTTTCACAATAGAGATTGCACTACAGTACTTGTATGATGTGAACTGAAAAATACTATTTCTTTTGTCATTTTTACAATGCAGATATTTGTAATCAAAAGTAATATAGAGTGAGCAGTGTACACTTTGTATTCTGTGTTGCAATTGAAATCAATTTATTTGAAAATGTAGAAAAACATCCAAAAATATTTAATAAATTTCAATTGGTATTCTATTGTTTAACTGCGATTAATCATGATTAATTTTTTTCAGTTAATCACATGAGTTAGCTGCGATTAATCAACAGCCCTAATTATTAGTATTCTAGATAACAGTAAGGCTGATATATTAAAAAAGCAAACAATTGTTTTTTCATTCAAGTTGCAGTATCAAGCAGAAAGAGAGGTCTATTTAACATAACAACAAGACCTGTAAAACCTTGCAAAGGTTTTCCCCTGACAAACTCCCCCATGATTGATGCAGATTTTAAGGGTTTATTTTCCCCTTTGGTGTGCTTGTAAACCCCATAGTCTCTAGTGATAACTGAGTGCATTAATTGGGAGGAGAATAAATTGTGAATTTGAGATTGCTGCTACAGAAGATGTAATTCTCTTGCACTGTAGCACTTTAATCTAACTTCAGAGGACCTTACAAAAAATGAAGAATTAATCCTCACAACACCCCCACAAAGTAGGCGAGAATTATCACCCCATTTTATAGATTTGGGGGCAATAATGCATAGTCAGATTAAGTTCTTTGGTCAATATCATACAGCAAGTCAGTAGCATAACTGGGAATAGAACACAGATCTGATTCACACTGGTGTGTGGTCACTCAAGTTTAGTTGTCCAGAATATTGCCATTCACTTCAATTGTGTTCCCCCAGTTTATGCTATTATAATTGCAGTAAGAATCCGGCCGTATGTCTTGTCTTGACTTACACTAAAATATCTAACTCTTTAAATATTCCAGTTCATTGATTTCTGTAATTGCTTAGGAATCGTCAGTTTTTCTCATCTTCTTTGTTTAGGCTTTGACAAAGTTCTTGAAATGTGTCAACTGGGACCTACCCCAGGAGGCAAAGCAGGCACTGGAGTTACTGGGGAAATGGAAGCCAATGGATGTAGAAGATTCTCTGGAACTGTTGTCATCTCATTTCACCAATCCAACAGTACGGCGGTATGCTGTTGCCAGGTTGCAGCAGGCAGATGATGAGGTATTAAAGGACTCTATTGTTCCGTGTGTGTACTTTACTTTCACCTATGAGAAAATCAAAGGACCTAAAGTAGTACACGGAGAAATGTACAGTTTCCATAATGTTTGCTACTACCTGAATATTTATTACCTTTTATAGAAAGGTAATTATGAAAGATAATAAAAGGTTGACTGTGAAGCTGTTCAATGTATGTTTCCATTTTTAGAGAGAATAAAACTTCTAGCTTTAT
This sequence comes from Mauremys mutica, assembly GCF_020497125.1. NCBI lineage: Eukaryota > Metazoa > Chordata > Testudines > Geoemydidae > Mauremys > Mauremys mutica. The sequence continues at coordinate 9,346,273 of NC_059077.1, forward strand.
TAAGCAAAACTCACAAAGCAAATCAATACTCTGTATTAGATGTCTTCAGCCATGCAGACTGAAACAATCATATTTTCTCCCCACAACCCAAGAGATCAGTTTTGATGCTAACCTGTTCACTTCAAAATTAACTGCTCCATTGTTGAATAGTAAACCAGATACTTTTAGCAATCTGTTTTGTAAATAGCAGGTATGTCCTGACATTGCATTCCTTTGAGGAAGAAGGCACAGAAAGATATTCTGTTAGCTAGAAATGAGATAAAACATTTGAGATAGAGGGGGATTTCTTTTTGAAAACCCATGTAAAAACACTCATTAAGTGGTGGAAACTTAATGGAATCTAATCTTTTATCTAGGTTTTAATATTCATATTACATCTGCCTCCTGTTTTTATAATAGGGAATTTTATGCACTCATGATAGTGCCTTCTGGATGCATAACACATTTTCTTAAAAGCAGCCCATAAAACTGACCAGCTCACAATAGGGAACACTAATTGCCCCCTAGTTAGCACCCCACCCACAGTAAGACTGACTGCCTCAGTCATACCCCCCATAATATTCTTGACCAAAAAGACATTCCTTGCACCATGCACTGAAGATCATGAAACAGGTTCTGGTAGACCATCAGAGGGGGGAAATTCCTTAGGTGGTAATTAATTAAAAACCCTGTCTTAAGAATTCAAATCTAGGGACTGTTATTGCTTTGTTGGTTTTAGCTTTTATGATGGTGCATAAGGGAAGAGGCAGCATTAGATAGCCACGTCCCAGGCTCTGTCCAACTTTTACAGATGGAAGTCAAACACATTAAAGTGAATAGTTTAACCAATTTTCATTAAATAAGACCAATATGGCTACATTAAATGGATAGTGGAAGTTGATTACAATAAGGTATGAGGAAGACTAACACTAGCCACTCTAAAACAGAAATATACACCCTGAGATGTGTATTTAAATTGCTAATATGGCTTTTTAATAATGAAAACAGTGCAAGAAATAGAAACTTCCTGTGTGCCAAGTTATATTCACGGCCACTCTTTCTACCCTCCACTAGCCATTACTCAGTTCCTGCTTCCATTTCTTTACTGATCACTAAACCCTGATTTAGGTTTGTGAATAAATGATGTAATTCTCAAAAGTGCTGAGCATCCAACAGCTCATTTCTCAATGTATCTTTTTTTTCTCCCTCTGTATTACCTCCTTCCAAGGATTTGTTGATGTACCTGTTGCAGTTGGTCCAGGCCTTGAAATATGAAAATTTTGATGACATAAAGAATGGATTAGAGCCAAATAAGAGGGACAGTCAGGGTTCAATGTCCGAGAGTATGGCATCATCAGGAACGAATGCTGCAGAAATAGACAGGTAAGGTGCTTTTGCTTCGAGAAGGAAAGAAACAAGGAATATTGGCATCAGCAGTAAAATACTGATTCTCTCTTGCAGGCATGCTGCAGTTTTGTCACTGGCATATACTAAGTTTATATTGCAAGGTTGCTACTCTTGCTTTATTTATGAGACCTTCATGATGCTTCCAGTCACTACCATGTTGAAGACTTAAAGCTCTGAGGCTGCTATGCGGTCATTTTGGTTGAAAGTCTCATATTGCCATTCCTGAGACATTAAAGTAATTGTTTGGTTCTTTGACTTTAAATCTAGCTTGTAATTGAACTGGGCAATTTTTGGTAGAAAAAGTTTCTTTTGGAAATAGGTTGGGTTTGCTTAAAATATGTATGTGGCTGGCTAGCAAGAACCCAGTCATCTGAGGGTATCTAGCACAAAATTTTGTGTTGTGATGATACTTGGTCTAAAAATTTAAGTTTGCAAAGGTCCTGGATACCCATTTGTTATGAAAACAGAAATAGAAGGCAAGGAAGTACTGAGGCCTGTGAATGCCTGTTCCCTGCAATACAGGAAAATTACTGTGAGATTATTCATCACATATGATATTTTCTTAGTCCTTCACAGAAGGACAGCCTCTGTTGCCCAAGATCCCTACCTAGTTGCCCTAGAGAAAAAGCCTTTCTTTAAATATATCATCCACCAAGATTTTTCACTCCTGCATTTCAACTCCTTAGACACACAGAACTCCCTAAGCTCCTGAAATACTTTAGTCCTTAGAGCAGTAGTATTGGGTGGAGCATGAGGTAGTCCCATTGCCAGCAGTCATGCACAAGCCTCTAAGTTTAAATCATGCACATTAAATCTTCCAATTGGTTCCATCTTGACTGTAGTTGCCAAAGCAGGTCCTCACAGGTGTGCTTGTCCAGTTGCTGCTCCAATCCTTATATCTCAACTGATATAAAGCATTGTCAGGTATCCCTCACAGCGTTCCTGCCCTTCCAGCCAGATTCAAGTTGTTAAATGCTTAAGCCCAATTCTCTTGGAGTTATATTTTCAAAAGCACCAAAGGAACTTAAGTGCCCAAGTCACTTTTGAAAATGGGACTGAAGCTTCTAAGTGTTAGATGACTTAGATGTTTTTGAAAACTTTATCTATGGCACTTAGTGCCTGTGCTTAAGGTACCTTGTAGTCATTTCAGTACTAACGTAAGCATTTAAATTCAGTGATTCTTTTTGATATCCTACTCTTGAGAGGGTGTTTTCAGAGCCCCAAAGGAGGAAGGAAGGCAGACCACTTCCCTGGCTTCAAATAATCTGTGTGGCAGAGCAGTGTCACTGAAAGGCTAAAATCTACTGCCTCAGACTAAAACCAGGTGCAGACTAAAATCAGATTTGCTTGCAAATATCTCACAATGCACTGGGAACATGAAGAATGCATCTCACCTCTTCCGGTGAGATTGACATGAATTTGATTTGAGGCCAGCCCTGTAATGCTTTGAAAGGAAGTCCCTCAAAGCAAAAACCTGAGCTGATCAAGACTCCATGTTGATGATGTGGCCTGCTCCTAATAGGCATAGTGAGAGAGATTTACCACTGAAGCACCTTACACCATCTTCCTTGAAACAGGCTCTGATCATTCACATGCTTGAAGTTTTCATGCTTAATTCTTTTTACAACCACATTATAACTAAGCTTAGATTTTCTGGAGGAATTAACGTTGCCACTATTGTTAGCTGTCGAGCCTATTTGGCTAATTGGGAAACCTACAACAATGGAGTACCATCTAGTTAATATCCATTGCAAATGGAATGTACACAATTGTATTTTTTTTACTGTTAATGTGATCCCAAATCCTAACTGTAAAACACGTGGTTTTATTTCTTTACTTTACAGTTCCCAGATCATAGCGAGTCCCCTTCCTCCTGTATCCTCCCCACCTCCTACTTCTAAAACAAAGGAGTCTGCAGAGAGTGAAAACCTTGAAGTAAGTAAAACATGTTAGAGTTATTAACTAAGAAGTATCCAACATGATAACTGAATGGGTATTTGTTTTATAGTGGTCTTTATCCCATAGAATTTGACTAATAAGCTAAATATAAGAAGTTCACTAAACTTGTTATGATGTTTAACTCTTCCTGAAAGTACATTGTTGCATAGTCCAAAAGGCAAGAATTTAGTTTTTACTCTTGCCCTGGGAACATAAATATGTTAAGAAGAAATGTTCAAGTGAACTAAATATAAAGATTACTTTATTAAGAAAATACTGATGTTTTTTCTTAATGTTTATATCTAAGTTGTTTATGAATGCAGTCACACTAATAGTAATAGGTTAATGTTGCATTATGTATATTTCTGTTAAGCACAAAGATCAGTATCTTTTGGTAAAGATAAAAATGAATGTAGAAAAACATAGTGAGCATATAATATTACATTCAAGGTAACTTGAATGTGCCTACATATATTCTAATTAGTGTGTATATATTCATTTTATACATATCTTTTATCTATATAGCACACACATCAAAAACTGTGCACTCCTGGACCAGATCCTCAACTGGTATGAATGGCCTAACTCCATTGATGTCAGCATTACTATCCTAATTTACACCAGTAGAAGATTTGGCCCTTCTCTTTGTAGTAGATGTTGGATAAAGATGGGGAGATGAACTGATGACTGAACTGAAGCCAGTATAACTGTCTGGTGTATTATTAGTCTGAGAGCATTCACCTTGCTACACTCAAAGACCGTGCAGTTTACTTCCTGGGGTTTAGTTTTAGTCACAAAATAAATCCCAAATGAAGCAAGACAAAATTCAGCCCAAGCCTTTTCTTGGGGTTGGCTGCTGCCATAGTTCATCAGAGGGCTGCTCAGCCCTGACTTTTGGTCCTCTCTAGCGAGCTGCTCTGACCTTTTGCATCCAGGTGGGTAATCAGCTACCTTCCAACAGCGAGTCACCAGACACCACTTAGGTAGTGATCATGCTAGAAAATGTGAACAAGATACGATAGTTAGATACATATTACCCGATTCTTGCATTTCCCGGTCTAAGGCTGGAGATGTGCAAAATTTCACATGTAAAATGTATAATTAAAGAACATTATTTGCTTTTGTCTTTTGATGTATTGGTAGACTTAATGAATGTTAGTGGACATTTAATTTCTGTATAACATAACTTAATGTGATTTAAAAAAAAAAGTTAATTTCCTATTTAATTTTTAATTTGGGGTAGATCACACTTAGTTTTTTGACCAAACAAACAAATAGGCTTCACCAAAGGCTACTTTCGGTGACTCTTGAGGAACAGTTTTCTCTGTAGCTTCATGTCTGTCTACAGTCCTCATGCTTCTGTAGTTTCTGTATAGTAGAATGGTATGTTACCAGTTACAGTAGAACCTCACAGTTATGGGCACCTTGGGAATGGAGGTTGTTCGTAACTCTGAAATGTCCATAACTATGAACAAAGCACAGTTCAGGCTCCTGCTCCAGCAGGCTAGGCTGTAGCACAGGGGTGAGCAAACTACAGCCCGGGGGCCACATCTGGCCCTTCAGACATTGTAATCCGGCCCTCGAGCTCCTGCCGGGGAGTGGGGTCCGGGGTTTGTCCCACTCCACATGTGCCATGGTTCCGCGTGGCTCCCAGAAGCAGCAGCATATCCGCCCCCCCCGCCCCTCCAGTTCCTAGGCATAGGGGCATATGGGACTCCGCACACTGCCCCCGTCCCAAGCACTGCCCCCTCAACTCCCATTGGCCAGCAACCACGGCCAATGGGAGTTGCAGGGGCGGCGCCTGAGGACAGGGCTGCGCGCAGAGCCACCTGTCCGTGCCTCTGCATAGGAGCCGGAGGAGGGACATGCTGCTGTTTCCGGGAGCTGCTTGAGGTAAGCGCTGCCTGGAACCTGCCTAGACCCCTCCAGCGCCCCAATCCCCTGCCCCAGCCCTGATCCCACTCCACCCTCCGAACCCCTTGGTCCCACCCTCCTGCACCCCAGAACCCTCACCCCCTCCCGTACCATAACAGCCAATTTCGTGAGCATTAATGGGCCACCATACAATTTCCATACCCAGATGTGGCCCTCGGCCAAAAGTTTGCCCACCCCTGCTCTAGCAGAAGCTCCCTCCTCAGCCCTGGCAGCTTCCTTGCAGGCAGCTTCTTTCCCTGGGTTGGACTGAGTTTTTAATTCCCTCCCCCTCCCAGTTGGGGGAAAGAGGGTGAAAACATCTCGTTCCGCTCCTGGATGGGGCAGGAGGGGTGAAAACAGCCCCTCCCCGTCCTGGCCGGGGGAGGGGGAGCGGTGAAAGTGGCACCGAACCCAGTGCTGCTCCTGCTCTGCTGGTTCCATCTGCCTGGGCTGGCAGCGCCAACGTCTTCACCTCCTAGCTGTAAGTGGCTGCCCCATGGCTGGGATGGGGACAGGCAGCCCGGATGTGCCTACCTTTAAGATACAATACAGACACAGAGTACTTGGGGTTTTTGTTTTGTTTTTGGGGGTGGGGGGGGGGGAGGTCTCTGCTGCTGCCTGATTGGTTATTTCTGGTTTCACTTGGTGTCCAGTTGACTGGTCAGTCTGTAACTCTGGTGTTCGTAGCTTTTGAGGTTGTATTGTATAACTTCTTTACTCTTTTTAATCTATTCCAGCAAGACCTTTGCACTTTCTTGATATCCCGAGCCTGCAAGAATTCCACACTGGCTAACTACTTATACTGGTATGTCAAAACTTACTTTGTATTATTTGTATTAGGGTCCCCACATTTGACATCAGGGTCCAGCTGTGCAAGGAGCTATAGAGACATAGAATAAAAGATAGTCCTTGCCCTGTGGAACTTAATATCTAAATTTGAGATGCAATAATGTGTTAAAATAAACAAAAGAAGGGATGAGGATTACACAGTGTGCAGTTGCATAGGGTAACTAGTTTAAGGATGGCAGTCACTAGCTTTATACAATAACGTGTAAGCATACGTCTCTAGATAAAGTGAGTGCATTATATTTGCATTAATGCAGTGATCAAAAAATAAAATTTTAAATTCTAACTTTATGGTCTACAAGTGTCATTCAATTGGAAGAAAAAAATGTAATTCAGTTTTGGATTGTTATGATTTTTTGTCTCTTTCCCCCTTATGAATGACCTAGAGTTGTGACACCTTGTCCAGATGATTGTTTTGCACTTAAATCACTGCACTAAGAATGTACCCCTTGTAAACGTCCGCTGTTGGGGTTCGCCCCTCTCTAGGGCGGCTGGGAGCCAGGCCGCCTCCCTACATGAGTCCAGTGCACCGGTGTATTAGCCTGGTGGGGCAGCGAACAGCCAGGAGCTCAGGCCCTCAGGCAGGGGCTGAGCAAACAGTTCAGTAAGTTAAGCCCAGGCTCCTGGGCCTGAGCGTCGGGGTGAGGGGGAGACTGCCACCCGTGAGTGGGGTGGCAGGGGGGACGCAGGCCCGCCCACTCCTCTGCCTCCCAGCCCGGGGCCCTAACAGCGGCAGGCAGCCTGCTGCTGTGTCGGTGGGGATCCTGGCCGCAACACACTGACATTGGCTCTGGGTGTGCTGCAGCCAGACTAGGGTCGGCTGCCCCCGGGCTACTTCCGACCTCCTCCTCTACCGGTACCTCTGTCTCAGCGACGTCTTCCACAGCGTCCCACACCATGGGCTCCTCGGGATACTGAGCGAGGGGTAAACTGGGCAGCTCCTCGGGGTCCCTTTGTACCGGTCGGCTTAGGGGCTCTTCCAGCGTCTGGTCGGCGTCCAGTCCCCGCGGGTATGGCCAGTCCTCGGGTCGGTCGCAGGCGGCAGGAGTCTCTCCAGCGGGAGCTAGGGCATCAGCATCTGGCCTTTCCGGGGGCCAGGCCGCTTCCGAGCCCTGGGGCCGGGCTTTTATACTTCCTGCCCTGCGCCTTGACCTCTGAGGGCCAGGCGCAGGCTCCAGTGACTCCGTCCACTTTGGCGTCTGTAAGGGCTCGTCTCTCTCTGGGGCAGCTGGGAGCCAGGTCGCCTCACTACACCATGTTTTATAATTCTGTATGTCATTGATTGAAAATGGTTATAAGAAGTTTGCTGTAACTAATACTAATATGCTGTGAATAGAACATAATAGTTGGAAATGAAAGGGGTGAATTAAAATACACTGTCCAAAATGATGTGCCAAAATTTTGACTTATTCTGACAGTGCTACCAGTTGTAAGTCCATCCTAGCTAAATATATCCTTGTCTTCCCTCTCGCATACAATATTTACATTTAAAAATATAAATCAAACAGAAGCATGATTTACTACAACACATGGTGAGCATGACAGCATACACTCTTTTTCTTTGTCATAGCCTAGATTGTTTGTTTAAACTAAAAATATAATGGACTCCTTTTCTGAAGGTAAGGAACTACAAGTGTTATTACTGGGAATAGACATTAAATATTTGGTCTGGTCAAACATTCTTACTTATTTAAGTCGAAATAACTTAGTCTAGCTTCACTCGCTTAAATGTGTGGTTCATTTCACAGTCATTACTGAAGCTTTTGCGTTTTGCCAATTACATAAAACCCCAAATCTTTTCATACATACAAGATTGTATGCAGTTTGTATCACTAGAGAATACAAGTACATTGCATTCTGAAACTTGGAACAAACTTTCTTCTTCCTAACTCATTCAGTCAACAGGCTGTCAAGCTCTCTCAAAACACTCTTGCTTTCTGACCGCAAAATCAGCTAATTTATTCTTTCTTTTCCTTTCAGACATCTCAATTTCTCAGTGACAAAATCAAAATGTCACAGCTACAGTTTGATCTGGCATAGCCATAAATCCTTTTGGCTGCTGATCAGTTACATTTTTCAGCTAACCAGACGCAGCATGAGCTTAAAACAATCAATAGAAAAATTCAGTAATCCTTGAAACTCAGGCATCACAGTCCTATTACTGTGATGCTAGAATCATTCCTGTACTTTTTCACTTTTGTGCATAGATGACTAAAACTGTTTCTTGTGCATGCATCATCTACTGATCTACTGAGGCATATATCATCAGGCCTTTGGGCCTGCCTCTCAAGAAGTTAGAGATACCATGTAGTACTTTCCTTTGCAAAGAAAGATGAGATAAAGGCACATTTTAATGAATTTCTTTGCATTTTTCCTTTTCCCCTTTGCTTGTTGAGTACATAATCTTTGAAAATACACACGAGAAGCTGTCAGACTTCATTTCCTCTGTAGTAAGATCTAAATTTGTAGCCTTAAAAAAGGCTATCCCACTAGCAATCACTGCTGCAAGAGTAAGAGAGCTTTGGAAATGGCTTCTGGTTAGCTGTAGGATTTATTAAGATTATAGCCCTTTTGAAACCCAGGAATTTATCTGGATACTGAATGTATTTCAAATTTTGTTATGAATTTGTAAATTAGTTTAGCACACAAGCTTGATGGAAAATTCGCTTGATGTAGCGAGCTCTTGAATCAATTTGAAGAGACAGCCCACGACAGCAGATTATCTAATGGATTGTGCAGTTTCCTGTAGTTAATTTTCTACATCGAGAAGAGACCGTTTTGATTAGTTCTTCTATGGCTACCAAATTTCGATATCCCTATCTACTCAAAACATGCTCTTTGATCTAGAAATGTAGCTAGGTCATACAATCCTCTGCACATTGTCCTTCATATCCATGTGCACCTTTGTCAACTTTCACATAGTTTTGTCTTGGGAATGGAATTGTAGCTCCATTTTTGAATCGGCTCGTTGTCACCTCCTTTCATCTCCCATGCTGTTAAATTAATTTATTTCTCTTTGGGGTGCCTGACACATTGCTTAATTTGTGCCAGGGCTTGCTGGGGTTGAGCCCTGACGCCGCTAGGCTTGGTAGTTCATAGCCCCGGCACCTCTGGGCTTGCTGTATCAGTTCTGAATGTAAAAAAATTGCTTGAACCCTGGCACCTCTTTCATTACAAACTAAGCAATGACTTGACAGTAGTTGTCCCAGCATATAACCAGTTTCAGTGATCTAAAATAGAAACAAAGTATATGTTGCATAAGGCAGGTAGAAACATAATTGTTAAGCAGAGCGTAAAATCAGCTAGACTTAATATTAGGACAAGTGTAGTTAGCTCGGCTCTCAGATTTATTCATTTGGTTTAATTTGTAATCAACATTCTTATCAGCACTCATCAAACTTGCTATGGGCTCTCACAGTATTTAAAAACCCAGTTATCCAATTGGTGGTAAAAATATTCTGCTCATGGACCTCAAAACACTTAATGGTGTCAGAGGAGGTATTCCATTGAGCCTGTATAGTGCCTAACATGTTGGAGCTCCAGTCCTGGGGCACCACCATAAAGTAAACAGAAAGGTAACTGTCACAGCGTGGGTGGAATTAGTCCATAACGTCTGTGAAGACTGATTAGGTTCACTACGTTTGTACAGTCACTTGACTTAATCCAAACCAAGCATTAGAAATTGTTATTTATTCATTTGGATATTAAATAGCCCTGCCTAGAATACGCACAGTTGTATGTATTGTGCTATACTGTGTCTCGGAGGATAGAAGGGGGATAATTGACAAACTGCCTGTTTTGGTTGGCATTACTTTATCGTGTATAAGTGAAATTACATTTCTATGCTGCATATGAAATAAGGGCAATTAGAGTAAGAACCACACATAATTTACCAAAATAAGGCATCAGATCAAAAATGATTGTAAAATATTGTTCTCTTCTTTGGCTGAGGCCTCTAGTCTGGTAGGTCCTTTTAAAAATGAACAGTAACTTTTTTGCAAAGCCATGCTCTGTGATCCTCCCCAATTACAGATGGAACATGCAGTGACAATGCATTGGGCGGGGGAGGCAGGAATGGGGGTTCAGGAGGGTGTTTGAATTGCCATTTTGTAGCCCTCAGATTAGGAATGGGTAATAGAGCAGTGAGAATGGTAGAACACTCCTGTCAATGAGTGGTAGGACAAATTATTAGTGTAGATGGATATGCAGTGGGGCAGAGGTGTGCGTCTGGGATACCCGTCCGTACCTGCTCTGGTTGAGTGCTATCACTCATGTCTTAAGTGAAAGTAAATCTCAAGTGTTTCAAGTAGTCCGTATATCAGTGGAAAGACCCAGGGTGGACTTTCCTGAAGGTTGAGGTTTTGCCCTGAATCAAGTACAAATTAGTTTTGCTGTAATTGCAGATCTTTATTACACGGCTGTAGTATTGCACAGGTAAGTGATTTGTATCGCAGAAGGACAACCTAACCGAGATTGTTTTTGTGTTAAAGGTATGTAATAGTGGAATGTGAAGACCAAGACACTCAGCAGAGGGATCCAAAGACTCATGAAATGTACCTAAATGTGATGAGACGGTTTAGTCAAGCTCTATTAAAGGTAACCCATCCCTTAGGTAATGAAAGATTAAGCAGTTTGCAGGTGTTTGCTTTCTTTAAAAAGACACTAGTTTCCTACGATCCCATGCCATAAGCATTACAGTCTGCCAAGCCCCTACTTCTCCCTGGAATTAATTTGATCTGCTGTAAATGATGTAATTTTAGTTCAAAATAAATGAATGCAACTATTAAGGAAAGTGTTTGTTTCCCTTTCTCTTTTTGTTGCTTTTCCGATAAACTGTAAACTGACTTTTCGTATCATGTTTGCCTCTAGACCCCCTTGCATCTGGCAGTGAACGTCTGATATTTGGGGGGGATATTTGGCCCTGCTTGACAAACTTGAGGTTGGATCACTAGCCTTTGCTGACTCAAGAAGCAGTGCCAATTTGTCTGTCAGCAGTAGAGGGTGCTGATGTAGTGAAAAAAGGTCCTTCTCCTGAGCTATAGTTCATAACTTCTGGCATATATGTACAGAGTTGGCTGGCTGTAAGTCTAACAGTCAGGTATCTTTCATTGCATTTTACTTCACATCTCATTAATGCTTCTTCAAGGTTTTTATGTGACTCATGTAGTACAAAGGCGTATTTCACATGTGAGAATCTTCATGAAACTTACTTTTTTCCCCCTGTGAATTAGTTTGTCATGCATGAATGTTCACCACTCAAATTATTATTGTTGATGTAAATTGAAGTGCACTGAAAGGTCAGATAACTGATTGCCAGCTACAGAAATTTTGATTACATTTTACAGAAAATACTGTGCTTTGAATGAACTCTGAAATGAAAGATAATTGATCTTTTTTATTAACTTGGGAAATCTAGCTAGACTAAGAATAAATGTACAAATTTCAGATGCAATTATGGAACAAAGACCTAATTTTCTGTTTCTTTTTCATTCACATAGGGTGATAAGTCTGTCAGGGTTATGCGTTCTTTGCTGGCAGCGCAGCAGACATTTGTAGATCGACTGGTTCATCTAATGAAGGCAGTGCAGCGTGAAAGTGGGAATCGTAAAAAAAAGGTAAATGCAGGAATAAAAACTTTGTGTTTAAAATTTCAGAGTAGGAGTGTTAGTTTTTACTGGAAACTTTTGATGTTAAGTTGTGCAGGAAGATGCATTGAATTTTTCTAACGTCTTATTTAAGTAAGCATGTATGTTAATATGCAGTGTATGTTTTGTTCAGCGTGAAGTATTTCAGCTCTTTTGGTGTTTTTTACCCTGAGCTATTCTACTTCCGTTTGTTTTGGTTTCTTTGGTCACCTTTTTGGACACACATATGGAAGACTAACATTTCTGGGAAATCTTTTCTCAAAGATGCTTTTTGATCAATTTATTTTTTTTCTTTAATTTATACAAATATAACTGTCTTAAGAACATAAGAACATAACATCTTATGTTCTTATGTCTTGTACCCTCTGGAAGGTATATCCAGAATAGTGCTTTGGCTCTATGGGTACATTGATTTAGTTGGGGATTGGTAGATGTACACGCACTAGCTTCTGCTTGAACTAGTGCCTAAAACCAGCGAGGTCACGGCAGCTGCCCCTGTCTCTGGGTGTGTACTTGTGTAGCTTATGTTTTGAGTTTTTTAGACAGGATTTTTTACGACTTTCTCAGCTATGAATTGTTGTATATTTACTATGTCAGTAGTTTATCTATTTTTCCCCTTTCACCCTTTGGTGAGGGGAGTTAGAAACCAATGGTGGTTTTCTGTATTATACTTATGATTCTTGATTTTATTAGTCTTTTTGTTCCTGTGTTTTTGAGATATTTGACTGTATGCCATGTTCATTCTGTTCATTTTATCTTTGTTACTGCTTGTGTCCTTCAATCGCATTAATACCAGTTTCGCCGCCACCTCCTTTCTCCTCCACAATGTTGTGCTCAACATTTCATTTCCTTAGTGTATGACCCATTTTCCATAGCATGTACTAAATTACTTTTTAATACTGATTCGTTTCTGAGATTTTCATATACATTTACATGGAAAAGTATAGCAGCAGCAAGACACTGGACACCACTATAATCCTAAATACTAATATAGATTGAGACATATAGACTTCATAATCTGATTTTAGATTTATTGTTAGATCTTGTGCTATCATCTCCTTTTTAATCCACCTGAGAATCTGGATAAAAAACAGAATCTTGCTTAGAAAAAAAACAAACTTTGCATCGTAGCTGAGCTTTCAGAGATTGTGGATACACATTGAAAATGTCTGAACTTTATTACAAATATTAGCTGAAGAGCTTGATACTATAAGTTCCAATCTCTGTAATTTTTTTTAAGTTCTAAGTGTTTATGGTGTGTGAGTTAAAATGACCAAAAACAAAACAAAAACTCCTTTTGAATATGTTCATTGGTTCTTTATACCAATATTCAACAAGGAACTTTAGTCTTCTTTGAGGTCAGTGGCTCCTTTCTAGATTCATTAGCTTATCCATTTTCTTTCTATCTCTCTACCTATCTCTCTATCTATCCGCAATGTTTATCCAGAAAATGGAATATATTTAGTTATGCTTTGTGTGATTGTATCTATAATACATGAAGGGGAAAATACATTATGAAAATTGGGTAATATGCATATGTTCTTGAAACTATATCTGTTCTGCATTTAAAACAAAACAAAAAAAAAACCTCTGTGCTTCTGGCCCCTAATCTATCCTACACATAAACCAGAGACAAACACTTGTAAGATGCATCGTATGTAGTAATTGCCGATATATTTCTGTATAACTCAAACTGGCCTCTGCAAATATGCCCAGGGGTGTTTGAGCTAATATAGTGGCCCTAGGCCCTTCTTTGCCTCTGACTGGCATTAAAATCAGTGGAATCTGCTGCATCTGTCTTCACTTCATGTCTATTCTGTGCATGGTTGGCAGGAGGAAATAGGGCAGCTGTTGAGCATTTGGTGCATAAGTTATTTATTATATAGGATATTAGGTACATAGTTCTGACTGAATTGCAGTTTTAAAAATGTGTGCAGTATTGGCTATTTTAAAATATAGTAGATTCAATATTATAAATGTAGGGCCAGTTCCCACAGTGAGATTGTCGCAGGCTGTTACCAGCATGAGTGAACCCATTGAAATCAGCAGGGCTCCATACAGGTGCAGGGCCCCATCTGTAAAATTGCAAGTGCAGGATCATATCCGACAGCAGTGAGACTCAGATTGCGGCTCGCTAATGCGTTTTCTGTGGCTCTTTGAAGCACATGATATAAAACACTGTGTGATTTAATTATTAACTAATCTATGTTATTTATCAGGATGCTTTTATTATGTTGTTAATCAATTAGGTTATCAACTTGCACTAACCTATTAACTTGTTTGCTGTGAGAATGATATATATATGTGTGTGTGTGTGTGTGTGTATATATGTATATTTAATATAAATTAAATATTTCCCCCGTCATACGGTTTTAAATATGAATAGTTCTATAGTAACTGAAACAAAGTAGTGTGAATTCTATGGCTCTTTTGGGTAATGTTGATCGCTAATTTTCTCTTGAACCACTGAGATCTGAGTATCACTGTCCTAGAGCATGAGCAGACCTTGCACAGGAGAACTAAAGACCTCTATTAATGTGGAAAACTAACACCCTTTCATAGGGGCATGTAGCCAATTTACAAAAATATAAAGAAATTAGAAGGTTAATATCATTGACACATCTAAACCTGCATGTATTTATATAACTGGGTATAGAATATCTGATTACTTCGACTGTTCTGCAATTTCACATTTGTACTAAAGATAGCTGTTACGTTACTTTGAAGGCATAAAGTGTTTTATATATGCTATATTATATGGATATACATCTACTCTTTTGTTACTGCACATTTTTATACCCAACTATATAAATATTTCTGTAAAGGTTGTTCTCATGCTTTTCCATCTATGTTTCTTTTAAACTCGATTTACATTTTCATCTAATTGAACTTTTGGGTTTTTGCTCTTTTAGAATGAGAGGCTACAGGCATTACTTGCAGACAATGAGAAGATGAATTTATCAGATGTGGAACTTATTCCACTTCCTTTAGAGCCTCAGGTGAAAATCAGAGGAATAATCCCAGAGACAGCTACACTGTTTAAGGTAAATGGGAGAGATCTTCCATTGAATAAGTGAGTTATAATAAAACCTTAATTTTTGAAATATTAACAAACGTTACCTTGAAAAACTACTTGTTGTTAAATTTGTCAAATAAACTTTGTGCTCTTTAAATTGAGAGGCTAATATCACTGAATTTAGTGGGACAAGTGCATGATCAAAATATTTGTACCTGAGTGCAGCCAATGTTTAAATGGCATTTTGGTCTAAAAGACTGTATCCTCTACTCTTTCCTTATGAAATGCTGAGTGTGCGCGCATACTAATTGGCCACAATACTGTACGCACTGGAGTTGATGTAGAGAGATGGTCTTTACATTTTGTTCGGAGCAAGGTGAGATCCATGAACAT
This sequence comes from Mauremys mutica, assembly GCF_020497125.1. Lineage (NCBI taxonomy): Eukaryota > Metazoa > Chordata > Testudines > Geoemydidae > Mauremys > Mauremys mutica. Next base: position 9,361,411 of record NC_059077.1, read on the forward strand.
TTTGATATCCAGACAGGACTTCTCAATCTGAGGGCTAGCTACTAAGAGATCAGAGCCAGCACAGCAATAGTCCACCATCCATTCTATATGATTCATTAAAAATCCATGATCAGCAGAGTCAAACCTTGCAGACAGAATGTCTGTTTGTTATGAACTGGGTGCATGTGGTAGTAATAGTGGTGATGCACAAATGGGTGCATAACTTGTATCTGCCAAAATGCTGCCCAAATCACAAAGATGTTCATCATTCTACAATCTTCCAGCACCTCCCCACCTCTGTCCACACTGTAGACTTGTTTCTCCATGTGTGCATTTGTGCTTTCTTCGGAATAGAGTGTTACTCCACTTTCTTTCTTCCTTCTTCATTGCCTTTGCCTTGTCTGATCATTTGGGCTTGGTGGTTCTTGTTCTTCATTTTCAAGCGTTCTGGTCAAGTGTATCCTCCAAGCTGACAACAGCCTTCTCTGACTATTTGCTTTTGTACTCTGGCCAACATATCCCACATCACATCATCTCACGTGACTAGCCATCTCAGTTTATGCTCCCTCTGTTTTTCCACAACAGAGCAACCTGCATTGTGGTTTGTACCATTTCATTGTGTAGCCTATCAGCACTACCGTCCTCCTGAGCGCACTCATTTCAGGAGTGTAAAGCAGTTGTTCTTTCTTCCTCGTTGGCCAGCATTCTGACCCATACATCATGGCTGACCTAATCATGAACTGATATGCTTTGTTCTTTAGTTTACTTGGCATATTCTTATTGCAGAGATTTCCCTTCAACTTTATTCTTCATTTGCAGACCCCTAACTTTTTTTTTTTTAAATGGAGGTGTGAACCCCTTTGAAAATCTTGGACATAGTCTGTGGACCTCCAGGGGTCCACAGACCACAGGTTGAAAACCACTGGTTTACAGCAAGTACTCTTCATGTGACTCCTAACGTCTGCATTTACATTCCCAGCATGCCTCAACACTGAGCCAAGATATTTAAATTGCTGCACAGACTTTAACTCTATGCCATCTAATTTTACTGGGTTCTCATTATCTCTGAACAAAGCATCATATGTATTCCAACTTTTGTTGGCTGATTCATAAGCCATTTTCTTCTAATGCAGCCCTCCATGGTTGTAGCTCCCTTTCCAGTGCATAGTATCTTTTCGGCACAACATATTGTCATTGTCACAAACCATGCTCCAAGGAGCTTTTCTCCTGATGTCCTGTGTCAAGGTGTCCATTACAATCACAAATGTGAATGGACTTAAGGCTGATCCTTGATGTTTATCTACCCTCATGGTGAATGACTCACTCTAGTCTCAGCTGCTTCTCACTAGTACTGTCCTACTCTCATACATGTCTATGATAGTCTGAATGTATGTCTCTGTCAGATTGTGCCACTGCAGGTGCCATCATAATAATTCTCTAGGAACTTCGTAATAAGACATCTCTTATTCTAAACGCAATTCCTTGTTTCTCCCTGTGCTGCTTTTGCAATATTCAGGCTGCAAACGCTGCATCCATTGTTGATCTTCCTGGCATATACCTGAATTGGTGGTTGTTTATTTGGTGTTCCAGCTCCTCCTACACTCTTTTTATATTTCTTGCAGGCATTTCATTGTGTGAATCATTAACTTGATGGGATGGTAATTACTACATTCCTGCACATCTCCTTTATGCTTAAAAATAGGGACCAATTTGCAATTTTCCAGTATAGTGAATTAAGGTGAAAAGTTTATCATAACCATGGTCTGTTGCTTTAAATGCTTCAATTGGCATTTTATTCGGTCCCACTGCCTTGCCATGTTTCATCATCTTGAGCGATGTCTGAGTCTCCACCAGGATGATAAGCCTTGTAAGGTTGTTGCTTGTGCATAGTTTCCTTATTGGTTTCTTTACATTCTCCTAATTGAGCAGTTTCTCACAAAACTGCTGCCATCTCCTAATGACTTCACGCTCTTCCACCAGTGCTCTTCTGTTTTCTTCTTTAATCCACTTCACAGTTCCCAAATCCTCTGTGCTGCTTTGCCTAATCTTGTCTAATCTGTATATTCCTTCCTTACTTCCGTAGTAGTAGTAGTAGTAGTAGTTCTGTGTAAAAGGCTTTAAATGACAGATCCTTAGCTTCCATAACTGCTCATGCTGAAATAAATTTGTTAGTCTCTAAGGTGCCACAAGTACTTCTGTTCTTTTTGCGGATACAGACTAACACGGCTGCTACTCTGAAACGTGCTTTTTTTTTTGTTGCTGTTTTCTTTACCAGTTTGTATTCCTCATAATTTTCTGCCAATCTCCTCCTTTACAACTTCTTGCACATTGTTTTGATCATCACCATGTCCCCTTGGAATGAAATTTCCCTCCTCTTGTTTGACCACATGCAGCTAGTGAACGTTCTGAAATGTTTGGCTATTTTCCCCCAAACCACTTTGCTATCACTGTGGTCAGTTTGATTGTTGCCCAAACTCAGTAGAATCTTTGTCCTTGTACCTCAGACTAACTTCCCTTTCCACAAGGCTCCACTTCTTTGTTCCACAACTTATCTTTTGTTCCCCACTAGCTTTTTCACCTAGAAGTCCATTGCACAGCAATATAGATTGCTTATGATTTGCTCTCCTGGCATCAGTTTAGTGTCTCTCACATTTTTAGATTATTTCCTTACAAGAGGAAGAGTGTGAGAGAGACTAAACTGAAGCTAGGAGAACAATTTACAAACAATTGACCTCGGACCTGTTGGCACCACACTTTTGTGCAATTAAGTGCTCTTCCCTCTTTACAAAGTATGTACTGGTAACAATCAGGCCATGGGCTCTGGCTAACTCTAAGATAGCCCCACCATTTTCATTTCTGGTTCCAAAGTCTCATTCTCCATGAAGGTCATTGTAGCCCTCACTGTGTTCTTCTACATGTCTGTGGAGATCTGCTCCAATAATCAAGCACTCTGCTTGTGGTACTTCACGTGTCACTGGGTTCAGCACTATCTGGAATTCTGCCTTCTCCTCAGTCATACAACCAACCTGCGATGCATATCCGGATTAAAAAAAACATAAATATTTGTTCTCTCAGTATTATTCTAACCTTCATTGAGCAGTTGCTCTTCTTTAGGGTGACCACTAGCTTATCCTGTAATACTTCTGCTACGATTATTCCTACTCTGTTCCTCCTTGCTACTGAGCCACAATACATTATCTTGTAACCCTCTTTGGTGTTCGTGGATTTTGACCCCTTCCATTTTGTTTCTTGTATAGAGGCAATGTGCACTCTTCTTCTTTTCAGTATCTTAGCTACTTCTCTTGATTGCCTAGTAATTGTTTCCACATAATTCTTGGGCTTGCTTCTTCGGCTGCATGTGGCCTTAATGAGATGGCCTTTTCCTATTTTCCACAGCTGTCAGGTGAAGCGGTTGCACGTTTGCTTCCAGCGGATGGCATAGCATTCTAGTGATATGCTCCCTAAAGACAAAGACCCATAAAGCATGTGTGTTTGGCACACTTTTACAACCTGGCTGGCCAGGCCTGATGTTCTTGGGTTGAAATCAGAGTCCGTTATCCTAGGTGGACTGCCTGCCATGGCAAATGAGCCCCACCTGCCCAGATACTTGCCATTCACAATCCCATTTTCAACTAAGAACAGCTCTGCCATGAGAAGGCAAGTGGTAGTTTAGCTATCAGAGGCTATACATTATGCTAATCACAAGAGGCATTTTCTTGGCAGTGAGAGCTCATCCCCAAAGCCATCTTAACTATGACAGCTCTTTAGGAGGCAGTCTTTCTACAGCTGCACATGAAATTAGAGGTAGGGTCGGGGAGATCTTTAGAAGTCAAAATAGCAAGCTCTTTAGCCAGGATAAGATGTGCCCACTGTTTAGGAGAGGACAAGGATCTGTCCTCTATGGTTCACACTACCTCTGTAGTTGTTAGTTGGTCCGTAGGGCAGTCACCTTCCGCTCTGAGACAGCTCCAAAACACTGCAGGACCCTTAGTTGATCCTGGCAAACTAACCACTTATTGTTTAGAGAGCAATTTGTCTTGCAACAAGAGCTTTGACAGATGGTTGCTGTTCACCCATAGCATGCTGAATCTTTGTGGGAATGTAATGCTTAATTGTCTAGACTGATTCTGGATCAGTATTTTGTATGTAGCAGAGCAGCTACTTCAGCAATGTATTAGAAGTCAGCCTTTGACATGAGGTGGTTTTTTTTTTTTTCAATTAAAAACAAAACAACAGAATTGGGATGTCCAGCATGGTCCTATTTAATACAAGCAAGATATAATTCATGATCTGCCCAAAAGAAAGCCAGAATTTAGATCCAGTCTTTCAGAAGGTGCCATTGGTGTCCAAGTGCACTTAGAATTGTGTGGCCACCATCTTCTCAATTTCCTCCCCCAAGAAAGAGGTTGGAGACTAGTCAGTAACTAGCAAGCTCTGCAGAACTAGAAAAAATGTCTTGAGGAAGGATGGGGCCTCTGTGCTTTTGAGTCTAAGTAGCATCTTTTGGCCTCAGTCATAGCTTTTTTTTTTCTACAACCTCATTAAGTCCTTGCATAGAAGAATGAGGAACTATATTTTTAAGAGAAAAAGTAAGGTAGCAGTAGATGATGTGAAAAGCACAGCCTCAGAGCACTTACTGCAAACAGCTCTAGTGAAATTGATCAATTAAAAATCTCCATTGTGTACCTGATTTTTATTTCATTTTTATTTGAGAGGCGTCACTTGATGAATTACAGTAGATAAATTTATTCATGTAGATAATTGATCTTCAGCTCGTTTTATGAGGGGTGAAACTGCAAACAGAATTAAATTAGTTCTTTTAAAAGACCATTTAAAATTGTTACTTTTGCTAAATTAATTGAGAAAGCAATTAATTGGTTTGAAAATGGCCTATCCCTAGCATTTCTTTTACATTTATAATGTAGTTATTGAGTCTTCCTGTTTTTCCTCCCCGCCCCCTTCTGGTCAGTTTAAAATGTTTTTTGCTCCTTTTGTATGGTGCTTCGAAGTTTAGATCAGATGTGAACAAACTTAATTTCTGCATTTACCCCGAATTAGAGGATAGAATGATTTAAAAAAAAAAATCTACCAGGGTCTGTTCGATTTATCTTACTACTTCTCTCAGATTTCCCACGGAGTGCTATATCCTCTGTGGATGAATGGAATCTAGAAATTACATTAAAAACTGGAAGTCCTATGGTCAAACTTCTGGTAAGTAGGGGCAGTACGTTCTTGATGCAGAGTCAAAAACTATGGAACATAATATTTGAGTTCCAAATGATCCCTATTGTGAAATACCGGTAGCAGTCTTCAGAGCCTATTGCAAAACCCACCATTTTGCAAATATCTACCTGCATTCAAACAGTTGGGCGAGGAAGTGGCAAGTCCGCTAGAAACTAAACCATAAACTAATAAGATACTCTTTTGATTTTTATTGAAAATTTAATTTAGTACCTAGATTTAGATACTTGGGGTTTGTTAGGCTAGAAGGCAAAAAAGCAAACGAGAGAAACTATTACAAATGAATTTACTCACATGTAGAGAAGGATTCCCAACTTAGATTTGTTTCAGCGAAGTTGAGTATTCGATTTGTTCTAGTGTACTGGTTCATGGCAAATTTCCTTTTCCAGAGTGCCCTAATGCCTGCCCAGTTATTCTTCAAGACAGAAGATGGAGGCAAATATCCTGTAATATTTAAACATGGTGATGATTTACGTCAAGATCAACTTATTCTTCAAATTATTTCACTCATGGACAAGGTGATGAGCATTAATCAAGTGTTTCTTAATCTCACTATTAAACATTTTTTTATTGTTTATACAGGCTGAGGAAATTGCTCTTAGTTAAAATCCAGAAAACACAAGATATTAATGCAGCTTAATTCAGTACTCTTTTTTATTGTAGCTGTTACATTCCAAAAAATTCCCATTCTTACAAATATTGTTTTAATGTCCTCTATGGACTAAGAAGATATGAGCCAAAAGACTTTCACTTATGCCTTATGACAGGTCTGAACTAAATTTCCTCAAAAACGAATAAGTGAATGTATTAAACCACTTCAAAACCTAGCCTCTTTTTAAAAATGTTTGATTATTTTTAACTGTTCCACTCATGTTTGTGTTTTCCTTCCAGCTGTTACGTAAGGAGAATCTGGATTTGAAGCTGACACCATATAAGGTGCTGGCTACTAGTACAAAGCATGGTAAGCATTTCTTTTTTAAAAAAACACTGAAAATCAAGTATTTGTCTTCCTCAGTTTCACTTACCTAGATGCAGATATTATCCAACCCAGGTTTCTTGTTAGTGTCGCAGGAGGGTACAGCTGACTTCAGGTTGCAAGATTTCTTAATAACACACTTGGGCAACTTGCTTAAAAGCAGATTAGTGTTTACTCTCTACCTTCTATTTCCCTTTTCCAGCTTTATTGTCAAGTGCTTGTTTCGTCTCACCTAGTGCAATGAAAACCTAGGAAAAATTGTGAAATACCGGTTGTCATTGTTTCAGAGCTAGCTGCTCCTCTGTTCCCTCTCTGATCTTTGAGGTTACTTCTACACAGCTGACTTCTGACCTTAAGTCTATGAGTCTGAGTCAATTTAAAAAAAAATATGATGGTATGGCTGAAGCTGGCCCAGATCAGCTCACTTGGGCTCATGGGGCTCAGACTGCGGGGCTAAAAACTGCAGTGTAGTTTTCGGGCTTGGGCTGGGACCAACAAAAAGTAAAGATGCTACATTATGAAATGTATTCCAATAACTTATTTTGACAAGTATTGAGATTTCATTGAGTAATAGTAAATATACTGTTATGCTTAGTAGAACTAGTTCAATCTCCATAATAGGAGACCTTACAACTAAATTTAGGATGAAAACTAGTAAGTTCTTCGAGTGATGGTCCCCATATGGATTCCAGACATGGGTGTACATGCGCGCCATGTGCAAGAGCTATAAGTGGACATCCGTGTCGATGCCATTCCAATTCCTTCTTAGCACCGCACAGCCAGAGTCGGAACCCTTGTTCCTCACTGCTCTTAGCTCTGCTAAGAGAACTCTCATCTGTTAATTCTCACCTGTATATAATTGTTAGCATGTTTTCATTGTATATAGTAGTTCTTGTACATTTTTAGTTAGTTTTAGTTTAGTTAGGCTCCCCTATCGGACTTCTTCTCCTGGAGGGGAGACAGTCCCTTCTCTACCCACACCCTTGGTATTATGGCCCGACAAGTCGGCTTGAAGAACCTTGCTTCATGCCTGCACTCCTTCTCCATGGGCATCGAGCACCAGCAGTGTCTACTGTCTCGGCGAAGTCCACATCATCATCTGCTGTTCCATCTGACTCTCGTCCCAGCTCAGACTCGGTAAGGTAGGGAACTTCGCCTCTGCACATTTCTCATGGAGGAAGCTATGTGCCCAGGTGTGCAGTTGGATCTTGGACTGATGGATCCACCGGAATGGTACCCATCACTACTGGTGAGTGACCCTCTGGCGTCGTCCTGCGTATTGGAACCCTCAGTACTGCTGCATCCGCTGAAGCCCCACTGTGAGCATTAGAAACCCAGACATGGACATAAGGGTGCCTCCCCAATGGGGACTGCTTCTAAGCACAGCGTTGCCTCCCTCTGAGCTGTGCCCAGTCGGGTGAGAAGTAGCAGGCTGAGCCAGCGGCTGCCGCGGCTCCCAAGAATCCCTGGACAGAGCATAAAATGAAACACCTATGCAAGCCGTAGGTGCTGCTTCCCACCCTGCCTCCATCTTCACCGCCGGTACCATCTATGCCGCTGGACCCTTTCAGACTGGCATGCCTGGCTCCCACACTCCAGGCCGCCTAGAACTGCTGATGCCCACTGCCAAGTTCATTCTCTCCTATGCCAGTTCTTTATCCGTGGAAACCTCACTGCTTACCTCTCCGGCGGATGAACCTCTCCTCCTCCTTCCGGGGTGGCACTCCTCTTCCACACATGCACCAACAGCTCCACCTCTACCAGATCCATCCTCTGAGTCTGAATGGTTTTCCATGCCAGACCCTTTCTCTCCTGCGCGTTCTCACAGCCCGGATGGCAGGCATTACCCACCCTAGCCATACGCCTATGACCCTTGCACTGAGCCGTGGTTCCGTTGCCCCAGGGCCCGCCAATGCGTGGTAAACCCTATGCTTGGCCCTACTGGTTTTGGTCCGCATCCCGTTTGCTCCTCCCATTCCCCACACTATTCTCACCACAGATGCCTCCCTCACAGGGTGGGGCACCCATCTGGATAGTCACGCTGCCCAGAGAGGTGAGGATGCACGTCAGCATTTTGGAACTCTGCACCGCCCACCTGGCCTGTCAGGCGTTCCTCCCTGTCATATGGTCCCAGCACCTTCAGCTGCTCTCTGACTACATGATGGCAGTTGTGTGTATCAACAAACAAGGCGGTGCCAGGTCGCCCTCTCTCTTTGCCGAACCATCCACCTCTGGAACTGATGCATCAAGTGTGGGATCACACTGCACAGCGTGCACCTTTCACACTTCAGCAGGTCCTTTTACACGAATCACAAGTGAGAGATCCATGATCCCATGTTTCACTCTATCTTACGCCGGTGGGGCACCCCACATTGGGACCTCGGAGACCTTCAAATTCCCCCTTTTCTGCTCCAGAGGGACCCTTGGAATTGGCTTGTGGGGCAACGCCCTCCTCCTCCCTTGGACCTCCGAAGTCCGCATGCCTTTCCACCCTTCCCTCTGCTCCCACAAGTCCTGTGCAAGGTATGACGGGATCGAACGATGGTCATCCTGGTCGCCCCCTTTTGGCCTCACCAATACTGGTTCACCGACCACCTCCACCTCTCCGCTTGTCCTCCAGTCCACTTTCCACCAACCCCCCATGGACTGTTCCTCCATCTTCACTCACCTGACCGTTGTTTGCTTCCTTAAAGGCTTGCTCAATGCCTTCCCGCTGGAAACCCCTCTTGGAACATGTACATCATCTTCTCTACCCTCACTAAACAGCCCTTTGAGCCCCTCCTGATCTGCTCCCTTGCCCACCTCTCCATGAAGATGATCCTCTTTTGGCCATCACCTCGATGAGGCACACTAGCACCTTCACGACTTGCTATGCCATCGCCTTGGCAATGGTGATGGATGCGGCTGTCGGCCGAGCCGTGCTCCAGACTGAATTCACGTGACTCCACACACCCACCTTCACGCTGAGCACTGCTCGCCGCTCTCTCATGTCTGGAATCCATATAGGGACCATCACTTGAAGAAGAGGAGGATGAGGGGGAGGAGGTTACTTACTGTAACTGGAGGTTCTTTGAGATGTGAGGTCCCTATATGGATTCCAATACTGCCCTCCATGCCCTCTTCTGCAGACTCCATTGCTTTCAGATAAGAGGGGTACTGAAGCGGCGTTGACCCACACAGCCTCATGTAGCAGACATGCAGATGACGCAAGTGCGGGTCAACGAACACTACAGAACAATTTTGGCTCTGGTGCATGTGCACCCATGTCTGGATTCCAGACAGGCACCACGCAGCTTGAAGAACCTCCAGTTAAAGTCAGTAATCTCCTCTTTGTCCTATATTTGTACCATTGAAATCTTTAAAATGTCTCATGATCCAGTTGTATTGAAATCCACTAGAATCTACTGTTTTCATACAATTTTGTTCAATCATTATGATTCTTAAAACAGATTGAGTAAAGTAAAGATGATGACTATTTGTACAGTCTTCTATAGTAGGGTCTATTTTTATTCATAATGAGAAGCAAGGTCTGGGAATCAAGAGACTCAAGTTATAGCTCCAACTTTATTGCTAGCTTGCTGCCTAGCCTTGGGCAAGTCATGTAAAATTTCGATATGCTTCTCCATGCATAAAATGGGTATAATGGCTACCTTCTTAACAGGGTGTGACAGTTTGCCCCCCTCTGAATGCCACCAGATGTCCTTGGATGCCACTGAGTCAGCCTGTTCTGCCACCTGGTCTTGCTGGGTTAGGCTCACAAGCCTCTTCCAGCCAAGCACACAGGCAGGACCACACCCAGCTGCACAGAGAGACAGAGACCTGCTCTGGAAAGATTCAGCCTTACGGGCTTGCCCCAGCACTCTGGGTTTGTCCCTCTTAAAGGGAGTGGGCACAACCTCTTGCCCCCCAGTTATAAATTACATAAACTGAGTTTTATAATATAAAAAAGAAATAAGTTTAACTATGAAAGGTGAATTTTAAGTAGTAAAGAGGTAACAAACAAAACAAAGCAGATTCCCAAGCAAATTAAATTGCAAAGAAATTGGTTACAAATAGTAATTCCTCACCCTAGATATTGTCTTAGGTCGATTCCTTCACAAGCCAGATATCTTTCCAGCCCGGGTCAAGCAGTTGTGTTCTTGTGACAAGTATATTTAAAATTTACTGCAGGCTATGTTTACTGGCAAAACCTTGCTTGCTGAGTGCAGTGGAGTAAAAGGTGCATAGCTTTATTTCTTCACCAAAGTTGTTCTCTCCTTATTTTACACCTTCAAGTACTGAAGTTACTGCTTTCTTTTCACAGGTTTCATGCAGTTTATTCAGTCAGTCCCTGTTGCTGAAGTTCTTGCTACTGAAGAAAGTATACAGGTATATGATCTGGTGTCTCTTCTTTTTTCATTCATTTGGGAACAGTGTCTTCATATTGCAGATCTTTTGCATGAGTATGCAGCATGGACATTTAATGTGTGTAAAATTAATGTTGTTGAAGAATTCAGGGCAAGACTCAACTAGTTATGACACTGAAATTCTGATTGTGCTTTACAGATGAATGAAAACTGATAGGTATATCTCCATATATTACCTAAAACTAGAAAATGGAACAAGACCAATAACTATCTCATAGAACTGGAAGTGACCTTGAAAGGTCATTGAGTCCAGTCCCCTGCCTTCACTAGCAGGACCAAGTACTGATTTTGCCCCAGATTCCTAAAAGGCCCCCTCAAGGATTGAACTCTCAACCCTGGGTTTAGCAGGCCAATGCTCAAACCATTGAGCTATCCCTCCCCCCTGTTACAGGAGTTCTAGGAGTTCATAGTAGCAAAAACTTTAGAACTGTCAGTTGAGATACATACCAGTGTTTTTTGTTACTGAGAACTCCCACGCTAGCATCAACTTCTTGGACACCACAATCAGTTTCAACAATGGAACCCTACGGACAACCATATACAAGAAACCAACTCATCAGCACACCTTCATAGATCCAGTATCTACCCCAAACACACTAAGAAATCTGTTGTCTACAGACACTCAGATATTACAGAATATGCTCCAAGGAAAAAGTCCAGGATATACACCTTAACATGCTTAAAACCACCAACCAAACATACTTCACCAGAGAAGTAGATTGCATCATGGAACGTACCACCTAAATACTCTGAGAACCTGCTTCAATACAGAAATAATACCCCCTCCAACTGTACACCCTTAGTTGTCACCTGCTACCTCACACTGGAATCCATACATGGTATCCTCAAACAACTGTAACCTATACTCGAGAGGGACCCCATCCCGAAATAAATCTTTCATGCTCCCTCACTTCTGGCCTTCAGATAACCTTCTTCCCCCACACTCTCCAAGCTCATCATCATAAGCAAGCTCCCCACAGACCAGGACATGCCAACTCAAAGTGGCACCAGACCTTACCAGAAGAACAGATGCAAAACCTGCAGACATATTGCCACTGCTAGAATGATCAACATCCCCCACAACACACCTTTCAAGATCCGTGGATCCTACACGTCTATCACGACACGTGGCGTACCTCAGCAAGTGCACTAAATGCCCCAATAACAACTATGTGGGTGAAACCAGACAATGACTACATTCCCGAATGAACTCACAGGAAAATGATAAAAGACAGAAACACCATATGACCTGTGGGTGAGCACTCTTCATAAAACAATTACTTTGTCTGACCCATCTGTCCTTGTCCTCAAAGGAAACCCGTACAATGCTTTCAAAAGATGAGCCTGGGAGCTTAAATTCATAACTCTGCTAAACATTAACAATACTAGACTGAACACAGACATGGGATTTATGGCTTTATTACAACAATCTATAACCTACTAACCCCCTCTTTTTGTCCTGTGACTGTAGAGGTCACAGACCACTCTATCTTGAATGGTACCTTAGATTAGAATATGTGCTAACTATTTATACTGAACAATCTATTCCACCTTGCATTTTAGATGTGACACTGAGTACCTGTACCTGAAGAAGAGCTCTGTGTGGCTCAAAAGCTTTTCTCGCCACCAGAAGTTGGTCCAATAAAATATATCACCTCACCCACCTTCCCTCTCTAATATCCTGGAATTCTACACTACATACTAAATTCCCAAGGCATCCCAGAGCAGGACTTTTTCCTGTACAGCACTTCAAAAGCCTGCACTTTTATACCTTACAATATTGCAAGGTCCCTTCATTTCTGTATCCTGGCCATTTTCAGCAAGATAAGGTACTAGCCAGTTAACTGATAACTTTGCTGCACATCCTTGAATGGCTTTTCTTTAGGTGATTACTTCATGAAAAAACTCCACTGCTCAAGCTCAGTACATGATTTTCAAATGTTCCTAACTTAGCAAAATCAAAACCAGTTTCCTCTAGAACGCAGTTATAGACTGTCTCGATAAAGGCTTAATTCCATTCCAAACTTTAAACCTTGTGACTATTTCTATAAAATTACTAGACTTGTTTATTTTGAGTGGAAGTAAGGGACATAAAGTATTAGTGCATAGTTTGTCTAATGTTCATCACATCATTCTAAGATGTTACTCAACTTTTAGATTAATTTGAATTGCTAGTGCTGTTTAGCTTTTTCTAGTTTAGCAGAAAAATATATTTACTATGGAAGCATTTTTGATGCTCATGGTAATTATGCAATAACTCAGCAATACAAATTTAATTTTATGGGTTATTTTAAAGGAAGAGCACTTCAATTTGTGACAGTGATTTTAAATCTGCTTTGGTGAATAAGAAAATGCGAACAAAGATCTAAACCGTAGCATGAAAACATAACTTGCTACATTTTTTTTGTTTAACGTTATCTGAAAACTTTGAACATAACACATTCTTGAATTCAACCTTGACATTCTTATAAGTCGCAAGATTGATACCAGAAGTGTGTCTTCACAGAGTATGGTAATAGATTTACCAAGGTCATAAACTGCTAACTTTTCTATCTGCCCTGAAGTTAGTTCAAAGCTTTATGGGGTAAGAAAGTGTTTTGATGTCCTTGCAGAACTTCTTCAGAAAACATGCACCAAGTGAGACTGGTCCTAATGGGATAAGTGCAGAGGTGATGGACACTTATGTTAAAAGCTGTGGTAAGTTATTACAAATGTTTACTTGCTGATTAGATGTGCCACTGTTGGCACAAAGGAAAGTAGTGTGCCACTATTGGACCTGTATACTTAGTAATGTTCAAATGAATTGTATGTAGAATTTATTTTAAAACAGTGATTGATATTTTTAACTTTTCACTTTTAAGTACCTGAAATGAGAGGAATTCATCATTTAAGTAATATAGTAGCACAGTGATACTGATAAATATTGGATAACCAATGAACACTTACATGATTGCAAGATGTGTTTGGGAAATTTATTGCCCTGCCTAACAACATGAGGCCGGTGTGACAGGTTATGCCCCTTAGGAAGCCAACTGATGTTCTGAGATATCAGAGTCTACGTGTTCTGCCAGCATGGGCCCCCTTTAACCTGTCTTGCTGAGCCAGGCTATTAAAGCCTCCTTTAACACACACACAGGCAGGGCCACACCCAGCTGCAGATCAGCTCTGGGAAGACTCAGTTTAAGGGACTTGCTTCAGCACCCAGGTGTCCACCTCCTTTGGAATGTAGACCCAAAGGTATATTATGAAATCTGCCTCCTCCCTCAATGTGGAAGAAGGTATGCACAACTTCTAGCCCTCCCTCCCCCCAGTTAGAAATTACAGAAACTGGGTTATATAATAAACAAAACAAATTTTATTAACTACAAAAGGCAGATTTTAAGTGGTAAAAGGGGTAGCAAACAGAACAAAACAGATTACTAAGCAAATGAAACCAAACGTGCAACCTAAGCTAGTTTCACTAAAGAAATTGGTTACAAATAGTATTTCTCACCCTAGATATTGTTGCAGGCAGATTACAGAAAGTTTTGAAAGACTGCTGCACTGGTCTCTTTCTTGAGACCTCAGGTATTACTCACAAGCTAGATGCTCTTCCAACTTGGTTTTTTTGGTCAGAAAAATTATTCCAGTGATTTCTCCCCCCCCCCCCCATTTCTAAGGTTAATATTGTGAGCATTGTTGGCATTAGGGACTCATTGATGACTTAGTTGTAACTTCACTGTCACCATTAGATTACAGGAGCCAAGTGTGAAAGCAGTATAATGCTGGCAAATAGAATTGTGTAAACGATTCTATATGCAGGACTTTAAAATATTTGTTTTAGTTTCACTTTCATGGTGTATTAAATCATCCCATGCTGATCTAAGGCCTTGTCTACACTACAAGACTATTTCGAATCAACTTAGTTCGAATTTGTGGATTCGACCTTATGAAGTCGAATTTGTGTATCCATACTAAATACACTAATTCAAATTTCTGAGTCCACATTCACGGGGCCAGCGTCGACTTTGGAAGCGGTGCACTGTGGGAAGCTATCCCACAGTTCCCGCAGTCCCCGCTGCCCATTGGAATGCTGGGTAGAGCTCGCAATGCCTGCTGGGGGAAAAATGTGTCGAGGGTGGTTTTGGGTAACTGTCATCATTCAACCGTCACTCACAAACGCCCTCCCTCCCTGAAAGCGCCGGCGGGAAATCTGTTCGCGCACTTTTCTGGTCGGTTACAGCGCGGACGCCACAGCACTGCGAGCATGGAGCCCGCTGCGATCATCGCTGCACTTATGGCCGTTGTCAACTCCTCGCACCTTATCGTCCACCTCTGCAACAGTCAGCTGCTGAGAAATCGGGCGAGGAGGCTCCGGCAGCGCGGTGAGGAGAGTGGCGCAGACCTCTCAGAAAGCAGGGTACGCCGGGCAGTGGAGATCATGGTGGCAATGGGTCAAGTTCATGCTGTGGAACGGAGATTCTGGGCCCGGGAAACAAGCACGGACTGGTGGGACCGCATAGTGCTGCAGGTCTGGGATGACACAGAGTGGCTGCGAAACTTCAGGATGCGTAAGGGCACTTTCCTTGAACTGTGTGACTTGCTGTCCCCTGCCCTGAAGCGCCAGGACACCCGGATGCGAGCAGCCCTGAGTGTGCAGAAGCGAGTGGCCATAGCCCTCTGGAAACTTGCCACGCCAGACAGCTACCGGTCAGTAGCGAACCACTTTGGCGAGGGCAAATCTACCGTGGGGGTTGCTGTGATGCAAGTAGCCCATGCAATCGTTGAGCAACTGCTCTCAAAGGTGGTGACCCTGGGAAACATCCAGGTTGTCATAGACGGCTTCGCCGCGATGGGATTCCCAAACTGCGGTGGGGCTATAGATGGGACTCACATCCCTATCCTGGCACCGGCCCACCAGGCCAGCGATTACATTAACCGAAAGGGCTACTTTTCCATGGTGCTGCAAGGACTGGTGGACCATAGGGGACGTTTTACCAACATCAACGTCGGGTGGGCGGGCAAGGTTCATGATGCGCGTGTGTTCAGGAGCTCTGGTCTCTTTAAACTCCTCCAGGCAGGTACTTTCTTCCCGGACCACAAAATAACGGTTGGGGATGTGCAGATGCCTACAGTGATCCTCGGGGACCCAGCCTACCCGCTAATGCCCTGGCTCATGAAGCCCTATACAGGCGCCCTGGACAGAGAGAAGGAACTCTTCAACTACCGGCTGAGCAAGTGCAGAATGGTGGTGGAGTGTGCTTTCGGACGTCTCAAGGGGAGATGGCGGAGCTTACTCACTCGCTCGGACATCAGCGAAAAGAATATCCCCGTAGTTATTGCTGCATGCTGTGTGCTGCACAATCTGTGTGAGAGCAAGGGCGAGGCCTTTTTGTCCGGATGGGAGGTTGAGGCAAATCGCCTGGCTGCAGTTTACGCTCAGCCAGACACCCGTGCCGAGAGAATATCCCAGCGGGAAGCGCTCTGTATCCGGGAGGCTTTGAAAGCAAGTTTCCTCGGAGATCAGGGTAACCTATGACTCTCCACTTGCTTTCAAGAGAAACTGACCCTGGGCCTGTGTCAGTTTGTGTCGATTTGGATCTGCGGCTACATGCCGCGTTCTCCAAGTTTCCCCCACTTCCAAAGCACGTTTTTAAGCAAATTAATTGTTACACTCATTATTAATAAATCTTTCTTTTACTTTGCATTTCTGTTCTGGTGTTGAGACATGGACGCATACTGTGCTGGGCACGGTGTGCACTGACGTACAGACCGCTTCCTCCATAGAGGACTGACATCCTCCTGCTCCTACATAGGTCTCTGGGGTGGGGACGGATGACAGTGGTTCTGCATGAAGGGGAGGGTTTGCAGGAAGGGGCGAGTGGTGCCTTCTTTGCATAGGGGTTTGGATGACGGCAGTGGGCTGCGGGTTTCTGTGTGGGAAGGGGTGATGGGTGTGGGAGAAGGGTGACTATCTGTCCGTGGATGAGGGCTCTTGTTGGGGCTCAGGGCAGCGGATAGGCTCGTGGATCCGTTGCAAGTGCATCGTAAGGGCAGCCTGCCTTCACAGTAATGGCGTGGCAGGCGCTAGGACCCTGGACAAGCATACACATTACGAAATGATCAGGGGCAGCATACACAACACAGAATGACCCTGGTGCCTACTGACTGCAGTGTGTGTGTGCCCCGCAGTTGATCCTTTCCCCAAGTCTTTACCCTGGTACTGTAGGCTATACCGTGCAAGTATGAAACCCCTGTCCACCCCATACACCGAAAAATCCTCTGACAGGAAAGACATGACGGAAACAGTGATTAACAGCAAACATCTTTTATTAATCTAATAAACAGTGGGGGATGAACCTTGGATTTGGGACTGGCTGAGCCTATAAGGGAAGCACTTCTACAAATTTCTAACGTGAGAAGTGCGGGGTACACGGCCGCTCTGCTCTGGTTCAGTGACAGTTCTCACGGCCTCTACCACCCCTCCGTCTTGTACTTTTGGGTGAGGGGGGGCCAGGACTTCTTGGCTGGGAGGGCGATTGCAGAGACACTGCAGGGGGGCCCTGTCCTCCAGCCTGCGGTCCTGCAGGACATCAACAAGGCGACGAAGCGTGTCCGTTTGTTCCTTCATGAGACCAAGCAGCGTTTGGGTGGTCTGCTGGTCTTCCTGCCGCCACCTATCCTCGCGTTCCATGAGTGTGCGATGCTGCTCACATAGGGTCTCCCTCCAGTGTTTCTGCTCTGCAGCCTCTGCTCGGGAGCAGGCCATCAGTTCAGTGAACATGTCGTCCCTAGTCTTCTTCTTTTGCCGTCTAATCATTGCCAGTCTCTGCGAGGGGGATGCCGGGGCAGTCCGGGAAGGAGCCGAAGCTGTGTGATGGGGAAAGTTAGTGATTTCCTTGTACAGATACATTTTGGCGAACAGTGAACACCGTCTAGTCAATTTCTATGAAGAAGACCGTACCGGACAACAAGTGTCACGTGGTCTCCAGAGAAGCACAACATTTTGGCCTACGCTCTGATTGGCTGCGCCATTGCACAGGAGAGTGGAGAAGTCGGGAGAGATAGCAGAATCCCTCTAGCAGAGAGTCCTGGTAAGCCTTACAGTACATTATGCTTATCAGTTAACGGATAGCTGTGCCGTCGTGCTAAAGGCAATCTGGAAATCAGATACTATGACCCTTTTGCAGCCACTCCCGACACTGCAGGGGAAAGATCAATGTATGCTTTTCCTGTGTGGGCCTACAGCACGTGGCTGCTAAGCGCGGGGCTTTGTTATGCAAAGTATAAGTAAACCATTAAGAACAGTAACTATTTGCTAATTGCCCTAATTAGATGCAGCACTTCAGTAACGAGATTACCCTGAGGCGTGTCTCTCGAGTGCAGAAAGAAAGTATGTTAAGGGAAGCACTTCACCGACTGGGACCCTACGCGGCCATGCTGGTAGAGGCGATGGTTCCCCTGTATCTGAGGATGTCGTGGCGTGGAAGAGTGAGCTTCACCGGAGGACCAAATAAGGCACCTCTTCCTCGAAACCTCCTGCGGAGGGTATTTGAGGAACTGTTTGAAGCATTTGTGGAATTGTCCATGGAGGACTATTGTTCCATCCCAATCTGTGTAGACCTACTGTTCATTTAGTTTCCCTTTAAAAACTTTTAGATATAGTATTTATAGATAGAATTTATATTTTTGGTATACATGTTTTCGAGCAAATAAATATTTTCTTGTTTATACGACTTACCGCCTGATCCTTCCCCTGACTCTGAGTCCGGGTTCACGGCCGGTGAGGGTTGGTAGGGGATCTCTGTGAGGGTGAGGAAGAGATCCTGGCTGTCAGGGAAAGCGGCATTGTGTTCGCTGTCGCCTGCGCCTTCCTCCACGGACCCTTCGTCGTCTTGCCCATCGGTGAACATCGAGTAGGAACTGTCCTGGCTCACTATGCCATCCACTGAGTCCACGGTCACTGGTGGGACAGTGGTGGCAGACCCACCGAGAATGGCATGCAGTGCCTCGTAGAAGCGGCATGTCTGGGGCTGTGCTCCAGAGCGTCCGTTTGCCGCTCTGACTTTTTGATAGCCTTGCCTCAGGTCCTTGACTTTCACGCGGCACTGCATCGCATCCCGGCTGTATCCTTTCTGTGTCATGGCTTGGGAGACCTTCTCGAAGGTCTTTGCATTACACTTGTTGGAGCGCAGCTCCGACAGCACAGACTCCTCGCCCCACACAGCGATCAGATCCTGGACTTCCCGGTCTGTCCATGCTGGGGATCTCTTTCTATTCTTGCATTGGCCTGACTCCTCTGCTGGAGAGCTCTGCATCGTTGCAGGTGCCGCGGAGCTCGCCCCGATGTCAAAGCAAGAAATGAGATTCTAACTGTCCAGACAGGAAAAGGATTTCAAATTTTCCCGGGTCATTTCCTGTGTGGCTGCTCAGAACATCCAAGCTCGGACTGCTGTCCAGAGCGTCAACAGAGTGGTGCACTGTGGGATAGCTCCCGGAGCTACTAAGTTCGATTTGCATCCACACGTAGCCTAATTCGAGCTAGCAAGTGCGAATTTAGCGTTACTCCACCTGTCGGGGTGGAGTACCAAATTCGAACTAAGGAGCCCCCTAGTTCGAATTAAATGGCTTCCTGGTGTGGACGGTTGAGCGATTAGTTCGAATTAACGCTGCTAAATTCGATTTAAGATCCTAGTGTAGACCAGGCCTAATGTTGGAAGAAATAAGGTGACTTTCAGATTTTAAGCATATGTAGTCTTGTAAATGTACATACAACTGTACAGTATTAGATTTTAGGATTTCATTAATACATAAGAAGATACCTACTACATTTCTCTATGCATTTCATTTTATTTCAAAAGTTGTTCTTTATACCTCACTGTGTTCTTGATTCCCCAGTTTATCCATTTTTCATGAATTAAGCTAATGGCAAACCTACTACTATGAACAGAATGGAACACATAGTATCCAGGATATGGAATAGTCCTGATTGTTTGTTTATAATTTACTTGTCATTGCAGCTGGTTATTGTGTTATTACCTATATCCTTGGAGTTGGAGACCGGCATCTGGATAATCTCTTGCTAACAAAAACAGGTATTTTTTTTTAAATCATCAAATACTGCTATACTATTACTTTGCAAATATATCTTGGCATAATGTTTTGTTGAATTTTACTTTATGGACACTGTAACATCCAACAAGTGATAGTTGTGGATTAGACTGCTTTTTAAAAAAATCTTAAGGCTACATCAGATGATCTAAAGTTGACTTGTTAATAATTTATAGCTCGAGATTGTACGTATTAGGGAAGTAGCAAGTAGGGAGCAGAGTGCATCATGCACAAAATTAAATACTTATTTCACAATGTGAAATGAGTGCATGTTGGGTACTGATATCGGTGGAGGGGACCTTTTAAGAGATGTATATAGTGGGAGTCTATTAATTGCAGTTAAATACCAATATTCTTTTACACAATACATTTCCTTTCACCTTCTCACTTAGTTTATACTGTTGTGCCTGTTCTGAATACAGTCTTGTGTGTTTCATTGTAACAGAATTGTTTCTGAGTTCTGAAGGAAAAGCTACAATTCATAAATAAAAGTGGAATGGAAATGAATTATTTTTTCTTTACAGGCTAATGTACAAACAATGCAATAATATTGAAATTCCTGTTCTGTGCAAATTAAGGACTGCTAAAAGCTTTGTTAGTCACAAAATTGGTTGACTAAAATGTGCATTGCTGGAAAGCAACACTCAGCAGATTAAAATGAAATTGAGTTGCTTATTGTAACTGCTTCTCTAATTAATTTTGTCCTCAGATCAGGAAATCTGACACTGACAACTTTCAAGTTTTAGCTGAGATGTTAGGAAAAACAAAGATGAAATTAATGGGTAATCACTAATTAGAAAGTAATGCTGGCTCCAAAAATCCTAATTGTTCTTTATAAAATTGTGCGAACGAGCCTATGAAAAATTAAACAATCTCAAAGCAATTTCAGGATCTATTAATTGTGTGCCTGTTTAAAAAAAAAAAAAGACTTTTTGCAGACAGATTTGGCAGCTATACACTCAACTGCATTCCAAATACAGTACAAATTTAAACATTTTTTTAGTACTAGTTATATTGATATTCGACCATCTTGATTATTACACCAAGGTATCCCTCCTCATTCCTGTGGTTCTAATACTGTTTTTAACCTAAAAGTGGTTCCATGTGTCATCCTGTCAATTCCTAGAATCTTAAATACATGTCTAGAATCCTTAATATTTTTTCTCAATGTTTCTAATTCATGTTGTAATAATTATCAATGCAAAGGTATAAAAATGATCTGAAATACATGGTTAAAAAAACCTGTACATTGTAATTGAGAGAGAGAGATTCTGGAAACTTGTATAAGCAAAACTTTTTTTAAAAAGGAAATAGGCAATGGCAGAAGTTTTAAAGAAAAGGAAATAGGCAAATGTTTTAAAAACAATAGGTTCATGTGTATTTGAAAATATTTACAATTGAATTGGACTCACCAAATGGTGCACTACAAGCCTTTGTAAATATGGAGCTATCCTTTTTAAATGCATTCTTCCTACCTACCCTTCTGTACCCTATTGTTTGTTAAACTGGTTGCATCCTGTCTTAATTACTGTAGCTTGTAAGGTCTTAGGCTATGGCTACACTTGCACTTCAAAGCGCGGCCGCGGCAGCGCTTTGAAGCGCTAAGTGTAGTCAAAGTGCCAGCGCTGGGAGAGAGCTGTCCGTACTCCACCTCCCTGTGGGGAATAACGTACAGCGCTGGGTCTTTGACCACACTGGCGTTTTGCAGCGCCGGAGAGGGTGTGTTTTCACACCCTGCTGCAGCGCTGCAAATTTGCAAGTGTAGCCATGGCCTTAGAGGCAGTGACATAGTTGTAGTGGTTTATCGCTCTGTAGTTAAGCATGGTCGTTGTCTCAATTACACTCTTCTTGGTAGGGTAGTTTAGCCCTCTGGCAAAACCTTACCTCTTCCCTTTCTGAGGTAAACAAGAGTCCAACAGAACTGAAGTCCACAAACCTTCACCCTTTGCTGCATTGCTAAACTTTCATGGTGCAAGGGTTCACAGGTAATTCTTTACTAAATACACACATCCCTTCCCAGAGTTCTTATCCTCCTGTCTGCTTCTTGGCCCTTGTCTCAGGCTATTCCACCAGCTTTTTTTCCTATAAGCTTCCTGCATGGTTTTCTCTCAGCTGGAGTCACTTCATTTCATGTTCTCTCCCTATTCTGAGAAGGTTACTTATGGTCCTAACCCAGAGGTGGGCAAACTACGACCCGCAGGCCACATCCTGCCCGCAGGGCCATCCTGCCTGGCCCCTGAGCTCCTGGCCAGCCCTGGCCCCTCCCCTGCTGTCCCCCCTTCCCTGCAGCCTCAGCTTGCCATGCCAGCAGTGTGGCTGGCTCTGGCTGGGCGGCGCGGCTCAGGGGCAGATTTACCAGTGAACACAGGGTGCCCTGGCACAGGGCCCCCAACAACAGAGGGCCCCAGGGTCGGGCACTCGGGCAGCTCAGCACCGGCGCACCCCCTGCATGGGGGGGGGGCTGCACTGTGGGAGCAGGCGGGTGGCGGGAGCGTGGGGAACATGGCCGGAGGACTCAGGAGGAGCACTGAGCGGCCATGCAGCCGGCCGGAGAGAAGCGGGGGTTCTGAGCGGGGGGGGCAGGCAGGGGACAGGCAGTGGGAGGGGGTGCATAGGGGGCGGGGGGCAGGCTGTTTGGGGAGGCACAGCCTTCCCTACTCGGCCCTCCATACCTTTTCGCAACTCTGATGTGGCCCTCGGGCCAAAAACTTTGCCCATCCCTGTCCCAACCCCTTTCCCAGAAGCTTTTGCTCTCAGCCTAAGCACCCTAGATCTTGCAAGTCCCAGAATGCATTTGATGTGGGCTTCAACAGTAGCAGGTGTGTACTGGGCCTTGATTTGGGCAGTCTTTAAGAGCCAGTACACCCTTAGACATGTTCTTTGTATCACATTTAACAAAAAGGCTCCCTATTCCTGATTGCAGCCTCTTTGCCTTGTTAATTATATCACAGTTGAAGTCAATCTGAGATCCAAAAACTCAGCATCTCTGAATATCTAGGTACTTAGTCTAACATTGGGGACCCAAAATAAAGAGGCAGTTTCTGAAAACATTAGCTTCACTTCAGCTATTCTCGGTAAAAGGTGGATAGTATGTTTTACTTTCCAAAGTGTATGAGGCTTCAATAAATAAGGGCAGAGAATTAAAGCCAATCAGCTGGGGACTTTAGACCACTAGACTCCCAAACCTGTGCACACTTCCTTGGAGAGGGTATTTTTATAGGGACAGGAGTGGAACATGCAGCTGTAACTTAGTTTTCCAGCTAACAGAGCATGACCTTTCTTAGCTGCCGCCTTTATGAGCTTAGCAGTTACCCATGCAAAATGTTCTGCATATTCACAGAATGATTTTCAAAGGCTCATAACTCCAAAGAAGCAAAGCTAATTTTCTGAGAGGCTTAAAGGGATTCACTTCAGTTAGGACTATCTCCATGCCAAATATCAGCTTTCTACCTTCAATTGTTACTTCTGTAAAGTTGATCTATTATGAGGAAAGTGTATTTTTCTTCATACATTCAAACAGAGGAACATTTTCTTATTCTCTCCCTATCTTCCCCCTCCCCTGCAAAAAATGTTCCTTGGACATAAGCCTAGCATTGAGCTTTTGAGCCTGAAAGGTGATCATTTCCTAAGCTGCAAACTGTTGGAAGTGACATTACTATGGGAAGTGTCATGCAACCTTAACCATAGCAGGTCACCATTAGCACCCCATTTTCATAGCTGTCAAGGTTTTGTGAAGGTGGAACATGTGTGATATGAATAAATGTATTGTTTTATTTCTTAGTTGTCCCCCTGAATCTGGTCTTGAATTGCAGAGATTAGCTAGAGTTCCAGTATGTCAGATTTGTTTACTGAAGAATGCGAGGCTTCCAGCATTTAATTTATAATTTCCCTAATTACATAACATTTTTCCAGCCTGACTCTCCAAGTCCACCTGATAACATTTTATTATGAGTATAAAAAACATAATTAGCATAGTATGTGTTTCTGCTGTTTTATTAGACCTCAAACAGGCGGGTGTAGTAAAAGGATTTGGGGACCAAACCAGTTACGATGGCTGTATACGTTTCAGTTTATGGCAAATAAAATGTAGGTCCATGGTCTTGACTGAACTTTAGGTAACTTGAGTTAGTCACACACCATTTATGATGATCTGGTATCTACATTAAGTTTAACAAGTCTGAAGAGTTTCCAAATTACTTGTGTCTGGAAGAGTGTTGAAGGACAATGGTTTTCAACCTTTTTTTTTCATTTGCAGACCCCTTAAAAAACTTTGAATGGAGGCATGGACCCTTTTGGAAACCTTAGACATAGTCTGCAGATTCCCAGGGGTCCACCGACCACAGGTTGAAAATCACTGTTGAAAGATACTGGTTTAGCTTCCTTACATTCCATAAATACCCACCATCTGGAATTTGACATTTACCCAAAGCCCCTCTCTCATAATTACATTATCATTTTTTTGTTAATTTTAAAGGTGAACCTGGTATCACTGTCATTAAATTAAAACCTTTGTTAAATTAAAACACAGCAATCAACAGAAAACAACATTAAATGGCTGGAGAGAAAACTGAGCCAATGTATAAACACTGATTTTGTTAAATGATGCACTTAAGCATTAATGCAGAGTATGAATTTTGATATAGAATGAATCTCTGACCTAATGCTCTTTAGTAAAGGTTTTACTTATTTCCTGGATGGGCCCCAGTTTGCATTCATTTCATTTTTATCAGATTGAAATTAAGGTTTGAAAGCTAGCATGAAGCTTTAACAAAATATCTTTGTCCCACAACATTTATTCTCCTTTATATTTGCTTCTTGTTTTGTGTCCATTTGCTGTTTGTATTGTGAACCTGTAAAACATTTTCGGATACAGTATACATGAAGGGCTACAGAAAACAAAGGCCCTGTCCTGCAACTCAGATTCACATGAAAATCCTTACACTGGGGACTTAATTTAGTTTTTCCACTGGAAAATCCTAAGCAGTGCAGCAGAGGGCAGTACTTAACCATGATAAATTCTGGCTGAAATTCCTCTTATCTCTGTGTTGTAATACAGTATATACTCCATACGATAGTAAAACAGTGCGGGTTTGAATGTACATTCTTCTTGGCCCTGTCAGCACTGGTTCTCCACTTGTAGGGTAACTCCTTTCTCTTCATGTGTCAGTATATTGATGCCTGCATCTGTAATTTTCACTCCATGCATCTGAAGAAGTGGGTTTTTTACCCACAAAAGCTTATGCCCAAATAAATCTGTTAGTCTTTAAGGTGCCACAGGACTACTTGTTGTTTTTGTGGATACAGACTAACACAGCTACCCCTCTGATTCTTCCTTAATAGTTTCCTTTGTAATTGATAAGAGGACTTCTCAAAAATCTTATTCTGCATCGGTTTGGGGTCGGGGGGGAGAGAAATATATAAATTGATATTTGTGGTGGTGGTGGTGGGTTTTTTTTGTTTGTTTGTTTTTTTAAGTGTGGAACCTTTTTATTAAAGGTACCTGTATGGAACCAATCCTACAAACACTTGGTATCAGGCCTTATACTTACCATTGACTTTAGTGCAAAAAGACTAGTTCTAGTCTGCTCTTGTGGTTGAGAAGCTAAACACAAACTTTTCCCAGGCAATATAGTTTGTATAACCACAAAGTTTTCCCTTCTTAGCAGAATTCCCTTCTTAAACAGTGCAAGCCCTCCTGGGCAATGGGGGCCATAAATAGGACACTGCTGGACCCAGTTGTGGGTTTCAGTACTCGATCCTATGTTCCATGTGGGAGGAAATTCAATGGATCCCAGGAGCCTTTTATGGCTCTCTCTTAATAGGCCACAGCTGTCAGCTCCTTCAGGTTTTGCATGTCAAGTCCATTCCATGGGGCTTGTCTTTCCTCTCAACACATGGGAAGAGGTGTAATTCCTTTGTGAGATAGTGTGGGTGTGAGCACCATCACAGCTCTTTCTGTAGAGGGCATTTTGTGCTTATGACAAAACTATAAAGTAAAATAAGTCCTTTAATGCTGCATTCTGCCTAATAAACGTGAACACCGATACATGAAAACAACTCTTCCCTACTCTACATCAGAAACATGTCGTCAGTGCACTGTAGAACCGAGATAACAATACATGTAGTAGTTCATGGGCTCTAATCATAGAATATCAGGGTTGGAAGGGACCTCAGGAGGTCATCTAGTCCAACCCCCTGCTCAAAGCAGGACCAATCCCCAACTAAATCATCCCAGCCGTGGCTTTGTCAAACCTGACCTTGAAAACCTCTAAGGAAGATTCCACCACCGCCCTAGGTAACCCATTCCAGTGTTTTACCACCCTCCTAGTGAAAATGTTTTTCCTAATATCCAACCTAAACTGCCCCCACTGCAACTTGAGATCATTACTCCTCGTTCTGTCATCTGGTACCACTGAGAACAGTCTAGATCCATCCTCTTTGGAACCCTCTTTCAGGTAGTTGAAAGAAGCTATCTTCTCTTCTACAGACTAAATAATCCCAGTTCCCTCAGCCTTTCCTCATAAGTCATGTGCTCCAGCCCCCTAATCATTTTTGTTGCCCTTCGCTGGACTCTTTCCAATTTTTCCACATCTTTCTTGTAGTGTGGGGCCCAAAACTGGACACAGCACTCCAGATGAGGCCTCACCAATGCCGAATAGAGGGGAATGATCACTTCCCTCGATCTGCTGGCAATTTTCCTACTTATACAGCCCAAAATGCCTTTAGCCTCCTTGGCAACAAGGGCACACTGTTGACTCCTATCCAGCTTCTCATCCACTAACCCCTAGGTCCTTTTCTGCAGAACTGCTGCCTAGCCACTCGGTCGGTAGTCTGTAGCAGTGCATGGGATTCTTCCATCCTAAATGCAGGACTCTGCACTTGTCCTTGTTGAACCTCATCAGATTTCTTTTGGCCTAGTCCTCTAATTTGTCTAGGTCCTCTGTATCCTATCCCTACCTTCCAGCATATCTACCACTCCTCCCAGTTTATTGTCATCTGCAAACTTGCTGAGGGTGCAGTCCACGCCATCCTCTAGATCAATAATGAAGATATTGAACAAAACCGGCCCCAGCACCGACCCTTGGGGGCACTCTGCTTGATACCAGCTGCCAACTAGACATGGAGCCATTGATCACTACCAGCTGAGCCCGATATCTAGCCAGTTTTCTATCCATCTTATAGTCCATTCATCCAGCCCATACTTCTTTAAGTTGCTGGCAAGAATACTGTGGGAGACCCGTATCAAAACCTTTGCTAAAGAAAGGAATAACACGTCACTGCTTTCCCCTCAGCCACAGAGCCAGTTATCTCCTCATAGAAGGCAATTAGGTTAGTCAGGCATGACTTGCCCTTGATGAATCCATGCTGACTGTTCCTGATCACTTTCCTCTCCTCCAGGTGCTTCAAAATGGATTCCTTAAAGACCTGCTCCATGCTTTTTCTGGACACTGAGGTGAGGCTGACTTGTCTGTAGTTCCTCAGGTTCTCTTTCTTCCCTTTTTTAAAGGTGGGCACTACATTATCCTTTTTCCAGTTATCCAGGACCTCCCCTGATCGCAGTGAATTTTCAAAGATAATGGCCAATGGCTCTGCAATCACATTAGCCAACTCTTTTAGCACCCTCGGATGCAGTGCATCCGCCCCCTTGGACTTATGCTCGTCCAGCTTTTCTAAATAGTCCTGAACCACTTCTTTCTCCACAGAGGGCTGGTCACCTCCTCCCCATACTGTGCTGCCCAGTGCAGTAGTCCGGGAGCTGACTTTGTTCATGAAGACAGAGGCCAAAAAAAGCATTGAGTACATTAGCTTTTTCCACATCCTCTGTCAGTAGATTACCTCCCTCATTCAGTAAGGGGCCCACACTTTCCTTGACCACCTTCTTGTTGCTAACATATCTGAAGAAACCCTTCTTATTACTCTTAACATCCCTTGCTAGCTGCAACTCCAAGTGTGATTTGGCCTTCCTGATTGCGTTCCTGCATGCCTGAGCACTGTTTTTATACTCCTCCTGGTCATTTGTCCAATCTTCCATTTCTTGTAAGCTTCTTTTTTGTGTTTTAAGATCAGCAAGGATTTCACCGTTAAGCCAAGCTGGCCGCGTGCCATATTTACAGTTCTTTCTACACATTGGGATGGTTTGTTCCTGCAACCTCAATAAGGATTCTTTAAAATACAGCCAGCTCTCCTGGATTTCTTTCCCCTTCATGTTATTTTCCCAGGGGATCCTGCCCAACAGCTCCCTGAGGGAGTCAAAGTCTGCTTTTCTGAAGTCCAGGGTCTGTATTCTGCTGCTCTCCTTTCTTCTTTTTGTCAGGATCCTGAACTCAACCATCTCATGGTCACTGCCTCCCAGATTCCCATCCACTTTTGCTTCCCCTACTAATTCTTCCCTGTTTGTGAGCAGCAAGTCAAGAAGAGCTCTGCTCCTAGTTGGTTTTTCCAGCACTTGCACCAGGAAATTGTCCCCTACACTTTCCAAAAACTTTCTGGATTGTCTGTGCACCGCTGTATTGCTCTCTCAGCAGATATCAGGGTGATTGAAGTCCCCCATGAGAACCAGGGCCTGTGATCTAGTAACTTCTGTTAGTTGCCAGAAGGAAGCCTCATTCACCTCATCCCCCTGGTCTGGTGGTCTATAGTAGAGCCCCACCACATCACCCTTGTTGCTCACACTTCTAAACTTAATACAGAAACTCTCAGGTTTTTCTGCAGTTTCATACCAGAGCTGTGAGCAGTCATACTGCTCTCTTACATACAATGCAACTCCCCCACCTTTCCTGCCCTGCGTGTCCTTCCTGAACAGTTTATATCCATCCATGACAGTACTCCAGTCATGTGAGTTATCCCACCAAGTCTCTGTTGTTCCAATTGCATTGTAATTCCTTGACTGTGCCAGGACTTCCAGTTCTCCCTGCTTGTTTCCCAGGCTTCTTGCATTTGTCTATAGGCACTTAAGATAACTTGCTGATTGTCCTGCTTTCTCAGTATGAGGCAGGAGTCCTCCTGCCTGCGCTTCCTCCTGGTATCCCACTTCCCAACTTAACTCTCCTTCCCCCGGTGAACTTAGTTTAAAGCCCTCCTCAGTAGGTTAGCCAGCCTGCTTGCGAAGATGCTCTTCCCTCTCTTCGTTAAGTGGAGCAATCCTTCTTCTTGGAACACCATCCCATGGTCAAAGAAGCCAAAGCCTTCTCTCCGACACCACCTGCATAGCCATTCGTTGACTTCCACAATTTGACAGTCTCTACCTGGGCCTTTTCCTTCCACAGGGAGGATGGACGAGAACATCACTTGCGCCTCAACCTCCTTTATCCTTCTTCCCAAAGCCACGTAGTCTGCAGTGATCTGCTCAAGGTCATTCTTGTCAGTATCATTGTTGCCCACATGGAGAAACAGGAATATTTTCTGTGACTTTTTTAGCAGTGTTTGGAGTTTGTCTCCAGAGCTTAAAAGGGACAGTGTCATCATGTACTCTTTTTTTTTTTTTTTTAAAGAATCCAGGGTTTGAGTAACAAGATTTATTTAAGTAAGCTCAATTATTTTTACTCTGCCATGTATTGTTTCAGTATTGTAAAGAGATTTAGTGGTAACTAACAATGTATTAATTACATTTAAAAGATGTCTAATTGTGTAAGTCATATACCTTATCTAATTTTTCCAAACTCAAAAGCCTTTCTGATACATTAATACATATTTTGCCAATTAATATACAATGTACCTGAGCCTATGTAACTTAAAATGTACATATTATGCTTCATTATTGTTTCTGTAAAATACTTCAAAATAACAGCATTGCAAGCGATTCCTTTTGCATGAGAATAGATATTGTCTTGCATCTCACAGAATTGAGATGCATTATAACCTGTCATTGATTCCTATACATTTTTAATTTGTTGCTTCCAATGCCAAGATCAGGCACTATGGCAGCATCTATGTAATGGGACACTTTGTCTTCTAGCAAAATATGCAGTTTCAAACAACATCAACCGATCATTCCTGCATCACAAATCGTTGCATTATAAATACTGATACTTGAATGCCATCAGTCAATATGCCCTTTGCTGCCTTAGAAAGAACTGCTAGTTGTAAAGCTGAATTGTAACAGACTGGATGGAACACATTTTAAAAGAGTAAAGTTCCCAGAAGTTGCATCTTTTTGAAACAACCAATCTTACAACTTTTGTTTCTTCAATTTATTGAAAGAAACTAGTTTTGGATGTTTTTTGCTTTTTCCCCTCCTTTATTTTATTATTGAAAGCATGGAGCCAGTCTGACTGTATCAGTAAAACAATTTGCCGTATGAATGGAAATAGACACTTCGGACCTGACTTTACCTGGGGGGCAGGGATAGCTCAGTGATTTGAGCATTGGCCTGCTAAACTCAGGGTTGTGAGTTCAATCCTTGAGGGGGCCACTTAGGGATCTGGGGCAAAAATCAGTACTTGGTCCTGCTAGTGAAGGCAGGGGGCTGGACTCAATGACCTTTCAGGGTCCCTTCCAGTTCTATGAGATAGGTATATCTCCATATATATATATATATTCTTTTTTAATTTTTACCAGCCGAATAAAGCATGCTCAGAACCTCAAGCACGTGTTTGGCAGGGCACATTGCTCTTGAGTCTAAGAACGTAATGAACTCAAGGATTGTACCAGCTGTGAACTTTGTGGAGTCTTACTAAGAATGGGCACCCCAGCCTGATTGCAGGCCCCCAGAAAATGGGGCTCTTGAACAGTTTCTTGTGCCTGATGCAAGCCCTGCAGTGTTCTCAGCTCTTCTTCATTGTTACAATTGGGTAGCCTAACAGAGCTCTTCTGAGTAGGGTGACCAGACGTCCCGATAAAATTGGGACTGTCCCAATTTTGAGGAGTTTGTCCCACGTCCTGACCAGCATATGTTCGGGATGCCATTTGTCCCAATATTTTGTTTCCTGGTCTTCGGCAGCAATTCGGCGGAGAGCCCTTCAGTCGCGAATGGTCTTCGGCGGTATTTCAGCGGCGAGTGCTTCTGTCTTTGGCGGCAAGGTTTATTACCCGCCGCTGAAATACCGCCAGAGAGAGAGAGAGAGAGACACACACACACACACACACTCCCGATATTTACCCCTTAGCATCTGGTCATCCTACTTCTGAGGATAAGACAAAGTGAAAGATAGTTGGACTCCAGATGCTCCCCAAAAATGCTGCAGGCACAATAAGTAGATTTCCTGAAGTTACCAAACCCTATTGTATGTAAAATAAAGAAACTTTAAAACATACTTTAATCATGATTTTATATAGAGAGAGAACATATTACCTTGTAAACATCTCCAAAACTAGGTTTCAGAGTAGCAGCCGTGTTAGTCTATATCGGTTGCATCAGAAGAAGTGAGCTGTAGCTCACGAAAGCTCATGGTGAAATAAATTTGTTAGTCTCTAAGATCTCCAAAACTAATTATCCTCCAAAACCCTTAAAACTCCTTTTCTGTTATGCCTACAAAACCACCAGCCTTGCCATTGTCCTGAGACCACTGCCTATCATGCTGACTAATATTGTCTCCTTGTTTTCTTGGATTCATCTGGCAGTAGCCATCTATCTATTGTCTTATCCTTAAATTGTGAGCTCTTTAGAGCAGGGGACTGTCTTACTATTCTGTGTTTTATATGGTGCTCAGCACAACGGGGTTCTGTTCCATGACTAGGGCTCCTAGGTGCAACAGTAATACAAATAAAAGTGCAGAATATATCTGTCTGGATCACCTTAAAATTTTTGTCGGTGTGCTGGGATTTAACATCTGCACACTGAATGAATTTTAACAATAAGCATATCACATTACAGTCTCCTTTCTACTTCACTATCCTACTCAGGCACAGACTGACTTTGTCTAAATTAGTAAAATTAGGACTTGCAGAATGGCATTGGTGAATTACCAGTGGTAGCAATGATGGAGAATTAGGAATTGTAATTTTCCAGTGGAGGTGCAACCAGCATTAGGGTTCTATTCCTTTCTCTTAGCAGATGAGACTTTTTAATGGTGACAACATAACTAGGGGAAATTGAATGCTACCATCCCATTTTCATGAGAGGAAGTTCCCTCTTTTGGCTATGGCCCACTTTTCAGAGCATAAATTTAGCTGCGTAATAAATATAGGATCCTGGATAGCAATCTTTCAAAATTACCATGGAAGCTGTAGTTTGAAACAAAATTAATGCCATCTTCAAAATTTAAATTCAGAGTCAATTAATTACCTTCCTGAAAATAGGGAAAGATGAATTTGGAGTAGTTTGAGGGGATTTTCAGCTTATTAAAATGTAAGAAGCCCTTTGGCAGTGTTGTTAAAAATCTAGTTTGCATTTGTGTGGTAACTTTCATTCAAGGACTTCCAAATACTCAAGAGGCTTTAACTAGTTAATCCTCACAACACTCCAGTGAAGTAGATAGGGGATGGATATCATAAGAAACAAAACACCTGCTAGTGAAATGTTTCTATCTGAAACTGCAGGGAAATCTAAATAGGTGGAGTGTAATTACCTGACATAGAATTTGGTCAGAGCAATGCTCTTGTAATAAGTGCAGTTGGATCTTAATGATCATAAATTAATGGGACCTACTTTTTGTGTCATATTAGCTCCTGCAGCTCCTTGTAGCATTTATTCAATAGTGAGTTAAAGAAAAGACCACTCCTTGTAGCACTGAGTTTTGCTTGGTGGTCTCCCAATTTAAGTGCTAACCTGGTGTAACCATACGTCAGTTGCAAGAATCTGACGAGGTGACAATGCTGGCAAAGTTGCCGGTATTAATGCTTGAGCATAGGGGGGGCAGTGTTTTAAAATGGAAGGGTTCTTTTTTTGCTTGTTTTTCCCCTTCAATCTACAGCCACAATTCTTCACCTACCTGTATTTATGGGGCTCAATGGATATCACTTACATATATAAGTAGGGGCCTACCAAATTCATGGCCATGAAAAACATGTCATGGATGGTGAAATCTGGTCTTTTGTGTACTTGCATCCTTTGTTATACAGATTTCATGGGGGAGACCAGCATTTCTCAAAATGGTGGCCCTGACTCAAAAGAGGGTTGTATGGGGGTTACATGGTAGGGGAGTCATGGTATTGTCACTCTTACTTCTGCGCTGTCTTCAGAGCTGGGTGGCCGGAGAGCAGCGGCTGCTGGCCAGGCACCCAGCTCTGAAGGTAGTGTCCCGCCAGCAGCAGCGCAGAAGTAAGGGTGGCAATACCATACCATGCCATCCTTACTTCTGTGCTGCTGCCTTCAGAGTTGGGTCAGGACCACTACAGATACAACACCATGAAATTTCAGATTTAAAGAGCTGAAATCATGAAATTTACTATTTTAAAAATCCTATGACTGTGAAATTGACCAAGATGGACAGTAAATTTGGTAGGGCCCTATATATAAGTATCTAATTTGTAGATGCAGTTTAATGTTATTCAGCTATGTAAATACTTGTTATACCACAAACAGATTCAGGTACAAAAATGAAGTCTTGGTTAGGACTGTGCAGAAATCAGGCGATTAAATGACCTACTTTTATAGATGGGAGAACGGACACAGATCTGTGTCCCAATGCTTCTTTGGATGGTGTTTGAGGATTTAAAATCCTTAATCCAGGAGAAGTCAAAGATAAGACTTAAAGATAAGAAAAGTATTTATATATTCCATGAAGAAAACAAATTACCTCCTAAAACTGGGAAATCAGAAAGGATATTTCTATTATCATGGTTAACTACATTTCCAGCTGCTCTGCATGGACTGACTTCTGTACCCATTCAAATACCTTTTGATTGGATGGGGCTCCATGTGGGTGGACTCCTGTATCTATTTGCTTAGATAGGAATAAAACTCTGATCTCTGGAGTCCCAGGTGAATGACTTAATCATCAGAGCATCCGATGTAAAGCTCTCAGAATTGAGCTTCCATAACAAGTTCAGAAAAAGCTGGATTAGTAGCTAGAGCACAGGTGGCGGTGTGGCCGTCAGAATAAATGCAGTTTATCACATGACAATGACACTGTATTTGGAAGGAAGGGAGTTTAATTGTATTCTGTAGAATATAGGATTTTTAAGTTGCCTTTAAAATAAATGTTTACTACAGTGTCCACACTGGTTCACTATTGATTTGTAGGGTGGGAGGGTTGATGCCTCTATCAGACTTCCAGTCTTTAATTCATACTGATTGCTCTGAAAAGTACTGACATGGCTCTTGAAAAGGTTTCTTTCCCACCAAATTACCTAACTTCCAGGAAACTTTCAAATAAGTGTTTACATGTTTTGTCACGTAGCATAAAAAACAAGGTAACTTCTGAAATGGGGTGCTGGTTTCCCCAGTGGACTTCAGCTGTGATTTTTAGCTGAGGGTATTTTCAGGCATTGCAATGTGTGTTGAGTCTGAGCAATTTAAAACTAGTGTATTGAGGAGTACCACTTTTGGAGGAAACTGGTTGATTAAATTGACAGGAAAGAATAGCTAAGATATTTTTGGGTGGCTTTTTTACACCCTTCCCTACAAATGTGTCTGGGTAAATAGTTATATTAAAAATTAAAGGACTGTGTAAGAACTTCACAACTGAAGTGGTGGAAACTCTGAAAAATAATGCAAACGTTTTATTTTACTGTGATTTTAGTACAAAAATGTTACCTAGATCAATGGGGAAAAGAATCTTTTACAAGCTGATAAAGTTTTAGATCAGTGTCATTTTATGCATTGCCCTTCTTGATTAAGTAAAGTGTTACCTTTCTTTCACAGCACTACAGGTATTATTTAGTTATTAGCTATTTGCAGCACCCATGGTGGGTTAGGTTTGTTCTGAACTCTTAATCACAAAAAAAAAAAACAAGGGCGGAGGAAATGGATGTTGAGAGCTGTGGGTTAGTGGTATGGACTTTGTTGTGTGAGAGAGAGGGCGGCATGGGAGCCAAGGGTGGGAAAGAAAGAGTGGAGGGATCAACCCAGTGAATTTACAGAAATGAGGGATGAAAGAGGTGCGAGCAGAAGACTAAGTGGCAGAAAAGTCCATGGAGGTTGATATACTGAAGGTTGCAGGAAGTGCAGGTGGATAGGCGAGTGAGTGTTGCTAACGTTAAATGGAACAATGGTTCTTTTGCTGAAACAGTGGATTCTGAAGTTAAAATGGAAGCTAGGGCTACCACAATGTTCCAGCTTTTTTAGTTTAATTAAATGCTGCCCTAGACTTTCCCCACTGTTTGTTTGATATGCACATCAAGGGTAAAATAAGAATGAGAAATGTACTAAACTGTGGTACTGTTAATATAAGGCAAAAGGCACTGAAAGGACACTTTCCAGTAAGACACATCTAGTTTGTCATTTCTTTAAAGTATCTAGCAAGATTTCCAAGTACAGATATTTTCCACCCTTAAATACTTTGCAACTTCACAGCCAGCATCTAGCATCCACTGATCTGGTTGAAGTTGGATAGGTGTTAATATCTTTGAGATGACCTGGGTGACGAGCTTTCTTCAAGGTCACAAAGCAAGCTGGTGGTAGAATCTGCTATAGAACCCCAAAATTGTAACTCCTTATCCCCAAAACTAATTACTTAGGACACTGTCACTGCTTTTTAAAGTTAGACTCCTCCCTCTCTTCCCTCATTGGTAGTATCTTGTTTTTGGACATTGGATGGTCACAAAGACAGGTCTTAATGTATTTAGTGTTGTGGAAGAGTTTTCAGGACCTAATTTAAAAAAAAATGCCATACTTAATTCAGAGAAAAACAATATACACTTAATTTAATTGAGCAGAACAGACTACTTAATCTTCAACAGTTTCTTATCTGTAGATTGCATTCCACAAAAAGAGAGCGCACACACAAAGAAATATCCTTTGTGGGAAGCTTAAAAATGACCACAGTGGACCAAATAAAGTGTCCACCTGTTAATATCCTGTCTTTAGCTTGAATCAGATATTTCAGCTGTCTTGGGGCCTAATTCTCCATTTCCTTATACAGGTATAACTTGTTTGATCCTCAGAGTGGTTACAGCAATGTAAGAGTGCTGAGTTAGGCCCATCTGTGGCACAGAATTATTTTTATTCAAGAGGACTCAGACACTTTGCATTATTGTCAGAGCTGTGGACTAATCACTGGTGCATTGGGAAGTGTAATTTGGGAAATTAAAACTATAGAGCACGGCGCCAGAGGATCTGAATTGTTTAAACATTATCTTTCATGGTTTAGTCCTGAAAACAGACTGTTTATTAAAAGTAAATTATTTGTATCATTAATTTATATAAACCTGTGTCAGCTGTTAAAATGTTAATCTGGTTTGAACTACATTTTTTTAGAAACAACCTAGTTACCTATGCAAATGTATTAATTAGCATCTCTTATTCTGTGTTTACAGCATTAAATACAAACATATTTAGTCACGAGAGTTTCTTTTGTTTTATCCACTTGTCTCTTGACTCTTCAAGGTGACAGGTTTGAATAAATGGACAGAAAAAAGAACCCCTCAAACGTTGTAGTTAAACATACTTTATTACTTTGATATATATCAAAGCCTACTTCTTTAAAAAACTAAGTTTATAAAAATGAACTTTAAAAAGTGATTCACTTCACTGGTCATTCACTTTATTGGGTCTTTCTAATTGTTAAGGAGGCTTTTTGAGCACCAGGCTCCTTACGGCTGAAAAACTAATGATTGTGGCATTTGCCAATTCCTGATTGCTTTGTATGCTAATTAAGCATCTTTGTGGTCTCTCTGAAAGCTGACCATTATGAAATGTATATATCTTGGATTGAAGTCCAGGCTCATGAGTTGTTCATCCAGTGATAAAGTATTCAGGGAGGCATGGCTTTTTGAAAATATTCATGGTTCTGATTTTTAAAAGTGGGCACCTAAAAGCTGTCAAAACAGGGCACTTTTTACATTCATAAATATGGACTCTGGAGCTTTAATTTGAGACACCTATTTTAAAAAAAAATCTTGCACATATATAATTTTGAAAAAGGCTTTCTAGATGTATATTCAGTGTATGTTAGGTACTGCATGTGGTGCAAACTGTATGAAATCATACTAGGTCTCTTCCATCTTGAATATACTTGGTTTTAAGGTCTTCCCTCTATGCCCTACAGTTCATCCTCTTGGCTGTTTCTGTCTAGGTTTTAATTACTGTAATGATGGAACTTTAACTTTTTCCACTGAGAAGCTATTCTGCTGGCTAATAGACTTCTGCAGAAAACCTTCCTCATATTCAGCTTAAATTTTCAAGATATGGACCTCCTCGGACCACTCTAAATGATTCCTCTCCCCTCTCTTCTTCCCACAGTACTAGTTTCAAAAGGTTCTAATCTCCCTTCATCCTGCTTTAGCCATCATTTAGGCAAAAACTCACTCATATATTGTTCTTCTAATGGTTTCTTATAAATCAAGTCTCTCTAGTCCATTAATCATTGTTGCTTTTCTGAACTACTTCCAACCTTGTTTACGCACTTGGGTTCAGTTTTATCGGAGATAGTTTGAACAAAAAATCATGAAAAATGTATTCGCTTTTTCATCAAAATATTGAGCAGATCTATCACTTGGACAAAATTGGGAGATTTTTTTTCCCCAAAATATTTTGCAAGAATACCTTTTTCCTAATGTGCGATTGACTTATGCGAGTTAGCAAGTAACAATAAGATAAGTATGACAGACCTCCTAGAAATTGAGAAGAATTAGAATTTATTCTGTATATATGAAAGGTTATTGAATAACTCTTCATTTGTAGCAGTTTACAAACTTTCTGATGATTTTTAAATGTTGACTATGTGTAAGTATTGGTACTTCATTGGCAATGCTCACTTTCCAAGGTGAGGTTGAGAGTTGTAATAATTGTTAGTACCACATGAGAGAGTTTGCATCTCTTGGTAAACAACCACATTGACAATGCTGTTCATTTTTTTTATTACAAACAAAATGTGTGAATAGAATTCTAAATTTGCATAGGCCCTGATCTTGCATAGATTTACTCTGTTCTTACAGCCAAAGGTGTGAAAAGGTCTGTCATGGTTCCTTGTAATGGCTCACAGCTAAGAGTGCCAAGTTCAGGTCAGATGTCAGAAATCAGGGCAGACACCCCAGACTGATGGTATATTGGATCATTAGATTTCACCTAGCCAATAACAAAAGTGTACTCCTGGATCACTATAGTTTTACCATGGAGCCACAGACAGTCCCCTTTAGGCTCTCCGGAGCCTACTTTACCACCCAGACAGACTGGATTTAATGATGAAAGGTTATTAAAACCAAAATTCACCTCTCTAGATTACTTCCAGCCCCAAAGGGCCAGTCACTTACCCAAAATATGCTCAAGATCTTGCCAAAGACAACGCAGTAGCCAATCCTTCAGTAAACTAAAATTAAAGATTTATTAATTAGGAAAAAGTAATGAGTTATAGCAAGATTAAAGTGAATAAAATACATTACAGGTGAATTAGGGTTTGTAGGTTCAAAATAAAAGCAGTGATATAGCAATCTGCTAGTCTCATAGTCTTTTCATAAATTCTCTCAGGGTTTCCCCAAAGTGGATATGGGAAACTCTGTCTTGTATCTGGAAAGCTCCCTGACAACATCCTAAAAGATCAAGAGATGACAAGATCATTCCCAAAGTCCAGTATTTATAGTTGAAAATAGCCTGCCATCTGTTTTTAGCACAGCATGTGTCTGTAGATTTCACTTTGTTGAGCCCGCAGCGCCCTATGCTTTGAAGTCAGTGTTCCTCCTTGCTGAGCAACTTTAGACAAATGAATTCACAACTACATGCTAACACACATTGTTCCAGGGTTAATTAAATATAGAGATAGCAATCACAGGTAAACTTAGTGTAAATGTAATTAACGGAACGTGTGCCATGTGTGACAACATCTTCCTTTGTTCTATTCTAACAAGTGGATACAATAGCATTAATATTTCTTCTGATCCTACGGTTATTTACTATAGCGCATGCATAATAGCAAATAAGCAACAGGATATAGCCAAATTTAACAATTCAGTTACACTTTATAAGTTGATTGGTTTGCAAATTACAGTGCCTTTTCACATTCCTCTGAGGTTCACAGACAGGTGAACCACCTATTGCTTTGAATCTAAGATGATTTCCCTGTGTCACAAAGTGTTTACAGGATCAGGGCCATACATATTTTTCAAATCTGGAACTGATCAGCCTAGGTCTTTAGTAATATTGGAAGGAAAGCCATTTGGGTAATAATCAAGATGAGGTAATAACTGCATTTTAGTACAAAGAAAAGTAAATTACTAAATGGACTCTTAGATGAGCTTCTAAATATACTTTTAAAATTCGAATTGTAGCACTAAACTTTGGAACATTTTCAGAGTGAACAGCGTTAATTATATACATGGAGTTTAACCACATTCAGACACCTGTTAAAGAATTTACTTTTCAACAGCTTCAAACCATTTTGTTGGTCAGTGATTTCAAGTGGGATCTAAATCTTCTGTTCCATACTGTGGCGTGTGAGGCTTATCTTCCTCCCAGGAATCACAAAGCTGTAGTGTTAAAACAATACTCTTTACGGGGAGAGAGTG
Source organism: Mauremys mutica (assembly GCF_020497125.1). Classification (NCBI taxonomy): domain Eukaryota; kingdom Metazoa; phylum Chordata; order Testudines; family Geoemydidae; genus Mauremys; species Mauremys mutica. Next base: position 9,400,642 of record NC_059077.1, read on the forward strand.
AGCAATCAGTGGTAGAACTACAAGCAATGTAAAATCTACATTAAGAGTATTTTCAGTTAGTGAATATACAGTTGTGGAATAGATTATCACTAATCCCCAGAGTTTTCTTTAAAATTACCATCTGATATCTGTTTAATGGCCTATGTAAAATAAGTTCTATCTCAGTTTAGTTACCCATGGGCAAATGTCTATATGGCACAACCTCAAGTGGTGCACACACTGGAAACATTGGCAAAGATGCCAATAACTGAATGGACCTAGGAGGCTAGCTTTCAGCTCAAACAAACATAATTTGGAATTGAGAGAATCCAAAATCTGAATGCTTAGAATCTACAATGAAGGGCATTCACAAAGATACTTGGATAAAACTTTGAAGTGTGGTTCAGTTAATATCTGCTGATTGATTTTTAAAGGCTAGCACCAAGACTTTTATTTTTTTTACTGTATTAAACTTAATAGTAGAAAATAAAATTACACATTTGCATTTTTCGCCTAATACAGGTAAACTGTTTCACATCGATTTTGGTTACATTCTGGGTCGTGACCCTAAGCCTCTGCCTCCCCCAATGAAGCTGAATAAGGAAATGGTGGAAGGTATGGGAGGCACTCAGAGTGAGCAGTACCAGGAGTTCCGTAAACAGTGTTATACAGCTTTTCTACATCTCCGCAGGTAGCAACACTATTTCTGTGTTAATTGCTTGATCAACGGTGTGGGGGGTGCCTTTTTCCCCCAAAAACATGAAAACGTATATATACTCCTATTGGTGTCCACGATGCTATAAAGAAGAGAGACTAAGGGATGGGAATTCTTGAGTTCTAATCGCACTTTTGGCACTGACTACCCTTCTGTAGCATTTGTCATTATAAAGTATCTTCTGTCCAAAGATCTCAGATTTCTTTAATTTAGTTTTGCAACACTCCTGCAAGATGGTAAATGATGATGTATTCAGGAGATGTGTTCTTCTGTTGCTTAGCAAATCTTGGAATGTTTTCTGGTTAGGCAAACTGGTGTCTTGGGTGATCATTGATGAAATACAGAGCCTTTCAATTTTTGACCACAGCTCCCAAATTCAGATTAGTAACAGCCAAACACATGTATCCTCTGTTGGCTGGTCAGTGGACTTCGTGAGTTGATTTGGTAATCTTAGTCCTGTTCCCGCAGAATAAGTATTCACTTCTCAGAATTCACTATCAAATGTTGGCAATAGTAGAATCTTCAAAAAGATTTGACCAGGCATAGAGACTACCACAATACCTCCTTGCCACTAGAATGTCCTCTTTCAGAGTTCAGGCACAGGATAGGAGAAGTTTGCATTGCCATTGTCTGTCTTGTGGACAAATAAGACTTTTGCTTTCCATTGCTAAGCACCTTTTACCATGCCCTACAAAATTCAGTTAAAATATGTTGCCTTGTTTGTCCTTTGGGTGGCAGAATGGCTCAGTGTTGCCCTCCAGTCCTGTTACAACAGTGAGCAGGTGAACAGTTTCTCTATTTGCCAAGTGATTCAGGAAGTCTTCCATGGAGATATACAAATTCCACTTCAGTATCTGGATTGTCTAGTATAAAATACTCCAAAGCCTAGGAAAAAAAGTATATTGAACAATGATGATCTTAGAAAGGAGGCAGACAAGATAATGTGAAATAATTGCTGAAGAAATGTAAAACGTCTTCTGTCTTATTGAAAGGAGTAAAAAAGTAACTACCTTTATAAACTGTCATAGATAATGGATTAGCAGCAATTCAGTACAATGAGAAAACAAAGACAAGTTATTAATCAGCAGCCACAATAACTCCCATCACTCTGGAGAATAATCATGAAGGGATTAACCTGTGTACTCTGCATGCAAAGTATAAGTCAAAATTGTTTGAGAACTGAAGTTATTATACAAAATTTACTCATTTCCTATGTTTCCATAGATTCTTTAAAGAGATGTAAATTGATGTTCGCTATTTCAATGGAAAAAGCTTTTAAATTTCTTCAAGATTATCCATTGAATTAACTAGTTAACACAATGATTGGCAACACAGGACATACTTAGTAGCATGGTGTGCACTGATCCAGTAATTTTTATACAAAATTAGTATTTTAAAATATTAGTTTAAATCCTTAGGATTGTAGTTGTATTTGAAGATACTTTATTTCTTCAGTATATGTACAGTTTAATGTGAAAGTATTTTTATTATACAAATAAAAATATTAACTTGCTATTCTAGATAAATCTGTCATGTTCATAGAAGTTCTTAGGCTCTTGATGTGAAAGGCATAAGGACTATACTATATGGATCTTAATAGCACATTCTTAGCATCTGTGACTCAAAATAACCATTAGCAAGAATGTGCACTTACAGAGAAAGCTAATGGATTAGAGAATGGAGGACTAGGCTGTTGTCATTGTGCAGGCTGGCATAAACATGTTTTTGATACACTGACAGTTGTATAAATTAATCAGGTTATTTAACCTATTTTTTGCTTTTTAGCCAATTAAGATTGAAGCAAATTTTGTATTGCAAGTCTAATTTTCATTCCCATTCACCCCAAACTTCACCAAAAGAAAAACAAAGTCCCTGAAACTTCACATGCTGGGGGGAAAAACAGACGTCATAGTGCTGTGATATTAATTAAAAAAGTTCTTGTCCATTACTTTTTGCAAAATTTCATAATATTTCTGTGGCTTATCTCCAAAGTGGCTTGGCTTATGATGTCCAGTTTAATTTTCTTGGCCTTGCTGAGAAGTGCCTTTGAGGTGTTTTGTTTTGTCTTGTTTGTTTGTAGTATTTGTGTTTTATTTTGTTTCAGATTATTCCTGGGGCAATTAGATTTGTATTCACCCTTTCATAAATTTATTATTCTAAAGTAGATGGGAAATGGTAAATGAGGGACTCATCAGAGCCAGGGATATATAGGCCATGTCTCAACAAGGTACTTAAGCACATAGTTAAATACCTGCTGAATCAGGGCCTTACTGACAAAGCATAGAAATTCCATGACTCAGTCACACGAAGCAAGGAGTAAAGTAAGAGAGAACAGTTTTGCTGCTCATATAGAAAAAAATGTCTACTTAGCGTTTGTTGGCAGTGATGAAGAGAACAGTTTAGAGAAACTTCATAGAGATGCCCAGGTTACATATCTACTGACCTGCAATATGAGAATTTGAGAGAACCTGAATGTCCTTCATGAAAATATGTTTTGCTTTGTTTTTTGTTTTAATTGATTTGGGGCTTTCCGAGTAAACAGTCTGACATAAATTCAGACTCCCTCTCCTCCCCCTCCCCCCCGAACATGAATTCAGGACCAGTGCTTGAAAAGTGCTTGTATTGGTCCTGAAAGTGTTTGTTTTTATTGATCCACATAAGTGTGATTAGGCCTGATAAAATGTGAGAAATCCAAATTTAAAATTGTCAGCCTAGATGGAATTTATAATTTCCTTCTAACTCAACTGTGATGGGTGTGTGGGTTTTTGGTTTTTTGGGGGTTTTTTAGCAGTCAAATTCTCTTACATCTAGAGTCAATGATTTGTGCTTCATAGATTGAAAGCTTGGAAACAGGTTCCAAGTTTTTGTTTGGAGTGCTAGCATTGCTGGATGCTAATCATTGCAAGTGAGGCAGAAGGATGGAGAAAAAAATAAAAGATGGTAATTGGAATGATGCAGTGATTAAGATCCACTTAATGCCTCAGCTTGCCAGGAGTAGAAACAAATAGTGTACGTAGTTCAAAAGTTGTAAATGACGCTGGTAGTTTTTAAGATATTGGACTTTTAAAATTGTTACTGATTCCTTTTTGGTTTCAGGGAAATCAGACCTAAAGCCAATGTAATCCCTCTGTGAACTCATCCTCGGTTTGTAGGAGTTGAAGGCCAGGAAAATCAAGGCTTTAAATGCACAATTATAGGGATTCTCACATTTTTCAGCCCTATCCCTATAGTGTTAGGAACATATGACTTGAAGTTAGCTAATGGAGTACTTCATTCTTGCATGGTTTATTGAAGAGCCTAAAGGCTCAACTGGTTTAGGACCCCAGCTGGGAAAGAAGCCTGTAATAAGTAATAAGATTAAAATTGAGGTGCATTTAGGATGTAATGTTAACAAATTGATTTGATCTGAAATGCTTATAAGAGCACAGCAGAAGTAACACAAGCCTTTGTCTTCAGGAAAGCTGACACTGAAGGAATCTGAAATCGTCTAAGGAGTTTTTATAGTGTTTTTATGATGTATTTGAAATCAAGTGCATAGAAGTGGGAAATATAGAAACAGTTGGAAGGGCTGCAATTGAAAAGCATGCCAGTAAAATCCAAATAGACACAATGGCAAAAAGTCTAGTTTGGCTGAGCAAGGGCACAGAGCAGCAGGAATAATGAGCAGAAAGCTTATTGCTTTTAAAATATAAACAATCTGGTTAGGAAAAATAAAACATGTTAAGGATAGTTGAAGAAACAAAAAAGGGTCAAAATTTAGATTGCATTTCAACTAATTCAGAAGGGTTATTTAAATATTTATGGTAGAAAGAAGGTAAGACCTTTATTTTTATTTATTTTTCCCCCCTGGTAAAAACAACTTCAAATATGAATGTGAGATTTGTTAAAGAATCTTTCTTCTGCCTATAAAAGAGAAGTGAGTTTGTAGAATACTCTTTAGGTGTTAGTATGCAGATAACCGTGGTCTTGGGGCTCATGCAGCTCTTTAAGACTTTGGACGTTAATGAGGTAGATTGTCCAGTCCATATAATATACATTTCACAAATTTTAAAAGTACATGAATGTTCTAAAAATATATTTTATTTCTATTGCATTCCATGATTGGTTGAAATCCTGAGAACAGAGAACTGGCAAAAATAACAGCAGTGTACAGAAAAGGGTCTTGAAATGTAATGGCTGAATATTTTGGTTTAAGGGCTAGATTCACAAAAGGGAAGTTTGGCATTGCAGTGCGTAGCTGGAGTATGCTCAGTACAGAACCTGCAGAGAATTTAGCGGCCAAACTCTAACGTGTGTCTGCTGAGCATGTGGGAACTGAGGCTTACAACTTGGGCAAATGTGGGCACATTTTTATGAGGATTGCAAAAGACACATCCCTAACACCCAGGCAACTGCTCTGATGAATATCATGGCTCTGCTTAAAAGAGGGAATAGAGCAATAGAGCTTCTCACCATAATGGTTGTTAGATTTTTTTTTAAGATGTCCAAAACTTATCTTTCCCTAATGTTGTTTCAACAGTTTCCAAGAAATCCCGCTACCCCTTTCGCCTCCTGCCCCCCCCCCCCCCCAAATCAGCTTGAGGCAGACACTGAGCACTGAAAACTTCAGCCTGAATGGTTAAACTTTGCGAAGTTCAGTCATTTATAAAATAGGTCTCATAATGGAAAGTGTCAGGTAACCTTAACTGTAATCAGTGATTATCAACTCTGCATATAACAAACTTCTTAGGTTGCACACAGTGGAAACGTAAACATTTTGATACATAAGAGGGTACTGTTAGTTCATAAAAATAAATACGGTTTTATGATCGGATTGTTTTCTTTGGAGATCACTTCTGTCCTTTCTTCTTTTGTATGATACTAAAATGATCAGACAATTTACACGTTGATGCATATGATCATTGTCTTGTTTGTATTCAGAAGCTGTACTAAAATTATTTCGCTCTTTTGAATTTCCTTTCCATCACCTTCTAAGCTCCTAAATGCTTTTTTCAAAGGCATCTTCCAAATTGATTAGGTTCACATTTTTTTCCCAAAAGGGGAGAAAACTAGTTCTGTGGCTAGAGTAAGGAAGGTTCCAGTTTGTTGGACAGCTCGGAAATTATCTTCTAAAATAATGACTTGCAGTTAATTTCCTGCAATGGCAAAATGGTGGTCTTTAAAAAAAATTCATGAGTACTTCCAACCACAGCATGTTAAATTGGAACTCTGACAGCTGCAGTGCTGCTTCTTTTTAATGGTGATAAATGACCTTTTGTGTTTCAGATGTGCAGCATACTTACCCAAGTTATTACAGATTTACTGAGCAGCTGCAGTCTTAACTCTGGTTAAATCAGGTGGTTAAGGGACATATTCATCCTATTTAGACAACTTCCCATACAACATCTTAAACAAATCTTTTTTTATTTGTAAAGACTTCAATAATTTTAAGAATGTTAATTTAAGTAGATACCACTGTTGTATAGCTTATTGCATGGAATGTCCTTTTTTAAAAAAATACACTTTGAGGTTCCTTTAATCTAGTGTACTTCTGTATGTCAGGTGGAATAGAAAGGTACAAGAGAGATTAATGTTCTTGACTCCAGAAATATTTGCTGCTATAATCTGTATTACATAGATCTCCAGCTATATATTCCTCAATGTTTTTAGATGTTTAAAAGAAAAAAAATGGAGCATATCCATGCTCCAGCTTTTGAGATACAAAGGTTAAAGTTTTCAGTGCAAAGCAAACTGCAGGGCCATTGCATTCATAACAAGAATACATACCCAACTAATGTGTTATGTACAAATCGTCTCTTTTGAGCATTACCAACTTACATTGCCCAAGGCAGAGGTGGTGTGTGAAAAATGACTTAAATAAGGGAAAAGACTAATACAGGAGACTATTGTTCACAAAATGTTTCTTACTTATTCTGCTCTTCTCGTTAGGTATTCCAACTTGATCTTGAACTTGTTCTCCCTCATGGTGGATGCAAACATTCCAGATATTGCTCTTGAACCTGACAAGACTGTGAAAAAGGTAACCGCAAAACTTTATTTATTAGATAAACAGATTGTGTACTTCCTAATGTTCTTAAGTAGTTCAGATAGGGCAATCTACATGTAATTATGACCTCTGGACTATTCATTCCCAAAATGATGGAGCTCAGGCAATTCATAGAATCACTGAAGTTAGAGATGGAAAATACCTATTGAGTCATCTAGTGCATTCACCTGCAAGCACAAGAATATTTGCTATTTTACACGTATTAGTCCATAATCCAGTCCAGTGTCCCAAATAATGGGGTTTTACCATTTAGAGGGACTATTATAGTTTAACTAATATGTATAAATAGATGGCGCTTCAACACATCATGCACACAATCTGTTACGTTCATAAGAACGTAGGAATTGCCATACTGGATAAGAACTGTGGTCCATCTAGGCTAGTATCCAGTGTGACAGTGACAAATGCCAGATGTTTCTGAAAAAAGTGCAAGAAACCTCTTGGTAAATGTGAGAGAAACTACCGCCCTGTGACGGTCTCTTAATCCCCAGTAGCCATGTTAAATGACAACACTAGATATTTTCCACTTCTGTAATGTCCATTGATTATCACAGATTCTTTCCCAAGGTAGGCTACGCATAAGTTTCAAACTCATAAGCAATACACACTGGTCGATATTATACCGCTATAGCAGGGGTCGGCAACCTTTGGCACGCAGTCCGTCAGGGTAAGCACCCTGGCGGGCCCAGACGCTTTGTTTACCAGCTGCGTCTGCAGGTTCAGCCGATCATGGCTCCCACTGGCCGCGGTTCACCACTCCAGGCCAATGGGGGCGGCGGGAAGTGGTGGCCAGCACATTCCTCGGCCCGCGGATCAATGCGCTATAGTGTCATCCTGCATCAGGCGATCTTAAGGGTAGTTAGGAAACATAAGAAACAGTCAGAGGTCAACACCCCACTAGTTAAGTTGGTTTGATCTCTGAAGCATGAGTTTTTTTATTTGATTTTATTTTTTATTTTATTTTATGTAAAGTCACATTAACTGTTCTACCTTGGAGTATTCTTATTCATATAAATGTTATTCCGGGGGGGGGGGAGGGGCGGAAACAAGGTTATTTTAGGGAGTCGCAGTATTGTCACCCTTACTTCTGTGCCGCCTTCAAAACCGGGAGGCCAGAGAGTGGCGGCAGTTGGTCGGGCACCCTGCTCTGAAGGCAGCACCCTACCAGCAGCAGTGCAGAAGTAAGTGTGGCAATACCGTATCATGCCACCCTTACTTCTGCACTGCTGCCTTCAAAGCTGGGCAGCCAGAGAGGGCGGCTGCTGACTGAGGGCCCAGCTTTGCAGGCAGCAGCACAGAAGTAAGGGCGCTAATACCATGTCATGCCATCCTTACTTCTGTGCTGCTACTGGCAGAGGCTCTGCCTTAGCTGCCACTCTCCAGCTGCCCTGCTCCGCAGGCAGCTCCACCAACAACAGCAGCACAGAAGTAACTGCAACTCTCCCTACAATAACCTTGCAACCCCTTCACACAATTTCTTTTGGGTCAGGATCCCTCCAATTACAACACCATGAAATTTCCGATTTAAATAGCTGAAATCATGAAATTTACAATTTTTAAAATCCTATACCGTGAAATTGACTAAAATGGACTGTGAATTTGGTAGGGCCCTAATTACGTTACATTGGTCGTGTAGGTAAACGTTTTTTATAACCTCCACTGTAAATCAAGATACCTGTTTTCTTAATTCTATGCAAGACTTCAATAAAAAGAATGTTAAAAGAAACTTATATTCCATATTTGTTGTCATCAACAGCAGTTTTCTATCAGCATAGTGGGCTGTTGAGAGTTCTCCATAATGCAGAGAGAGTCAGAATTTTATTTTTAATGGACACTTTCTGTTTTAACATAACCAATGTTATCCAAATAATTGTTTTAAGTAGAATAAAGTTCATTGCATCATTAAGGGGAAAGATTTTTTTATTTTTTTTTTAATGAAGTCACCGGACTTGGGGGATCCAAGAGGATTGTGTTCTAATTCCACTTCTGCCACAGGCTTCTTCTGTAACATCAGAGAATTGGCTCAATCTCTTTTCAGTAGGGCTGGCCGAAAAAGCAGAGTTCTGTTTCACGAAAAAAAAATCAAGGTTTCAGAACTTGTTCTTCTTCCATATCAGCAGGAAAAAGACCTTTTGAAATATTATATGGAAAAAACCAAGACATTTATCGCAGAATATCTGGTAGCCAAATGGTCTGAATTGGACAGAGCAGGGACTTGAATTTAGGTCTCCAACATCATAAGTGAATTCCCTCTGACTGGGCTATATGAAGTCAGATTCTGGTTTCAAGAACCTATGGGTTTCTGGTGCAAGGTTTTGGGGTTTTTTTTTGTCATTGACGGAAACAGTCATCAAGAAATATAATTTGCAGTCGTACTAAATTTCAAAAGTCTTGGTCCTTTTTCTCATCTGAAGCCTTCAGGTTCTGACATACCACTTACTTTAATCTCATTCATCTCTGTCAGGAGTTCACTGTTGCTTGACTTAATAGTATTCATTCTCTTCTTGGACATTCTCTCATGAGCTTCCTGACATTGCTTTTATCAAACTCACTCTTACAGTGTTCGTTGCCAATTAGGATACAGCATTCTTGCTCCTTATTAATACCTTGGCATCTACGTCTTTCATAAGACGCACTGTCCTGTGGTTTCTCCCTCCTAGCTGCCTCTTGCAGTAAAATACTAGAACTGACACAATACCCGCAACCTATTTAATGAATACTTTAAAAGAAAAGCACATCAGTTCCATCATTTGAAATGCTGCTTTGTTGGGAAGGGAAGTACAGTGCTTACAACTATCAGTTAAGCCAAAAAAACCTACAGTAGCAGGGCATATTAAAGTCATCTTGGTTTCTCAGCCCAGCAAGATAGTCACCAGTTCTGTAAAATGGTCTGGATTCATTCTTGATATTCTCAAAAGAGTAACTAATGCTCCTTTATTAGATTGAATTTATTTGTTCAATTTTGTTGTTGCTACTTTATGAATCACATTTTTCTTATGTGGTTATTTGTTTTTGTTTTTGTCCTTGTATGTCAGCATTCAGGTTTTCAAACAGATTCCTATAGCTTCAAAACACTCTACTGCTTAGAAGCCAAGAGAACCATTCCTTCTCATGGATTTTAATGATTATAGTTTAAAAATTACACTTTGAATTCACTACTAGATTTTGTGAGAGAATTCCATTTTATAGAAGGATCCAATCATCTTTAACGAAAATTTGAACCTACGTCCTCTCTTCAGGGCAGAAATTGGCTTTGACCTACAAAAAAATCTATAGTTCTATCCAAAGCTACAGTGACATTGATTTTTTTAGAGAGATTCTACACTCTTGGTTTGTTGACTTCATTTTTACTTTAAGGAAAAAATAATTATACACTGTTAGCAAAACTTGATGAAAAATCAGGCACCATCAGAAACATTATCGTGGTACCCTGTAGAACATGGATAAATCACTGCTAGATTCAAGACAAGATTGTTGTTGTGGAGATACCTGTATTTCAATTACTAAACATGCAATGGCCAGTCTGACATCAGTTATGGGAGCTTTTTAATACTAATAACAAAGGAACTAGCTGTTTTATCTTTTTTATGTTGATTGACAAGCTTGTTCAAAGTAATTTAACAAGATAATACTGTACCTCGTAAGAGAATTAAATAGATGTTTTCAGGTTTTCAAGTTGATTTTTTTTTTTGGAAGCTTTAAACACAAAATCCATATATATTTCAAGAAACTCAAATTAGCTAAAGATCCGTTTTGGACTGACCTGTAAAATTAAATTACATTTGGTGTCTGAGTAAAGTCAATAGCCATTTCAGTCATAATTTCACTTTCATGGAAGATTGAAGTGAAAATTTAAAAACATTTTGTTTATCTAACTAATCCCCTCTGCCTCTTAATGCAGACGGACGTTCACAACCAGCATTTTCTCATTTAGGACCGAAATAAGTACTCGGATTCTGCTGTTCTCAGTTTTACAATGGCTATACTTTTAATGATGGGCTAGTGATCCAGCAGGGCTGCATTCAGAGAGGAAAAACATGATTATCTGCTGGGTTGGCTGAAGTAATGAAGTAAACTCAGCAAGAAAATAATGTTTAGGTTAACCCTCTTTTAAACTTGAAGAGGAAAAAGAATATTTCTTTTAATTATTTTGGTGATTTAAACTATAATGAAATGTGTGGGGGTTAAGGGAAGTAGAATGCAATTAAAAAAAAAAAAAGCTGATGCTCATAATCATGAAGCAAGAAAGGCTTAGTTATATGCTTTAATTGCTGTTATGAAGAATTCAGTTGCTATAGTGATCCAGCACACAGAAGTATTTTAGTAGACACAACCATAATGCTGTTAATATCAATGGGTATAGATTGCTCTAACAGTACTATGTTTATATAGATAGAGATGGCAGGTACTGGAAGATAAAGGAACATGTTTATCTTTAGACATCTGAAATTACTCTACTTTTAGCTAAAGCTAGTGGAGGTGAATCTACAACTATATTACAGCTCTTGGTTTCCAGTGAACAATACATGTTGAGGGTGCAGGGACTATGAAGCTCACTGATGGAAGGAAAGATTTTGTTATGCAAACGTGTTTGTGACCAGAGAGATGTCTGACAGCAAGTTAAGACATCATGCTGCCAGGCTATGGGTTCAAGTCTAACCTGCAAACTTTGCATATTGAGCTGACAAAGAATACATTCTCAGAATACGTGGGAGGAGGTGGGATCATGTACATGACTGCAGCAACTCATTTGGTATTCAGTGTAAGTGTGTAAGGTATCAGCGATCTCATCTCTTATTTATTACCGGTTTGTGGGTGATTTTTTGGGGGGGAAAAAATCCTTCTTTAGCTTTTTTCCCCCAAAAAAGCTTCAGAATACTCTATTTTAATAATTTAAAAAAAAAAACCCTGAATTAGTAGATCTTTTAAAACACCTCTCAATATAAAACTTTCTTCGTTCACCCCTGATGTTATGCTTATCATTATGGCACAATATAAAAATCAAAGTAAAACACAGTACAAATAAACTCTGAGGCTGCCATTTTTTACAGATTGAGTTTCCTTTCATTCTTGTACTTCACCACCACCTTTCCATGAATAAACAAAGCACGTACTAAGAAGGTGCACTTGCTATATTCCCTGTAGGTGTATGCAGATGAATTGTGAGCACAGTGTCCCTTTTTTTCCTGTTCGTGCGAATCAGGATGTGACAGTCAGTTGACAAGGAGCTGCATGAAAGCAGGTTCCATGGAATGAAATCAGTCTTTGATTTTACTATAGTAATAGTGAAATAATACAGTATTTTTGAGGGGGGGAGTTAATTTAAGTAGACTTTTTTCAGAAAATGCTTATTTTGAGATTAACAGTTGATTGTCACTAGAGATGCCCTTTAATTGAGAAACTAGAGGTTCAAAATTATGACCCTCTAAACCATAGTTAACACCATATACATGGTATTTTCCTTCTCGCTGTGAAAAGCCTAAAGAATTAAGAGGAAAATATCAGCAAGCTGAGGTTTGGACAGGAAGGCAAGTTCTTTATAAATTGAGGCTGCTTTCTCCAAAGAATCATCATCTTTCCTGTAGCATGTGTTATATCTCAAGGGACTAGCTGGCAGAATGTAATTTTATAATCAACCTTCAAATCTAACTGAAAGCAAATTGCCCAGATATCACTTGAGTCCGATAGCTGTGAAATACGGGAATAGGGAAGAAAAAATGGAAATAGCAGCATGTGTCATGTACAGCTTTCTGTAAAATAAGTATAGATTACACCTGTTTGACATGGTTTATGGCACAGGACAGAGCAAGTGAAGCATGGCTTCCTGCCTACCTCATCTGTGAAGATTCTTTTGCATTCTTTATTCAGAGAGGAAGATATAGTGCCAAATTGTGACTTTTGCTGTTTACCAAGATAGGAAAACTGTTAGCGTTATCAGGTGCTATAAAAGCAGCAAAGAGTCCTGTGGCACCTTATAGACTAACAGACGTTTTGGAGCATGAGCTTTCGTGGGTGAATACCCACTTCGTCGGATGCATTCATCCACGAAAGCTCATGCTCCAAAACATCTGTTAGTCCTGTGGCACCTTATAGACTCTTTGCTGCTTTTACAGATCCAGACTAACACAGCTACCCCTCTGATACTTGACATCAGGTGCTATGGGTCTTGAACCCTGGTCTGGCTGAGTGAGAGCCTTGCCCTCTGTACCAATGCACTGCAAAGTCAGATGAAGGAACTGTAGCTAACACTCCACTACCAGAGGCTACACCCAGTGACTCAGCTGGGTCAGCTGACTAGCAGCAGACTCCTGATTGGACACCACTGGCTATAAAGCTTCCTGTTCCTATCCCACACCTTATCTGAGCAGCTAGTTGGTAGGTCTGCAGGTGACCAGACCCCTGAGATGAATGTTATGCTTCTTTGCCTGGTTCCCACTTGTCGCTCCTGTTATCACTCTTTCTGACTGACTGCAGCCTGACCCATGGCATGGCTTCTTACTCCAGTTCTGTCTTAATCTTTGTGTCTCCTGATTCCTTCCCTGGCACTGACCCTTGGTGTGGCTCCTGACTCTGACCTTTGGCTTGACTTCGGACTGCGGCCCTGAATCCATCCTTGGCTGACCATTAGGTCACACCGCCCCATTAGGGGCCCTGACAGCAAATACAGAACTATATGGACTTGATTGTTAAAGCACCAACAACTTCCAGTGACTTTAGCTGGGGATAGGGATGCACAGTACTTCTGAAAATCAGGCCCTGTCTTTTTACTTATTTTCAATAACAACCATCTTTTTCAGGTTCAAATCTCTGCAAGCAAATTGATGCTAACATAATTGGACAGTCTCATGTTTAATATCAGATTCAAAAATTAAATTGTACATATTTTGTGGGTAGCACTTCAGAAAGTTAAATGAGTTCTTTCCAAGTCAAAATTTCCCCAATTTTCCAACTTTAAAAATATTCTGTTCCCATATATGTATTAGTACCTGCCAGGCTGTGAACCTCCTCAAGCTCAGGGAAAAAAGCTCTCCTGCTGCCTCTCAAATTTGTACAGGACTAAAACTAAATGTAGTACATAGAAACACCTAGCCAATGGAAAGGTAAATCAGTGAAACTCAGGGAATAGTGCCCCTCCCCACACCACCCCCCACAAAAAAATGAGCATGCAGCCTTGGGAGCACTCCTAAGACTCCTAGTCTTGACTACAACTAGCAGGAAGTCTCAGCATTTGATAATATCAGATGCTTCAGCATAGGACAAATGGCTCTGAAGACTATAGTTGAAGAGTAGCAGCCTTAATCTTTCTCACCTCTGGTCTCCCCATCTTCTCCTCCCATCACTACTTACAAAGGAAACAGTCACAGGGATTAGCACCTGCTTCATGCTTCCTCACCCCTCTGCATGAAACTCGCTTGCAATTTGCCACCCCTAGTTGTAGTTCTTTCTAAAGACCCACTTTGCCCACAGAACGTCACACAATTAAAACTAGAATGAGAAGTAAAAAGTTTTCCCCGGTGCGGTGCCGTTTTCACCCCACCTCCCGGCAAGGTAATCCCTCTTTTCTGAATCTTCCACTTTATCTTTTTTTGGTCTGTTTCTGCTAAATCTGAAGATTTCCAGAATAGGGACTACCCTAACATTATAATAATGCCTGCATCTGTGGTTTCCACTCCATGCATCTGAAGAAATGGGTTTTTTAACCCACGAAAGCTTATTCCCAAGTAAATCTGTTAGTCTTTAAGGTGCCACTGGACTCCATTGTTTGTTTGTTTTTTAATTTATGTATGTTACTCTGCCATGGTATAACTAGTAATCATAATATAAATGCCTTTTTTTTTCCTGCCAACACAGCTTGCTTTCAGTAAAATGCAGCTGCTATAGTAATTGCTAATTGTGGGGTGGTTTTTTTTTCAAATTAAGCAATTCTATATTTTTTTAATAATGATTGAAATCTACAACCAATTTCAAAGCCAGTAACTCAAAAGGGGGATCGTCATTCTCCAGATATAAGGAGAGCACCACATTGTCACACTTAGAAAAACAATTTTTAAAAAAGCCTCCCATTTTCAACAGAACAGCCAGATGGCTTGTATCTGTCCTTCATAGCGAATATGACCTTTAAATTAGAAAACATCAGGGACCAGTGATTCATCGACACACAAAGAACTCAGCAAGCATTAAAGGATACAGTGCTCTAATTGACTGAGCTCTGCTTCAAATGTCCATTGATTACAGTAGATGTCACTATTGTTTCATTTATAGGCCAGGATATGTTCGAAAAGTCCCTCTGCCCCCAGCAAGCAGTTGTTAACTACAGTATGGGTAGTTAAGTATGTGCAGAAAGGCAGTGAGATTCAGGTGATTCAAGTGAAGCAATTTTCTTGCTGGAGAATATAATAATGCTTGGCACTTACAAAGCACTTTGCATGTTCAAATCCCTGTGCAAATATTAACTAATCCGCACAACACTTCTTTGAAATGAGTAGGAGAGTTTGTCAGAAAACAAGGAAAGGGGGAGGCTTTGTTTTTTTCATTGACATTTCACAGGTTGACATTTTCTGCATCCATAGTGTGCCCCCATTTTACAGACCGAAAAATGGAGGCCAGTGAAGTGATTTGCTTTAGGTTACAGAAGTTGTAACTGACAGCCTGAGCTAGTGCCCATTGAAGTCAATGGGAGTCCTTTGGTTCAGGAAAAACTAACATTAATCCTTCTCTCTTGTACTTTATGCTGCCTTTTACCAAGGATCTCAAAGTACTTTATCTATAAGTAATTCTCTTAGTACATCTGTGAGGCATTAGGTGTTATACACATTTGATAAATAGATAAGCTCCAGAGATTCTCTGCTCTAACCACTAGACAGCACTTCATACCAATGAAGCAACAGATGTGGCATCTGATTTGCATTTGGGATGTCCCAGTAAGTCAGTACCATGCCACAAGTCAGCTATAGTATGGCCTAAGAGATGGCTGACCTGTTGTGATTGGTAGGGAACATTACTGCATTAAAGCTGTCTGAGCTTCATTAACCTCCACTAATTAACAATCCAGTAGTAGAAATCAGTAATCTGGAAGTAATGTTTGTTCTTGTGTTTGCTGGGGTGCCCAGATGTAAGACTGCATGACACAAGGCACCTGGACAACACAAGAGGCCAGGATGCACATAAACATATTGGAACGCCGGTAAGCATGCAAAGCTTGCCAGGCATTCCTACCAACCATCCAGGACCAACACGTTCTTGTCATGTCAGACAACACCACCACAGTCTTCTATGTAAGCAAGGGGGGGACAAGATCCTGAGCCATGTGTCAGAATGCTACATACCTTTGAGAATGGTGTATCACATACTATATTCTTTTGACAACAGCCTACCTAACCAGAACATGAAAGCCGATGCTCTCAGCAGAAACTTTGCCATCGACCGCAAATGGGAGTTGCATGACTCTGTAATCACGGACATCTTTGGCTGATGGGGAAAAGATGTGAGGGATCTTTTCACATCCCACAACAATACCAAATGCACCCAGTGTTGTTCAAGGGGAAGGACTGGCCCCCCTGTGATTGAGTTCATCCTAGTCCTCAATTGGTCTGACCGGACAAATTATGCCTCCCTCCTCCACCCTACGAATAATCCACAAGATCAGATGGGAGAAAGCAACAACCATCCTGATCACCCCTTTCTGGTCTTGCCAGTTTTGGCTACCACTTCTCTCTATGTCAAAGATCCTGCCACTCATGCTTCGGATGTTCCCAGAGCTACTGACCCAAACAGCAAACTGATACCCCAACCCACACACTCTTCACCTGACGGTTTGGTTTTTGGATGACACTCCACTAGCGCAGGAATGCTCTCCGGCAGTGTGAGATGTCCTATCAAGCATCAAGGAGGAGTCCATAAGACATTTGTATCTAGCCAAATAGACACGTTTGACTACCAGGGCTACCTGGCAGAACCTTGTCCGTGAAGCAGTGGACATCCCACTACTCTTGGAATATTTCCTTTATCTGAAGGACTTGGGACTGGCCCTCGGTTCCATTAAGGTGCATGCAGCTGCCATTAGTGCTTTTCACCTGCTGGAGGACAGCCATTCAATCTTTACCCATCCATTAACTGCATTGTTCTGGAAGGGCCTTCTATGAAAATACCCTCCCATTCAGCCTATGTCCCTCTCCCGCCCCCCCCCGGGACCTTAACCTTGCCCTCAGTTTGTTGACATCTGCCCCTTTGAACCTATGGCCTCATGGTCACTCTCTCCTTTCCATCAAAG
This sequence comes from Mauremys mutica, assembly GCF_020497125.1. Taxonomy (NCBI): domain Eukaryota; kingdom Metazoa; phylum Chordata; order Testudines; family Geoemydidae; genus Mauremys; species Mauremys mutica. Next base: position 9,417,652 of record NC_059077.1, read on the forward strand.
TCTCTTCCCTCATCGCCATTAAATTGGCTAGGAGGGTTGGTGAATGGGGAACCATGATTGCTTAACCCCCCTTTCATCACTTTCCATAAAGACTTCCCCCCAAGTTCCTGCCCAAGGTGGTTTTCCATTTCCACCTCAATCAACACATACATTTACCTACCTTCTTTCCCAAGCCTCACACCTCAAATGAGGAAAGAAGGCTTCACTCATTAGATGTTTGAAGGGCATTGGCTTTTATCTTGAGAGGACAAAACCCTTTCGGAAATCTCCTCATCTTTCTGTTGCCATAGCGGAGAGAATGATAAGGCAAGCCATTTCCAGCCAAAGAATCTCCAAGTGTGTGTCAGTGCATTACGCGTTGCTATCTTGCTATCAATAATCGGGATGATCTCCACTTCAAGGGATTCAGGCCTATTCCATAAGAGTGCAAACATCAGCTACAGCCACATTCCACAACATGCCCCTCATGGACATATTCAAGGCAGCCACATGGAATTGGTTGCACACCTCTTCCACATACTATGCTCTAGTCCATGGTTCCGTGATGGATGCTTCGTATGGAGTAGCAGTCCTGCATTCCACAGTCTCCTCCCACATAGGTACTGTTTGTTAATCACCCTCAGTGGAGTACAATAGGGACCATCACTCGAAAAAGAAAACAAGGTTACTTACCTGTAACTGAAGGTTCTTCTGGAGGTGTGGTCCCTATCTGTATTCCAAACCCACCCTGCTTCCCCTCTGCTGTAGGTTCAAGAGTTCTGTGGTAGAGAAAGAACAGGAGATGCCGGGGGTATGCTGTGCCCTTTATTGTCTTATGTGAGACCACAAAGCGGCTCAGAACACATGCGAGGACTACCACACAATACTATTTTCAAAAGCTCTGCTTCCTGGCACATGGCGCATGCACATAACCCCTCAGTGAAATACAGATATCGGCCACACATCTCGAAGAACCTTCAGTTATAGGTAAGTAACTTCATTTTTCTATCCATCTCTGTAAGAACTGCAGCTGTAGAGAAAACCTTACAGAAAACTGTAGATGGTTTCATAATCTATTCGATATGGTAGGATTTTTGCCTAAAAACAAAAGCTGTGGTCTTCTCTGGAACACCATGTAGGTAAATTTATCCAGGTGAATGCAAGAAACGTCTGAATAGGTGAAAGAATTAACTATTTTTTACATAATACTGTAGAGCAGAGATAACCAGACAATGCCCATGTTCAGGGAACTATGAAGTGTGGTAAGAGTCAAGGCAGAAACTTAAGACTAGATTCTCCATCTTGAACACTGAATGCTGACTGTCATTAACAACTTTAGATGCAAAACAGTAAAAATCCCTGCACAAAGCATTCTAGTATCTGTATAGAATTTGATATCAAATGCCTTTCTTTAAGTCCTAGCAATGGTGTTCCTGGTGTGTACGTACATGTGTAGTATATGGCTTAATCAAAAGAGACACTGCTTTTTCATCTGCATCAGTGGTTTTCAAACCGTGGTCTGTGGACCATTGTGGTCTGCAGACTGTTTTAAGATTTCCAAAGGGGTCTGGACCTCCATTTGAATTTTTTTAGAGGTCCGCAAATGAAAAAAAGTTGAAAGCCACCGATCTAGAGAATGTTATTCAGTTCTAGGCACACAGATGTCTTAAGTGTCTCTAGCTGCCTTTGCAATGAGTGATTCTGTATTGCAATGATCAAATTATTAAGTAGCTAATCATAGTCAAAACCTGCAGTGCTACTTAACCTTGCTGGAGGCACAAGTAGCAGCAAGCTTTCACAATGACTGCCTTACAATTAGTCTGTGAAATAAATATCAATCAGAGATTTTAAGGAAAAAGGTTGTCATATGTACTATTCAGTCAAAATGTGAACACTGGTTTATTTTCTCATTTAACTACGTGGAGCATTCAAGCAGTTTTGGATAAGCATTAAATATTGATAACGTATTACCCCACAGAGCTAGCTCAAGGTTTGCAAAATATCTTGAAAATTTTAGGCTTGAACTCGCACCGCAGGTTACTAATCACTTCAGGCACAGGTTTTTTACAATGAGTGTGATTAACCATTGGCACAAACTACCAAGGCAGCTGGTGGATTCTCCATCTCTTGAGGTCTTGAAATCAACCTGGATCTCTTTCCTAAAGGTATGCTTTAATCAAACACAAGTTATTGGGCTTAATATAGGGATAACTGGGTGAAATGTAATGGCCTGTAATGTGAGAGTTCTGATTAGATGTTTTAGTGATCCCTTCTGGTGTAAAAATCTATTAATCCATTATTTGGGGAAGTCAAATCTGTGGCCATGGGAAATATTCAATTCTTGCACAAAAATTTGGTGGAGTGGGCAAGAACTATGCATTGGATTTATTTTCTCTGTATTCCCAAGATTGTTACGGTTTCTAACAGAGCAAAACAAATTACAAATTTAAACTAGTACACATGTAATTTTGTACTAGATTGCATCAAATTAACTTTCAACAAACATGAAGAAAGAAGTCCCAGGTAGCAGACCTTCCATGGTCAGTACTTGTGGGACAGTATTCAGACTTTTTTTCCCCCTTAAAAGTAAAATTAAAATGTTCCATTTTAACACTATTTCCAGACACACACACACAATTGAGAGAGCCTAGTGTCCTAGTGGTATTGTTCTGCATGGCCATGCAAGCAACTGAAATTCAATACATTGAGAGCATGTTGTACAGGTGCTCCTGGCTTTCTGTGAACTTTTATGCGACATTCAAGCTGTTGGCTTTAACTTGCAACGCCCTAAACAGTTTGAAACCTTGTCACCGAGTGAGTGCCTCCCTCCCTGTGTGATACTGCCACAAATGAGATCAATGGACAACATTTAATGCCTGCAAGAGGGAGCTGGTAACAGATCACACCGCATGAGGGTTGTTTGGCTTTGGAACTCTAGTTTTCCTTTCTTTGTCCCCCAGAGCTCATATTTGTTAAGCTACTGAGCAAGCTACAAAGCCAATCTTTTATCTCAGGCTTTTGGCGAATATTTATGTGCACTCAGTCCTTTTATATTGTTTATTAATATACAGCTAGCCATCCTAAACTGCCTTAGAGATTTTTTTTAATGAATTTGGAGAAAATAATTACATTTCTAGCCTACACCTCAGCTCAGGCTAGCAGTGTTGCAGAGGCAACATGGCTAGCTCTTTGGGGAATAGAGGGGATGTATGTTTGCTCCTATGCAACTTCTCTGACTGGTTTAAGGATCAGTGCTGCCTGCCTTAAAAGGGAGTCCAGTCAAACCAGAAACAGTGCGATGTAGACCCTCAAACTGGAGATAGGTAAAACTTGTTTCTTTAACAATAACATTGTAAATTATCTTCCCTGATAATTACCTGTATATTTCTTAAGCTTACTAAGAAAAAGTAATCCTAGCAAAATAACTAATACTTTGTCTTAGTATGTATAAGCATGATGAATCGAGAAGTAAACTGTTACATGCCTATGGAACCAGCAGGATGTATGAAATGTGTTCTCGCTTCTTTTGTAAAACACACTTGAAATTCAGTTATATGACACTCTGTTTATTTCCATCCACATGGAAATCATTTGAACTACAGGTAAAATATTCCCAATAGCAATAACTCAGACATAATTTATATAGTTGACCCAGAATTTCCAGCTAAGTGTGGCTTAGGCCATGTTAAAACAAATATTGTATGAAATTTTTCTCTGTCGGACAAAGTAGAAAGAGGCTTTGTTTGATGCTCTATTTGCAGTCTCTCCAATTGCTGTGGAACCTGTTTGGTGCAACAGTAATGGAATATCGAAGAGCTTTGGCGCATATCAGTTAAAACAAATTGTTGTCCAGCATCACAATGCTTCCTGCTCAGAGGAGATTTTGAGGGGAGTATCACCTGCTAAATCTCCAATTTCATCTCCTGTAGCATTTTTGTTTCTTGGATGTCTCCCAACCATTTACTGATCAAATCTAACCCAATTTTGTCTGAGATCTGTTGAGATCACACAGCAAAGTGGCTTTAAGATTATATTGCAATTTTCCTTTTACTTTCTTTGATAGCCAACTGAGCTCACATTTTAGGTGGGCCAGCAATGAACAAAACAAAGATACAAGATTTTTTTGCCCTCTATTCATTTCCTTCATGCGCTGAACAACTTCTTCTGTTTGTCTCCATGCCTTCATCCATGCTATCCCTTGCTCACAAAAGGGCCTTCCTTACTTCATCCTCATGGCCTGTCTCCTCCCCACAGTCAGGTTGCTTATGAAGACTATAAGAAACATACTGTCATTGCCATGCTTGAGGGTAACTGGAGTATACCTTTCTTCTCATAATCATATGTATTTGTTAACGTAACTGTTTATTTGTTGTTCTCTTCCCCCTACCTGTTATCTGTTCTTGGGACGAAAGTTGTGCTCTTCTGTATTTGGAAAATTCCTAGCACACCGTGGGTCCTACCAAAGATAATTTTATTATTAATTTACCGAAAGTACAATACAATTAAATAGCGGGAAGACTTTAAGCCCTTTTTGTTCTGTATTTGTACAGTGCCTGGCACAGTGGGGTCCTGATCCATGGCTAGGGCTGCTAGATGCTACAATAATATAATGAAGCCTTAAAAGACAGTCAGTCATTTTTTATCAAACCTTTTAATCTTTGTCCAAGCTTCTCATTCTAAAACATATAAATAGTGATAGGCCATATTCATATGGAATTATGTTTCATTTGATTCAATAGAAAAGTTTATTTTTTAATCACACCTCTGTAGAATCTAGGCAAAGAAATCCAATCAGATTTATCCTGTACATTTTGAGCAGAGGATGTTCCTTTCTCTTGGTGAGTGGCAGCCAACCAGGAATAACTTTAAAAGCATACAGAGGAGAGTTGGTGTCATTTAAATTCCAAAAATGAGACTGTATATAAATTGCACAAGGTTAACTTCTTTGTTTTTAATCTCTCTGTGGTAGGCACTATATTTGTATGTTTCAGATATGAAATGCACAAATTCAAGCATTTATGATTTCCAAAATCATCTGATCTCAAACTCACAAATCTCTTCCCAGTACCACCTGTTCTTTGAGAAACTATGGGTTACTTTGCTGCTGAGAGATTAGAAGTAACACCTTAGTATTCATTTTGTTATAAGAGCCATAAGTCAATATTCATTAATCTTGCTTCTGGTATTACTGCAACTCAAGAAATAATTTGTCATTTCATGATATTCCTTCTCACCTAGGTTGCAGTAGTCATTTTTTATCGCAGCACTGAAAATCTGTCATGCAAGGCTCTAGTGCTCAGCAGCATTTGATCCGATTGTTAATAGCAGTCTAATTTTAATCTAACTGTAGCAGAATTGGTATATTTGAACAGAAATGTGTGCCAGTCTCCTCTCAAGAAAGGCAATAAATATTTAATAGTCATTACCAGCATTTGGCTGATACAGCCTCTTAACATCAGTAGCTTTAAGGCTCTCAAAGAGGACGTTCTTCTACAACAGATTAAAAGATGGATAGAGTATGTGTTTGATTACAAGAATTGTGCAAAGCACAGTTCAGCATTACAGGGGTTTCATTTTTTCTTAGATAAATGTAGTTAACATTTTTGCTGAAGTGTCCTCATAATACCCCTGCACTGATTCAGGAAGGTACTTAATCATGTGTATAACTTTAAGCATAACTAGTCTCATTGAAGTCAATTGGGGACTACTTCCGTGTTTAAAGTACCTTTCTGAATAGGGATCCTAGTCGCTTGGTAAAAGTTGAAACTGTATGATATCAAAAATAAGAGGCTTATCATTTTAAAAAAATGTTTGCATTAGGCAAGTTATAATCGTATACGTGGCCAGTTGCTATAGGGTTGTTATGTTACAGAGCAATGAGTGAGTGATCTTTGTTTTCAACTCTTGATTGTGATGAATGTGTGCATGATGGGTTGTCAATTGTATAAATATGCCTGGGGATGAAGGTGAAACTCTTTTTTTCTTCTGATTCTTTTGCCTTTATAAATGGGGTGACATTGATTGAAAGACATGTAGTGTTAGGCTAAAAACATACATTTTGCTCATCTGGTTTTTGCTTTTTTTCTTGTTTCCTCTGAACAGTTTGAACATTTTTTCCAATCATAGGTTTACTTGTTAGCCTACTTCTTTCTCTTTCTTTTATATTTCTGAGCTCTATCACTTTTTCTGGCTTCTGTTTACACTCACATTGTATACCCAGAATTCAGTTCTAGAGCACTTCAGGAAATTGAGTGGAGGGGGAGAGGAAAAGGATGTATTCATATCTTATAGTGATGATATATTTTCTGTTCCATCGCTAGGGGACATACTAAACAGCAACTATTAAATTAATATTTAGTATTTTTGACTTGGTAACTTACACTCAGGAATATTAAAAGAACTGGCCAAAGAGTTCTCTGAACCTTTGATGTTGATTTTTAACGCATTTTGGAACTACTTCAGTGTTCCAGAGGATGGAAAACAGCCAACAGGCCAATATTTAAAAGGATGACCTGGGTAATTATAACTGGTTAGCAAAAAAATCAGTCTTGGGTAAATTCATGGAAAGACTGATACGAGATAGTCAGTAAAGACTGAAAGGATGCAATGCAACATGATTTTAAATAAAATGGGTCTTGTCAAACTTGATGTTGATTTTTGATGAGATTAGAATTTTGTTTGATAAAGGTAACCCTTTTTATATAATAGACTTTTGTAAGTCATTGACTTAATCTTGCATGGCATTTGGATTGAAAAAAGTAATACTGTACAAAATCAATGCAGCCTATGTTAAATGGATTAAAAACTGGTTAACTGCTAGAGATAAAAAGGTAACTATAAATGGGGTATGTCTAGTGGGTTACCACAGAGAATTGTTGGGTCTTTGTTTAGTATTGTTATCAATGATTTGAAATTCAAATCATTGATAACAATACTAAACAAAGACCCAACAATATAAAAATATAAAATCATTGCTGGTAAAGCCTTCAGAGGAGACAAGTTTATAGTGGTAAATAATGATGGGATCAGATCAGTTATACCGACGATCGTATCAGTTTGTACAGAGTGCTTATTTGAACAGCATGCATTTTAATAAAGCCAAATGCACAGTCATACATCTAGTAACAAAGAATGAAGATCACACTTACAAATTTGCAAAACAGTGTCCTGCAGTGCAGTGATTCTGAAAAGAACTTTGGGGGTAATGGTGGCTAATCAACTGAACATGAGCTCCCAGTACGATGACGTAGTGAAGTGGGCAAACATGATCGAGTGTGTAAGCAGAGAAATATAAAGTAGGAGTAGGGAAGTAATATCTCTCTACTGTGTCCAGTTCTTATGTCCAGTCTTTAAACAGGATGTTGATAAATAGGCAGGGATTCAGAAAAAAGCTACAGAAAATATTCAGTCTTGTGAACAAACATATAGGGAGAGACTTCAGAAGCTCAATATATTTAGCTTATCCAAGAGAAGGTTGAGATGAATTGATCACAATCTATAAATACTACATGGGAAAGAGATATCTTATAATGGACAGCTCTTTAATCTATCAGAAAAAGGTGTGTGATGAGATGCAGCGGTTGAGAGCTGAAGCTGGACAAATTCAGACTAAAAATAAGACAGTCTTTAAATAATGAGGATAATTAATGACTGAAACAACTTACCTAGGGACATCGAGGTTTCCCTGTCTCTTGAAGTGAAGACAGGATGCTTTGCTAAAAGATACACTTGTAGCTCAAAAAGTGATCTGCTTGTACAGAAATTCCTGGGGTTCTATGACCTGTGTTTTGCAGGAGGTCGGACTAGTGAGTATGATGGTCCATTCTGCTCCTAATATCTACTAATTAGATGCACGTGTGCTTGTATTTGTTATCCAACATTCTTTAGGACCACAAAATGAAGGGGCAAATTTGTACCAGCGAAATGAGAGACTGAACTTCAGCCCTTTCAAAATTTACCCTGTAGTCATACATTAGTTAAATTGTTCAGTCACCCTGTGAAATTGCTACTGGGCATTTTAAACAGCGGGGTTGAGTGGTAGTGGTTAGAAGAGAATGTGTATTAGACTCTTTGGTTTTATTCTAAGGTGTATTGACTCACATGAACTTGGATAAGTCACCTGAGGAAATTTTAGGCCACCTGTACAAGGGGCCTGATTTTTCTGAGATGCTAAGCACACACAATTACTGATGAAAGCTACTGGGTGGTCAGCACATGAGAAAAATAGGCTAGATATTTAAGTGACTAACTTTAGGGACTCCCTTTGAAGATACTGGCCTCAAAGCTGTTCACTCTGCACATCTGTGAAATGGTCATTTTAACCCAGCTGTTGTGAGGCTTAATAAATGCCCCCAAAGCACTTTAGGTTCCCTGGCCATTCAATGCTATTGAAAAACAAGGTCCTGTTTGCCAGTGTAGCTAAGCTGTTGCCAGCTGAATTAAAACAAAAGTTTGAATATAGGGGAGGCGTGTCTATGCTTGAAAGACACTTCTGCGATTTTGCCATCTTGACATGTGCTGAACAATTCTTAAGGAGATAGTCTCCATTTATGAAAATCCATTGATTTCACCTTAATGAAATGTACATAAGTCAAGGCTTTGCGTGAGTTTGGGAAAAGAGAGTTTTTACCCCAAAAAATGGATTTTGAGATGCTGCTGTAATAGTCTGCCTATTGCCCCCTTAGTCTGTTCTTCCCGAGATATATGTTTAAAGGGGGTTAAGGAAATATTAAAGGACACAGATATATCCTTCCGATAAAGTATTTGACACCGGCAGTATTCTTTTCCAAAACAAAATATCTTTTGAGTTGATGTAAATAATAATCCCTAATACAGTCCAGCCTAAAATCCTAAACAAAACCATGAGACACAATCCCTTATTGTAAGTTAAAGAGCATTCAAACTACAATAGTATATAATGTAAATGATTCTAAGCAAAGCAAAGCAGTTCATTACAAGTGGCCAGTTTGTAACAAATCGCTGACAGCAGTTCTTAAATTCCTTTAAAGTTTAAGTAGATATGTTGCAATTAATAACAGAATTTTATGCATTCTTATAAACACACACACACACACACACACACACACACACTAACCCTATACTATCCTACACTATACTTAGACTCTAATTAAACAAATAACAGGCTTACTTTATAAATCCTTTTGGAATTCCTTTAAAAAACTGTTGCAGAGTTTGTGGTCAACAGGGCCAGCTCCAGACCCCAGCGTGCCAAGCGCGCGCTTGGGGCAGCATTTTGCCGGCAGGGCGGCAGGCAGCTCCGGCGGACCTTCCTCAGTCATGCCTGCGGATGCTCCACCGGAGCCGCGGAACCAGCGGACCCTCCGCAGGCACGTCTGCAAGTGGTCCCCCGGAGCCGCGGGACCGGCGTGCTTGGGGCGGCCAAATTCCTAGAGCCGCACCTGGTGGTCAATCAACTTTACTCCACTCCAATTTTCTTCCTTCTCTTCCTATCTCTCTGCAGCAGTTTTTCTGACTTCTTTTCATTAGCTTTTTCTCTGGCTCCTCTTCCTGGCTTTCGTCTTCTTCTGATCATCTCTCTCACTGACTCAGGCTCAGACTCCGAAACTGCCTGCTGGCCTTTTGCGCTACATTGTAGCACATTGTAGGTACATTTGTAGCTTCCTCCAAATATAACTTTATATTTTTAGAAGCAGTTATCTCACTCACACATGCACAGTATCAAGCACTACTTCAGAGTTCTGATTGACAGCTCTGACCTTTAAAACAAGTTCTGATCAGCTAACTGACCGCTTTGTCACCCCTTACTACACATGCTCAATAGCCACCAATCTTGCACATGCTCACTGTTTTCATTTACCTCAGAGCTGTGAGTCTGCCTGTCCCCACACACGCACTTATACTTGGCTTTTTTCCAGGGCACCATTTTAGAAATCCTAGGTTGTCACTGAGCATGCTCAGGGTCTGCAGTGTTCAGCTCAGGGTGGAGTGATTTTTGCTTATTCAGAATAGAGATAAGAAAAACAAAGTGGAGACTGGAGAATTTCTCTAGTAATAAAAGCTAGACACTTCGCTGCTTTGTCCTTAATTATTATGCGCTCAGCATTTAGTTTGTGTACAATTTGTAAGTACTGGGCAAACCATTTTTATATCATATTTAAAATATGCTGCTGTCAAAACAACAAATGATGTAGGAGTACCAGTGTCTCCAATCAACTGTTTACATGTGAAGGATGTAATCTGAGTTAATCAAAGTCTCATCTACCATATGGAGATTGGTTTTCATAGGAGTGATGTGCTCATCCTTACACTGATTCCATATTCTTTACTTAATTTCCTTACAGTTTCAAAAAGACAATTTATTCTTAATTTAGCTTTAGGCAAAAGGAATTTTGCAGGCTTTCAACAACTATTAGGACCATCCAAAATATTTCAGCGGCATTTTTGCAATAAAACAAAGAACGTTTGCTTGCCCACATGTAGAACTCAAACTTGATGTGTCTCATAATGAATGCTACGCGTACTTACAACCACTGTTTATGTAGGTTCTTGCAGTGGCACCCGTTGATCTAGCTGAGCACCGAGTAGACGTCCTGTTTTGAAACTTTGTATTAATAGATTGGCTGTTTCACCAAAATCAGATTTCCAAAACAATTTTTTTTTTTAAATTTCAGTTGTTGGGAGAAATGACTTTTGCTTTGGAATTAGACTATAGTAACACCGCCAGATCCCAGTCATCGGCAGGCAGGATCAAACTGGGGATCTCTGGAGCTTAGTGCACGAGCCTCTACCGCATGAGCTAAAAGCCAACTGGCTCTTAGCTAAGGCTGTAGAGCAGACTCATCTCTCTCTCTACGTGGTCTTGGTGCCACTAGATGGGACAGAACACCACACCCAGAAGGTGATTCAATAATAGGATTTTCTTTCTGTTAAATATAGATGGTCTTTCAGATGTTTTCCCTTCTTCACCCTCCGCCCAAGAAATGCATACAGAATGATAGGATTTAATTTTTCTGCCCATAGATACTTGTCCACAGCTCAGTTGTGCTTAAGGTTGCCAGCCCTCCAGGATTGTCCTTGAGTCTCCAGGAATGAAAGATTATTTTTAATTAAAGATAATGTCATGTGATGAAACCTCCAGGAGTTCATCCAACCAAAGTTGGCAACCGTAATTGTGCTGAGTCCAGTGGCAGCCGTGTGTGCTGCTTGGAAGATGGAATTTGCCTTGTTTGTATATAAATATAGTAAAAATGGAATTCTACAATTACAAGGCCAGAGTTTTCTTTCTGTATAAAAGGGCTGATCTTTCTAATCTCTTCCTACCAGGTGCAGGACAAGTTCCGTTTGGACCTCTCTGACGAAGAAGCTGTACATTACATGCAAAGTCTAATTGATGAAAGTGTCCACGCTCTCTTTGCAGCTGTAGTAGAACAAATACACAAGTTTGCTCAGGTAAGATACTACAGATGGATGGGCTGTCAGTGGCCTCATGGTGAAAGAGGGGTAGAGAGAGTAATTGACTGTGGAAACAGAGAGATGAGCCTTTTGCCAGCCTATGCTTTGTTAAAGAATTTTGAAGTGGTTAAAAGGTGAGTTAGGTTCAGAGCAGATGCCCAAGTGATCGATGACATTGCAGAACCTTAAGGCAAAGCAGTATCTGTAATTTTGCATGGTCAATGGCTTGACCAGGAGAGAGGGAACTTTTAAGTGCCTGCCATCGCACATTTTTGCAAGTTAAGGATTTCCCAAGAGTTTAGCTTTGAAGTGTATTTATTTGTAATATTCTGCCTATGTAGTAAAGATTTGGGATCTTAAACAGCTTTAAGATTCACAGTTCACAAAACATTACGAGCTAGATAGTCCTCTGTATTGTTTATACATTACGAAAATTAAATCAATAGAAATAAAGTTCAAAAAGAGCAATCTTCTGTCCATTATTCCTCTGTTAAATATACTGTGTGGTTACATTTCTCTTGTGACCAGAAGCCCCTTGTCTAGGTGTGTCTTCCCCTGGCAGACTTCAGCAGCGGTAAAAAGCTGTGTTCAGCTGGGGACAGCCTTCTTAAAGACATGCCCACAAAAAAGTCTCCCCTTTGCAGGAGCAACTGGGCAGCTAAACTCTTGATTTGGAGAGTGCTGTTCAGTCTTGCAAGTAGTCTGTTTTGGCAAGCTCTGCATGGGTGGGTCCTTACGGTAAAGTCTACCTGTTGGACAGAGCTCTGTGCTGTCTCTGAATCCTGCAAGAGGAGGCAAGATATCGCCAAGAAGAGAAATTTTAGCAAGTAAGGCTATAGTCCTCATTTTCCTACTCTGCTTCAGTTTCCACACAACTACTGACTCTTGTTGATGGTGGCTTTTATTACTGGCTTCTAAACAGTGTATTCCAACTAATTATCTTTATAAAGCTCTGAATCCTCCATGGGGGAATATTCTCCTTCTCTGCTATCCTTTTTAATATCAGAATGCACACTTCCTTATGTGAAGAATGAAATTTTAGCCACATAAAGTGTATGTGCTAATGCTACTGTAGTCCATTGTGGGTGTGATACCATTGTGCAATAAAACGCTATTCACAAAAGCCTTTTTATTCATCTTTGAGATCATAATGTTTTTCTGACTTGTCTAGCTCACATTTATCAGGGATTTGTTTAAGACATTACAGTGTCTGTTGGCCTTAAGTATTAGTCTTCTGAGGAAACTTGCAATTCAGAGAAGAATCACGAAATGTTGATCTCAAAAAACCCAGTCAGGCTTCCAAATATTTTTTGAAAAAAAATATTTTCCAAAAGAATGATCAAAATCAAATACAAAGTGTAATTTTCATGTGAGGACTGTTTCTATGGCTATTCTTTCAGCAAAAGATCTTCCACTTACATCTCTTTTTGATGTAGACTCGTATCTTTCATTTTCAAGTAGTGTGTTATCCTATAGCAGGGGTAGTCAGTTATTTTTGTCAAGGTATAGTCAAGGTCCAGACTCGAGAGAATAATGATAAGTAAATAAAAAGATTTGGCGGTCTGTTCAAAAGCGTCTGGCAGTCCGGATTTGGCCTATGGTCCGCCTATTGACTACTCCTTCCATACAGATTAAACAATATAAGCTTAATTTAATAAATGTTTTTTTTTTTAAGTGATGGCTATTTTTATATGTGAACAGAAGGAAAATGCAGAGAAAAAGAGAAATCATTCATATTTGTACTCGGTCACTCTAGGTTACTGTGATTACTAGGTGTCAGGCAATGATTGATTTCTTGTAAGAACTGAGTTCAGGGCCCAAAAAGTACAAGTATCAAGAGGCTATCCCCTTAAGTTAAAAAATTTCACACTTTTTTGGGGGGGCGTGCAACTAAGAGACTGATTTTTTTATTCTGAATGGACCCCCATAGGTGTAAACAGATTTCTTTTTTTTTAAGTTAATGAATTATGCTAGCCCTTCTCTAGACATGTCTGCGATAAAAGTTCATTTGTCTTAGATGGCTGTCAGAATTTCCCAGCTAGCTGCTAATACATTTTCCAAGCAGCACTAATAAATCAGAGCTTGCAGATTTGATCTTGGTCATCCATTTTTTCTTTTTAAATTAGACTTATTCATTCATAACTATTTTCTTCATTTACCCATTGTTTTTAAATTGCAGACATGTTTGATGTTAAAGCATTTAAAAGCTGGCTTAAATTGTGCTGAGTAGGCGCCCTAGGGCTTAGCAGCACACACCTGGTTTTCATATTGATTGTAGGGCTGTATCCATAAGAGTGCCTGATTCAGGAAGCTAATGGTTTCTAATAGGATGATATATATAGAGAGAGAGAGAGAGAGACTGCTGCTTTGTCCTTCACCCTGTTACTATGCTTACATATCGCAGCACATAGTGGAACTGATTCTGTGGGTGTAAGGATTATAACTTGCCCAAATTTGAGCAGATTTTAACAGGAATGGCAAAAGGCACATTCCTGACACAAAGGCCACCTCTGCCAAATTTCAAGTCCCTTTTCCATTGTGTAAGGCACACTGCGGTGCCAAAGAAAAACTGGTCAGAATTTTTAAGGTGTGTGTAACAATGTAATTTTACCTAACTTCGTTCTTGGAAATGTCTGAACTGTTTTGGTTAAATTTTTCAGCCCAGACAGTTAGTTTTGTCAAAATTATAAGCAAAATACAATAGTCCCTTCTAGCCTTAGAATCTGTGAAACTGAACTGAAAATGAAGTCTTACAATGGGCACTGCCAGGCACCCTTAATCGGCAATGTTACCAGCCCCGTCTCTAATTCCGAGCTCCATATTTCCCCTAGATTCAGGATCTAGATTTTTCCAAGGTAAGTGATGTTAGCCTTTGCATGTAAACAGACTTAGTGCTGAGTAGGCACTGGAGTATACTGGTTTTTAGTGCTTTGTCATACATAGAGAGTTCTAAATGTAGGACAACATTCCTGCCACAGTTGCCTATATTCTGAGATGCGGAGCGCCTAGTTCTCGTTGATTGGGAGTTGTGTGTGCTCAGTGCCCCTGAAAAACGTGCACATACACCGAAAGGGCATGAGCAAGTAGAAAACTGTCTAAAACAAGTGAGGATGCGTCTCATTAACAAACCTGGGTTTTGTGGTCATGGAAGCGGAAATCTTCCATGGAACAGATGGATTTTTAGCAATATTTTTGTAGAAAAGAGAGGGGTTAGAATATGCTAATTAGGACGTTCTTCCAGGCTCAGGGCCTCATGTTGGTGTGTGCAATTCATGCCATGAACCCATGAGGGGGAAGCATGCAAAAAGGTCCAACGCCCTGAGAGGGCAGAGGGGACAAAAGGAGCAGTGAGCATGGGTGGACTGAGCTGTGAGAACCCCAGTGGGAAACCATTTTTTAGAAAAAAATGAGAATGCAAAAATTATTCAAGGGACGAACCTCACCTCTTTAAGCTGTGTGTTGTTGCAGTTGGAATTAGAGCATTCTTAGAACATAGGAACATAACGGCCATATTGGGTCAAACCAAAAGTCTGACTATCCCAGTATCTTGTCTTCCATCAGTGGCCAATGCCAGGTGGCCCAGAGGGAATGAACAGAACAGGTAATCGTCAAGTGATCCATCCCTTGTTGCCCATTCCCAGCTTCTGGCAAACAGAGGCTAGGGACACCATCCCTGCCCATCCTGGCTAATAGCTGTTGATGGAACCATCCTTCATGAATTTATCTAGTTCTTTTTTTAACCCTGTTATAGTCTTGACCTTCACAACATCCTCTTGCAATGTTTAATGCTTGTTAATCAGTGTTCTAATGAACTTTCTCTTTGTCTAGCTTTCTTTTTGGAGAAGTTGCTGCACAAAAATTGTAGGACTCACCTCTGTAAAATAGTAGACAAAGGAACAATTAATACCCAATTTAATTGACAATAAACAAGTCATCTTGAACAATGGCCTAATTGAAGTTTTCAGTTTGTGCATATGTCATATTGTTTTGATGAATTGCAAATAGTATTGTTCTAAATAGCAATTGAAAATACTGTCTAAAATTAGGCACTGGTTTAAACAGCAGATATTGGCATAAAGCCATGCAATTTTTTGTTTGAAATGTCCTTCAGTTTGTTGTTTGTTTATGCTTGTTTATCCATCTGTCTATTTTTCTTCCCACCTCCAAAATGGACTTGCAAACACTAGTATGCAGTCTGTGCTGTTTGTTGCGCCTGTTGTTATAAGAGCTTTTAATAAGGTTGGTGGTTATAGTAACCATTGTATTTCAGTGCTCTTGCACACCACTGTGTGTGTGTGTGTGTGTGTGTGTGTGTGTGTGTGTGTGTGTGTGTAAAGCTCATGTTGTATGGTGAGAACTGATTATTTTGGTATCCATTGTGTTACTGAGAAGCAGTGATTTTTTTTAATTATTATTTTTTAAATAAATGACAGTGTTTTAAAGAGACATGATTCAAAGAAGTTATGTTATGGAGACTCTGTTTGAGAACATGCCTAGTGTGTAATTTTCTAATATCTCTATTTTCAGTATCTCAATCTTTTCTTGTTCAATGTCCCTTAAATACAGTTTGCCTCAAGAAAATGTAATATATTTGTGTAGTGACTGTTCAAGAGAAGAGGATGTACATATTAATTTTAAGTCACATTTATAAAGACTAAATGTCCTAGTCCCTGGAGATGGTTATTTTCATTTTAGCAGCAGTCCAGATGTCTGTAGAGAGAGAAAACAGTAGAAATGAGATTTGACCATTTCCAGTTAAGGAAGTTACTAAATTATTTAACATTTTTTCCCTTATAAATTATAAACTCAGTCAGTTGCATTTCAGGATTGTTATGTTAAGCATTGTTGCAAACATGAAAATTTTGAACTCTTCAGTACAGTTTTACAATTTTTCATAGCAAAACAGTTCAAAGATTTAATCTCAGGGTTTTAATTTGGGATGAGTAGGAATAAGCTGCATTTAAATCATATTTGGGTAACTTGCTTTTGGGTTTCTCAAGCATTGTGTCCTAATTAGCAACCTTGGTTGGCAGCGTCCCATGTTGCATCTCAAAGCTGTGGTAGATGGTGTCCCTTTCTCATTTGCTGCCAGGTTCCAATTTTGTTCTCCATTTTGGAAAAGCAAACCCTGTAAACCAAATGAAATGCCTCAGATGCTGGGCAGAATGTGTGTGCTGGATGAAAATTATTCATCAAGTGGAAAAACTAACATAAACAGTGTGTGTTTCATAGCTATTTGTTCTGCTAAGGGTCATGAAGTTCACCTGCTTTTAAGCATTTTATGGAGTTGTGAAATATACAGCCCAGAGTATAATTACACGTAACTGATTTTCTGCGAATATCAAAGCTGAATAAATGTCCTGCTGTGTTTGTCTTCTTTTCTAGTATTGGAGAAAATAAACCCATCAGCTGCTTTTGTTGAAAATGGAAATATCAGCTAGTACTCGACAAGGAGACTTTCTTGAGCCATCTATGGACTTTTCGAGACAGCACCTGAAGGCGAGAACTGCTCATTTGATAGCACAGAGTGCCTGGAAGACAGGGGCTAGGTCTCTGAGTTACCACTATTATAAGGTTAAAAATGACAGTTATTTAGAAAACATGTATTTATTTACCATTTTGGACCTAGATGTTCCTGTATATATTCCCTGTAAGATACTTAAGCCATGTAGGTAAAATTGGCAACTTCCTCCAGTGTCATGGATGACTGGAAGAGGCTGCAGAAGAGAGATCCAGCACTTGCTGGTGAATTTATTTTTGTGTCTTGGTTACTATATTTTGGGACCTAGAAACTGAAGTCCATTGCTTCACTTAACTTGGACATTGATACATGCAGTGTGCAGCCTACAGAGGTATAAATTGTGATTTCTCATTAGCCTAAGAAACAGGATAGTTGACCCCCACCCCACCCCCCAACACACACAACAGTTTTAACCTGGAATTAAAGTTTTTAATGGAATCGTCTGACCGTTTCCCAATTTGGAAAGTGTTCTCATTTGGAAAGGACAATCATTCTTCCTTGCTTACAAAAAGATATTTGTAATGGCTCATAAGTTAGCCAAATACAGGCACAGAATTAGAAATAATCACTGTGGGTCTGTCTGTGCAGCCCATGGCAGCAAGATTGCCAGCCCAGGTCGATAGACTCATGCTAGTGGAGCTTGTGCTAGCACATAGTTGTGTAGACGGCCCTTTGAAGTTGCGACTTCAGCTGGAGCTCAGGCTCCACAGTCTCGTGGGAGAGGGGTAGGTTTTCAAAGGCTACAGGTTTGAAACCTGTCTACACAGCTATTTTTAGAGAGCTAGCCTGAAACTGTCAACCTAACTGACTAGCCAGCCAGAAAGCACCGTGATAGGTTCAGTGTAAGTTCATAGTAAAGTCTCACTTTAACTATGAACATCAATGTACAGTGACCATATATATTTTCCTTGACGCTAATAAATTCTTCCTTGATGCAGTTTTGAGATGTCTCATTTAAGCTTTTGAATTTGTCCTTTCCTGCACAGACCTGGCATCCTAAAGGATTGTGTATGGCACTCCTGGCTTAATACCAATACAGAAATGCTGTAAAAATAAGGCTATGAGAAAATGATCATGTCACACATCAGGATTTATGCTGAGTCTGTTTGAATGATCAAGTATAATTAGCTTTTTATATGCATCTGAACCTTTTCAAAGGGCACCTATGGGGGTTTTTTGTCCCCCTCACTCCCCAAACATGTTTTAAACAAGGAAAGTAGGAGTAGGGAGGAAAGCCAGCTGGACTTCAACTTACAAAAATGAAAAAAACTCAACTGGTTTGAATCTCATGAATATCAATCACAGCTAATCTGGCTTTAGGCTGATTTATGCTGGTTTACACCCAGACAAGGGGCCTTGATAGAAGAAAGTCCATTAGGGATACAATGCATCTATAACCTAGCTCCGTCAGATGGCCTTTAGAGTCAACACAGCCCAACTCCTCAGCAGCCTTTGCTGTCCTAGCACCTGTGTAGCCCTGGCCACTAAGGATATGTCTACACTGCAATTAAAAATCCGCAGCGTGCCCATGCCAGCTGATTTGGGCTCACAGGCCTCGGGTCACGGGGCTGTTTAATTGCAGTGGAGGAGTGCATGCTTTAAACCAGGGGTCGGCAACCTTTCAGAAGTGGTGTGCCGAGTCTTCATTTGTTCATTCTAATTTAAGGTTTTGCGTGCCAGTAATACATTTTAACGTTTTTAGAAGGTCTCTTTCTATAAATCTATAATATATAACTAAACTATTGTTGCATATAAAGTAAATAGGTTTTTAAAATGTTTAAGAAGCGTCATTTAAAATTAAATTAAAATGCAGCTGCCCCTTACCCCCTCCCCCCGAACCAGTGGTCAGGACCCAGGCAGTGTGAGTGCCACTGAAAATCAGCTCATGTCCCGCCTTTGGCACGCATGCCATAGGTTGCATACCCCTGCTCTAAACCATGGGAGGATCCCAAAGCTTGGGCTGCAGCCCAAGCCCAAACATCTACACCACAACAACCCCTTCACCCATGCCTGAGTCAGCTGGCCCGTGCCAGCCGTGAGTTTTTAATTGCAGTGTAGACATACCCTAAGTATCCTTACTGTGCAAAACTTACAGCTCCCGGAGAGAAAGGGAAATACTGCATTCTCTCCTAGAAATTCCTCAGCAGAGCATGGAGCCATGCTGTCAGAGGGAAGAGAAATTAATATCTCCCTGTCTGCTTTGGTGAATCTGTCCTATTGTGTATTCTACCCCCCCCCCCCCCGCCCCCCAAAATACATTCTCTCTGTAGGTCTACAGTGCTTTTCCCATCATCCTGAGATGTTTGGTATAGTTCTGAGAATACAGGGACTATGGAGATTTCTGATTTTATTAGAAAATTTCTATTAAAAAATGCTCATGCTGAGTATTTATCCTACTTACTCATGCAGAATTTGTTAATTAGGAAAGTTGCCAATAGCCTAATTAATATTAAACTATATATGGAGACACTTTATATTAGCTTCCATTTTATAAATGGCACAAATTGTTAAATGAGTAATAGATGTTATAAAGCATTAAAGCTCGGTGAATTTTTTTTTGGATGAAGTTTATTTGCTGAAAAATGCAGTTCAGGTGACCCACAATTATTGTGAATTTCACATGAATTTTCCAAATAGTTTTGACTGTTCCCCCCCCGCCCGGAATTGATACGCCATTCACAAGATAGAGGTATGAGGGAGGAGGATCTCATCACTTTTAGCTCAGTGGTTAGGGCACACATCTGGTATGAGGGCATCCAGATTTAGTTACCCCCTCTGCCTGATGTGGAGAAGGGATTTGCATTTGGGTCTCCTACATAGCAGGAGAGCACCTCTCAATCTCTCCTGTTGCTGTTCCACTTTTTATAAATAGTCACTGGAGCAGGGATTTAAACTTGTGATGTCAGTGTCTATGAATTGACACTGTGAATGACAGTAGTCATTGGGCCAGGGAAAGAGAGTGAGACTGACTCTGTAGCCTACTAGTTAAGGTGCTCATCACCACTTCTGTCTGTAATACACACACCTCCGGGGGGTGGGGTTCTATCCCATGTAGTGGCACCAAGACCGCTTAGAGAGAGTTAAATGAGTCTGTTCTACAGCCTTAGCTAAGAGCCATTTGGCTTTTAGCTCATGCTGTAAAGGCTCATGCACTAAGCTCCAGAGATCCCCAGTTCAATCTTGGCCACCAACAAACGTGTATTCATCCTTTATAAACTATACATAGAATCCCTATTTCCAAATATATAGTACCTAGCTCTTATATAGAACTTTTCATCAGTAGATCTCAAAGCACTTTAGAAAGGAGGTCTGTATAATTATCCCCGTTTTACATATGGGGAAACTGAGGCACTGAGATGAAGTAATTTGCCCAAGATCACCGAGCAGGCCAGTGGCAGAGCCAGGAATAGAATTCAGCTCTTCTGAGTTCACCCACACAAAGCCTCTATCAAAGACAATGGGGCTTAAAGGTCTGCCTGTATGGAGTCACCTGCAGGATTGGGGCCTTTGTGTTTCTACAATGTACTGTTTCTCAGTGTTGGAGTTAGTTAAAAGGACACTGTTGGTCAGCTTTGGCCCCAAATGTAGGCTTTTGAAAATCAATCGTTTACAAATCCAGAGACTAATAGAATGTTTTCTTAAAAATCCAATGAAAATCTTAATTAAAACAAAAAAAGCTGTTCTGGTTTGCAACCCAAATATGGTAGCTTTGTGCCTAACAGAGACAGAAGGTGAAATTACCTTGAAACTGTGCAGTCTGATTTAACAGCCCATGAAGAGAGCAATGAAAAACAAAGCATAAATAGTGTAAAATAAACTTCGTTTTTAATATTCATGCCGTTTTCCAGTAATCTAAAGTATTGAATAATATGGGTAAGAGTGTTTATTTTCATGAGGTTTTTCATATATTGTCCCTGTAAACAGCCACAGAAAAAAATTGTCATATGGACAGTGGGTTTGCATAGTTTGTTTCCCTAGCACTGACATTTTACAGTTAGCAATACAATAAATACTTAACACCGCCACCCACTTTCACATTCACTTCAATCCCTTTCTGATTTGCCCTGATCCTACAATTGTTTCGTCCTGGGTGAGGGGAAGGGGAAATCATCCACTAGATTTTTCTCCCCTGGCTATATAGCTTTATTGGTTCTTTTCAGCTGCCCATGCTTCAGAAGCGCAAGATGGCACAAAGCCTTCCGGTTTTTCTTCCTTAGAGGAGGCAGTAATTGCAAATGTTTTTCTTCCTGTTGCAAGGTTGAAGTCCCATTGTGAAATATTATGAGGGTTTGTATAAAAGAATAAATCCTTTTCGCTCCCGTTCCCCTGTTCTATAGGCAGTTATCTGGCACCGCATTTTGTTCGTGTTGTCTGAAGAGAAAGCAAGTTGGAGAGACTTTGGAGGCGGAAGGGGAGAGAATCTCAACACATTGAGAGAATCCTACAAAGTAAAGCTGGTGTTAAATGACCCTCTTTCTGTTATGAGCCCAGGCTTTACTCCTAGGACCCAGTGTCATCCGTGGATGGTAAAATATAGTGGTTATTACAAGGTATCCAGAGCTTGTACAGTTAAGGAGTCTTAAGGGACCCATTGAAAGAATAAAATTGCAGGTGGATTGTGTTAAAATAGGTGTTTGAAACTGTTATGTTGAAGTGGGGTTTTTTTTTGTAATAATGAAGAAGCTTTTACTACTGTGCTGGGGCTCTTCTGTCCTTCCTGGGAGCCGTGATTTGGAAAGGATCCTGCTCAGTGAAAATAGGGGCATCTTGAGAAGGAAAGTGCCCAACCACATCCCTTTCAAGAACATCACAGACTGAAATAGGTTGCCACAGCATGCAGCATTCCAACTGCCCCTTGCCTGAGCCATCATTACAGTGGGGCTTTGGGAGAGATTTGAAGGAGGGAGGGAGCGTTCTATGCATAAATGACAACAGTGAAGAAAAGCAAAGACTGTTGTGGGAGGAAGGATTCTCCAATGGTTAGACACGTGAGCAATCTGGGTTCAAGTCCCTGCTCTGCCTGTATGACCCTGGGTGAGTCGCATGGACTCTGCCTCAATTCCCCAATTGTAAAATGGGAATTAGTTGCCCTGCCTCACAGGAGTGATTAGGATAAATACATTGTAGATTACGAGAGGAGTATAAGAAATAGGGGAGTATAAGAAATAGCCTAGAAACATAGACATACCACAGAGGTGAATTAACTGCTTCGACTGTCCTTGATCTTGTAACCCCGGTCTCTGCCATACCTCTGTTTCACATAATATCCTTCATTGTTTGCAGGCTTAACAACCCACTTAAGAGACAGAAAATTGTCAATTTTAAAATGAAAGTCGTCCTCTTTGGCATGTTTACAAAACCCACAGCTTTTTAGCCAGAAAAGTGGGCGGTAATTGGACAGGTTTTCAGCTCTTTGTGCCCTTGGAAAAAAATAAAGTGAAGCTGTCCTTGTTCACAAACCAATTAATTTTAAACTTCAGATGGAACTGCATGCTCCATGCATGTGTGCACATGTACAGAGAGGTCTACTTATCTTGCAAGGTTAAAGCGAAAGTGCCCCATGACAATGGTATTTATGCCCCAATAAGGGGGAAGCTCCCTTTGTATAACCCGTTCAAATATTTACTGAAAAATAATCTAACTTTTCCTTATTTGTTTGAGGACATCTGCCCTAGTTCACTTCCGTTAGAAGACCTTTCCTCTGTGATATCCTTTGTGACGGAAACACTCATAAGACACTCGGAATGATATAACTGGTTTGGGCTTGTTTGATTTTTTTTTTGATGAATGTCCAATACTTCTGCTGGGCAGCTTGTAGCTAGGCACTTTTCCTGCTCTAGTTTAGGCTTTTTTTAATCCTTACGGAGAATCATTGTTGTATTGATAACTGCTTCACTCCTGCTACGTCAATTTCTGATCACGAACTGACTGACGTAAATAATAAACTTCCTGACCCACCGCAGGTTAAGGGAGAAGCCACTTGCTGCTGTAATGATTATCTGATTCATTCAAAACCTTGGGGTGAGGCTGCCAATGTGAATGGGTGGGAAAAAAGTTTCTTTTAAGGAGTGATCCATCTGAGGTCCCTGCCCAGATTCTGCCAGCATTACTGGGAAGTTAATTCAATATTTTTCCGAAGGAAAGTACATCAACAGACAAGACCATGAAAGAGAGTGAGCTCTTTACAATTGGAAAACACATACTGGAGAGTTCAAAATACTATTAGAATTGGCTAACGTACGAGATTCGCTCATTGGGATCCAAAATGGGGGAGGGTGTTTATTCGAGATTTCTGAGCAGCTATTTCTCAGATCAGGTTTACACAATATTGTGCTTATCTTACTAGCACTTCTAGGAAGATAGTGTTTTAGCCACTCTCATTGCTGATGGGAAAATTCAGCAAATATGTCCTTGTGTAAACAAGCCCCAAATCCTATTTCAAGAGTCTAGTTTCATGAACTGCTGTTGTAGCAGTTAACACATTAAGGCTTAGGTAAGCAGCATGGTCTGGTGGATAGACCAGAGAGCACTGGACTGGGAGTCAAAAGAGCTGGGTGGGTTATGCTCCTGGCTCTGCCACTAATCAGCTGTGTGACCTTGGTCAAGTCATTTCAAATTCTTGTGCCTGTGTGCCTTGTCTGTTTAGATTGTAAACTGTTCGGAGCAGGAACTGTCTCACTGTGTTTTGTAGCACAGCCTTGCACAAGGGGATGCTAATCTCGGCTAGAACCTCCAGGCATTCTGTAATACACATAACACGAATTCCTCTTTTCAAATTCAGTTTTGATTTATGGCTTAAAACCTAAAATCAACCTCAGAGATCAAGTTTGACAGGTTCTAATGAAAAGCTACTCATTTTAGAAGTCCAACTCCATCCCAAATCCACTGTGTTTATTCTGTCCTTGCCTTCCTCTCCTGCTCTCTGGGGGCCTTCTCTGAAGAAGACTACTGGCGAAGGAACTAGAATGAGAGTGCTTCATCTGTCTTTGCTAGCCATTGCTCATACTCCAGCTATACCAGGATGAAAGATGCAATGAAGTGCACAGCATAAAATGTAACAAAAAATACAACAGAATGATAAACTGTCAGTTACATAATCCAAGTATCCAACAACTGCCAGACACATCGTAATGTCTTTGAGCAGGCCCAGTGTTTCACTGTTTGTACATTGCCTCGTCTAATGGGACCCACAGCTTGATACAAATTAAAATAAATGCTGTAGCAGGTAAGTCCTTTCTTCAGTGGGGATGTGCAGCTAGAGTATCTTGGTGATATGTATGGTCCCTAACTTAGTACTGTGTGGATTATCAATGAATTTGTAGTTGAATAATTCAGAAGTATGAATTGCAAGGAGTGAATTCGCTTATGGACAGTGAGCTACAAAGTAGTAAGAAAACCAACACATTTTAAGACGTGACTGTATAACCCTATAGAAATCTCTACACCCAGAAGGCATTCTTACATCTCCATGAATCGGTGTTCTATAGAATGGGTCCCTTTAGAATATGTGTTTTCCAGTTTTTGTTATTGGACAAGTTAAATCAGTAGCCATTTGCCTATTTATACTTCTTTATAGCAGACTGTTAATTTGATCTTTTCTGTCCTGTTTGTTGGTCCATACTGTTTACTTTGGGGGGGTTCCCATAATGTGTCCAGGTGCCTTATTGAATTTCTGGGCCCTCTAATATCTTTGGAACCAGCAAAAAGCCTGGATGGTTAGTGGTTGTTGCTGATTTTCCCAATGCTCTGGGATTTCAGCATGTTTACTTTGAGTCATATTCACATAAGGTCTGATCCAAAGCCCACTGCAGCTAATGGACAGACTCCTATTGATGTTGTTGTGCTTTGGATCAGGCCTACAATGGGGTTAAGTATTAGAATGTTACACCTTACAGTAACACAATTGCGGGGAGCATGTGAAGCCAGGAGCTTTGTTGACTGAGCCTTGTATGTCTTGGCTTTCCATGTGACGTGAGAGAGTCAGATATTTGAAGGTGGACCACGCCAATATTTGCTGGTGAAATGGATGGGACCTTTTAAAAGTGATCTGCCCATCCTGTCTGAGCAGGCAGGCAAGGGTCCACAGCACCATGCCCCTGCCTTGCCATGGTGTGTCCTCTGCAAGGATAGAATACGTTAATGGCGACAGGCCTGGCTGAACCTCCCCATCAACTTCTAGCTGTGAACACCTGCAAAATTAACTTATTTTCCTCCTTCAAAACCCCCGTCAAAACTCTCCTTTGCCCTGAGGCCTACAAAAAACTTGACAACGGTTAGGCTACTGGTGTGCTGTGAACATGGCCTGTCATACTGACCAATATTGTCTCATTGTTTCCTTGTGCTCTCCTGTCTGTATTGGTTGTCTATTGTCTTATTCCTAGAACAACAACAGGGAAGATGGTGCCTCCCACAAACAACTTGCAATCTGTGTTTGTATAACACCTAAACCAATGGTTTCCTGGTTCATTACTAGGGCTTCTAAGTGCTGTGATAATGCAACTGATGTTTCCAACTGAAAATACTGCAAGAAACTCGCTTTGCACACACCTGATATCTACGCTAGAGGTTCAGAGCAGCAGCTGAACTTTAGGATACTACCTGTATCAAAGCATTAGTACAGCAACTCCTCTGGGGCACCTGGCATTGGCCACTGTCGGTAGACAGGATACTGGGCTGGATGGACCTTTGGTCTGACCCAGTACGACCGTTCTTATGTTTATCATTTCAGAATTATTCCACAGTGTTGCCTTTTCTTAAATAAACACCAAAGAAAAGTTATGATGACCCACTGCTTTAGCATATACTCCAGGTTTTATGACAGCTTCTGATTCTGTCCTCAGAACAAGACATGCCTATATCCCCTAAGAGTCAACCTCACCCTTTAACCCAGTTCTCTTTTAAACCCTGTTATAGTCCTAGCCTTCACAACCTCCTCAGGCAAAGAGTTCCACAAGTTGACTGTGTGCGGTGTGAAGAAGAACGTCCTTTTTATTTGTTTTAAACCTGCTATCCATTAATTTCATTTAGTGGCCCCTAGTTCTTGTATTATGGGAATAAGTAAATAACTTTTCCTTATTTGCTTTCTCCACATCACTCATGATTTTATATGCCTCTATCTTATCCCCCCTTAGTCTCCTCTTTTCCAAGCTGAAAAGTCCTAGCCTCTTAATCTCTCCTCATATGGGACCCATTCCAAGCCCCTAATCATTTTAGTTGCCCTTCTCTGAACCTTTTCTAATGCCAGTATATCTTTTTTGAGATGAAGAGAACACATCTGTATGCAGTATTCAAGATGTGGGCGTACCATGGATTTATATAAGGGCAATAAGATATTCTCCGTCTTATTCTCTATCCCCTTTTTAACGATTCCTAACATCCTGTTTGCTTTTTTGAGTGCCGCTGCACACTGCATGGACGTCTTCAGAGAACTATCCACAATGACACCAAGATCTTTTTCCTGACTCGTTGTAGCTAAGTTAGCCCCCATCATGTTGTATGTATAGTTGGGGTTATTTTTTCCAATGTGCATTACTTTACATTTATCCACATTAAATTCCATTTACCATTTTGTTGCCCAATCACTTGGTTTTGTGAGATCTTTTTTAAGTTCTTCACGGACTGCTTTGGTCTTAACTATCTTGAGCAGTTTAGTATCATCTGCAAACTTTGCCACCTCACTTTTTACCCCTTTCTCCAGATCATTTATGAATAAGTTGAATAGGATTGGTCCTAGGACTGACCTTGGGGAACACCACTAGTTACCCCTCTCCATTCTGAGAATTTACCATTTATTCCTACCCTTTGTTCCCTGTCTTTTAACCAGTTCTCAATCCATGAAAGGATCTTCCCTCTTATCCCATGACAACTTAATTTACATAATAGCCTTTGATGAGGGACCTTGTAAAAGGCTTTCTGAAAATCTAAGTACACTATGTCCACTGGATCCCCCTTGTCCACATGTTTGTTGACCCTTTCAAAGAACTCTAATAAATTAGTAAGACAGGATTTCCCTTTACAGAAACCATGTTGACTTTTGCCCAACAATTTATGTTCTTCTATGTGTCTGACAATTTTATTCTTTACAATTATTTCAACTAATTTGCCCAATACTGACGTTGGACTTACTGGTCTGTGATTACTCGGATCAGCTCTAGAGCTAATGTGACGCCAATATTTAAAAAGGGCTATCTTCCAGTCATTGCGTACAGAAGCTGATTTAAAGAACAGGTTGCAAACCATAGTTAGTAGTTCTGCAATTTCACATTTGAGTTCTTTCAGAACTCAGGTGAATGTCATTTGGTCCCGGTGGCTTGTTAATGTTAAGTTGATCAATTAATTACAAAACCACCTCTAGTGACACTTCAATCTGTGACAATTCCTCAGATTTGTCACCTACAAAGGACGGCTCAGGTTTGGAAATCTGCCTAACATCCTCAGACGTGAAGACTGAAGCAAAGAATTCATTTAGTTTCTCTGCAATTTCTTTATTGTCTTTAAGTGCTCCTTTTGTATCTCGATCGTCCAGGGGGCCCCACTAGTTGTTTAGCAGCCTTCCTGCTTCTGATGTACTGAAAAAACATGTTATTACCTTTTGAGTTTTTGGCTAGCTGTTCTTCGGTCTCCTTTTTGGCTTTTCTTATTACATTTTTACACTTAATTTGGCAGTGTTTATGCTCCTTTCTATTTACCTCCCTAGGATTTGACTTCCACTTTTTGAAAGATGCCTCTATCTCTCACTGCTTCTTTTACATGGTTGTTAAGCCATGGTGGCTCTTTTTTCTCCTTTTTAGTTCTTTTACTGGGTTTTTAATTTGGGGTTTACATTGAAATTGGCCCTCAATTATGGTGTCTTTGAAAAGTGTCCATGCAGCTTGCAGGGATTTCACTCTAGTCACTGTACCTTTTAATTTCTGTTTAACTAACCCCCTCATTTTTGCAGAGTTCCCCTTTCTGAAATTAAATGCCACAGTGTTTGGTGGTTGAGGTGTTCTTCCCGCCACGGAATATTAAAAGTTATTATATTATGGTCACTATTTCCAATTGGTCCTATTATAATTACCTCTTGGACCAGATCCTGTGCTCCACTCAGGACTAAATCGAGAATTACCTCTCCCCTTGTGGGTTCCTGTACCAGCTGCTCCAAGAAGCAGTCACTTAAAGAATCAAGTAATCTTGTCTCTGTGTTTCGTCCTGAAGTGACATAAAAGGAAAATAAAATAACAAATGGTTTACTTTGCACGAAAGAGAGAAACAGGCAAATCTCTAAAAGAGACTGTAACTAGGGACACTGAATATTTGAGGATCATATTTTTTGTTTTTACTATCACTAATGAAATAGATCACACAGAAGTGGTGAATGTAAATCTAAATAAGAGTCTTACACTGGTGCAGAATAAAAAAAACTGGACAAGAGACTTTCTTTTTTTGGCTTCAGAATAATTGGTTTTCTTCTCAGTTTGAACCTACGTGGAAGTGACAGGCTTTTGTGCAAATAGTCTGTCTAGGGTTAGGGATGTTGAGAAATCAGATAGTTTGGAGATTAATTGAAGTCTGGGCAAGAAAGTTCTGTCTTGAAGACCGTACCAATTGAAGCAGCCTTTGAACTGGGTTCAGTGAGACACTATGATTAAATACATCTTGTTAGGGAAGTTCTGCATGTGCCAATGGAGCGGTGATTGGAAACTCATACCAATTTGATGTTGGGGTTATTTAAAGCTGCCTTTTTTCAAAAGACTGACTGTGCCTTTTAAGGGTCTGGAGTGAAGTAGCAAGGAGAGGAATTCTTGGTTACTAAGCCACTGGTGCCATTAGCTCTGTTTTGGGGAGACTCCCTTCTGCAGTGACCAGGATGGAGGGAGGATGGCTTGCAGGGAGTATGCTGAGTGGAAATGGGGGGCCCTTAAAGGGAGAGAACCTTGGTAACTGGGTGAGAGACATGATCCTACTTCCGCCATTAAGACAGCAGGGGGAAGAAGCCAGCAGGCCTCCCTCAAAATGACTGGGCTAGGAAGCCAAGTTCTACTTTGTGAGTGATAAACTAAAGCTTCTTAAGGTACAAAAAAGCATCTCTGTATCCCCCACCCACCCACCTCTGCAAGCCACAAATGCAGCACCTGCTGAGTGAAAGAGCTGTACAAGCATACCTTGGAACATCTTAGAGTTGAGTTCCTTTCACGTGTATTAATGCATCTAAAAATATTGAGGTTTGCCATAAGAATAGCCATGCTGGGTAAGAACAAAGGTCCATCTAGCCCAGTATCCTGTCTTCCGACAGTGCCCAATGCCACATGCCACAGAAGGAATTAACAGAACAGGTAATCATCAAATGATCCAACCCCTGTCGCCCATTCACAACTTCTGACAAACAGAAACTAGGGACACCATTCCTGCTAGTAGCCATTGATGGACCTATTCTCAATGAATTTATCTAGTTCTTTTTTGAACCCTGTTATGTCTTGGCCAACACAACATCCTCTGGCAAAGAGTTCCACAGACTGACTGTGCATTGTGTGAAGTAATACTTCCTTTTGTTTGTTTTAAATCTGCTGCCTATTAATTTCATTTGGTGACTCCTAGTTCTTGTGTTATGAGAAGTAAATAACACTTCCTTATTTACTTTCTCCACACCAGTCATGATTTTATAGACCTCTATCATATCCCCCCTAGTCATCTCTTTTCCAAGCTGAAAAGTCTCAATCTTATTAATCACTTCTCATAGGGAAGCAATCATATTTGTTGCCCTTTTCTGTACATTTTCCAAATTCCAATATATCCTTTTTTGAGATGGGGTGACCACATCTGCACGCAGTATTCAAGAATTTATACAGAAGCAATATGATGTTTTCTGTTTCCTTATCTATCCCTTTCTTAATGATTCACAACAGTCTGTTTGCTTTTTTGACTGCCGCTGCACATTGAGTGGATGTTTTCAGAGAACTATCCACAATGACTCCAAGATCTTTCTTGAGCAGTAATAGCTAATTTAGACCCCATCATTTTGTATGTATAGTTGGGATTATGTTTTCCAATGTGCAATAATTTGCATTTTTCAACATTGAATTTTATCTGCCATTTCATTGCCCATTCACCCAGTTTTGTGAGAGCCCTTTGTAACTCTTCACAGTCTGCTTTGGACTTAACTGTGTTGAGGAATGTTGTATCTGCAAATTTTGCTCCCTCACTGTTTACCCCTTTTTCCAGATCATTTATGAATATGTTGAATAGCACTGGGCCCAGTACAGACCCCTGGGGGGGGAGGCACCGTTATTTACCTCTCTCCATTCTGAAAACTGACAGTTTATTCCTGCCCCTTGTTTCCTATCTTTTAACCAGTTACCAATTCATGGGAGGACCTTCCCTCTTATCCCATGACAGGTTACTTTGCTTAAGAGCCTTTGGTGAGGGACCTTGTCAAAGGCTCACTACAAATCTAAGTACACTATATCCACTGGATCCCCCTTGTCCACATGCTTGTTGTTTCCCTCAAAGAATTCTAGTAAATTGGTGAGGCGTGATTTCCCTTTACAAAAACAACGTTGACTCTTCCCCAACAAACATATTGGATTTTTTGCAAAGACAAACAGGCCCTTTAATTCTACCAAAAGAAACATTCAGCTAGAAATTGTCCAAAGTCATCATCCCCCTCTACTCAGCACTGGTGAGGCCTCATTTGGAGTACTGTGTCCAGTTTTGGGCCCCACACTACAAGAAGGATGTGGATAAATTGGAGAGAGTCCAGCGGAGGGCAACAAAAATGATTAGGGGGCTGGAGCACATGACTTATGAGGAGAGGCTGAGGGAACTGGGATTGTTTAGTCTGCAGAAGAGAAGAATGAGGGGGGATTTGATAGCTGCTTTCAACTACCTGAAAGGGGGTTCCAAAGAGGATGGATCTAGACTGTTCTCAGTGGTAGAAGATGACAGAACAAGGAGTAATGGTCTCAAGTTGCAGAGGGGGAGGTTTAGGTTGGATATTAGGAAAAACTTTTTCACTAGTAGGGTGGTGAAGCACTGGAATGGGTTACCTAGGGAGGTAGTGGAATCTCCTTCCTTAGAGGTTTTTAAGGTCAGGCTTGACAAAGCCCTGGCTGGGATGATTTAGTTGGGTTTGGTCCTGCTTTGAGCAGGGGGTTGGACTAGATGACCTCCTGAGGTCCCTTCCAACCCTGAGATTCTATGATTCTATGATTTAATATCGTTTGATGACTTTGGACAATTTCTAGCTGAATGTTTCTTTTGGTAGAATTAAAGGGCCTGTTTGTCTTTGCACCAGTGCCAGTGAGGAGTAACTCAGCTCTCACCATTCCAAGACTTTACATTTATAAGTATTACTCTATCTTCCTTCTTTGTCTACAGCCCTCACTGCTCTCATGTCTGCAGGACATTTGTATTTATACACAAAGCACAGATACTTTGTCAGAGTGACTCTTCTTTTAAATTAAGAGAACAAAGCAAGAACAAAAGCAAATGCTCCGTGTGTGAAAACACAGGGTAGAGGGGTCTCTCCTCTATCACTGTTCGTACTGAACAGAGCACAAAACGGCTGACAGTCTCGGCACACAACAGATTTCATAGAGATGCAAAAGCACAATACACACAACCAGTCGGAAGTTGCATAGTTGTCATTTTGTAATATGATTTGATCCTTCTGTGTGTAAGTTACTCCCCCCACATTGGTGTGGTCCCCACATGTGATTGCAATTGAATTGATACTTAAAAAGTTAGATGGAAAAGAGATGCAAAGTACCTATGCTGGATGCAGAGCAGTGCTTTGGTTCAAATGCCAAAACTCTAGGTTTTGGATAAATGACCCATGTAGTTAGTGCACCATAATGTTGTGTCTTGTGACTTCCCTAACAAGAGAATTTCTTGGTATTTCTGGGTGAATGAATAAAAATCCAGCTTTATAATTTCACTTCATAGATTTCATAGGGTTTAAGGCCACAAGGGACCATTAGATCATCTAGTCTGACCTTTTGGCATGTCACAGGCCATTAACTTTCACCCAGATACTTCTGTCTTTAGTTAGACCAAAGCATTTCAGTCCTCAGGCAACTAAACTGTTGCAAGCCAGAGACACAGCTAGAGAACAGGAGACACCAAAGTACCACCGGTGCCAGATGCCCCTGCAATGACAGGGAATGGATTAGGGGAGACATGGCCAGATGATCCTAGCAGGTGATTCATGCTGCAGAGGAAGGTGAAAAGACGCCAGGGTCCCCAGTGTTGGAGAAAGGAGATGATCTCAATCTCCTCTTTGTAACACAGCTGTTTGGTCCAGCATTAAGTGGCTTTAAGATGGAAATCAGCCATGTTGCAGGCAATCAGATTCAGTCCTGAAGGAGAGAGAAGAGACCCAAGTGAAGAGCAGTTACATATCCATTACCCTCAGCACATGGACTGCGAATTGGCAAATCCACATAGGCTGGTAGTACCATGAATTACACCTTTCAGAAAGCTGAGTTGATTCATCACTTTTGCAAGAAATGTCCAAAATAAGTCTGGTGCTCTTTTTTGGTAAAGTTGAACAGGAAGGTTTATAATCACAAATCTCTTCCAGGAGCAACTTTCTTACTCTGTAGCACAGCCTAACTCTCAGCATCCAGCAGGTCAATGTGCCATGATACAATTGAAAAGGATTTTCCCCAAAAAAACCATGTAGGTACAAATTGTGCTCTGTTCCATTGATGTAAATCCAAGCTAACTCATCTGACTTCCATGGAGTTACTTCTCATACTTTGGATTCACAGCTGACTGAGAGCAAAATCTGCCCCCTACTGGCAAAATAAAGTTGCCTTTATGAGAATGGACCCTGTTCTGATAAAGGGAGTAAATAAAGGTTATAGTTGCATACATTTACATTAATATTTGCTTCAGCTAAGTCTTTTTAAGAACAATAACTACATTGAGTAAACACCAGTCAATGAGATTCATATCCCCTAAGGAATAATTTTAGCCTGGATGAAAACTTCAGTGTTTGACAGCAATTAACCTCTTTCCACTGCCACAGTAGGTTAGAATTCCTGCCTCCAAATAGTTCAGAGCTGCATACCTGCAATGTGTATCACCAGATAAAGGCTTTGTTGGACAAGGCTTTCAGGGCCAGATCCTCAATCCTCGAGCTCCATGAACGTAAGTGTACATTCTATTCTGGTGCGGAAGATTAACTGTGTCATACAGAACAGGACCTTCACTGAAGTGGTCACAGAGTTGGATGGATGGAATGGTGCTGTTTAGGATGAATATCCTTCCTCAGCCATGACAGAGAAAGCATTAACTGCTGGAATCTAAGAACTAGAAGGTTTCTAACCATAAGAGGAATGAGAGTCTTCTAGTAGAGGAGTAGCAGAGGAAAACAACCTAACTGGTTTTAAGATACATCTTCAGGGGGGTGGATTACTTGATTACTTGTTCTGTTCATTCCCTCTGGGGCATCTGGCATTGGCCACTGTCGGAAGACAGGATACTGGGCTAGATGGACCATTGGTCTGATCCAGTAAAGCTGCTGTTCTGTTCTTATGATGGAATTTGATAAATTTTATTAACAGGATTATCTGAGGGGATTTCCATTGATAGCAGGGGGCTGAATATGAGGACTGAGGAGGTCCTTTCCAGTCCTTTGTCTATGTTTTTAATTACCTTACAAACCAAGAACTATACCAAACAACCGAAAAAACTTCATAGGCATTCATATTCAGCAGCAGTGAAATACCAGGCACATATATTAACTACGTTGTCATACTGGGGTGAAGAAAAAAGAATAACTTCTAATTTATATGCAAACACATTTTGATTTTCTGATATGAGGTTTTTAAGGCCCGGCTTGACAAAGCCCTGGCTAGGATGATTTAGTTCGGGTTGGTCCTGCTATGAGCAGGGAGATTGGACTAGATGACCACCTGAGATGTCTTCCAACCTTAATCTTCTATGATTCTATATTCTGGGGAAAATTCTGCTCTCCAGTTTTACGCGTGTAAATCCAGAATGACCCCATTAAGTTAAGTGACCCTGACTGTGCTGTAGTCAATGGAATGGGAATCAGGATTTGGGGGTTCTAGTCCCAGATCTGGGAGGAAAGTGTAGTTTAATGGCTTGGGAGTGGGACAGGCACAAAATAAGGTTCTCTTTACTTGTTCTTCATTAATGTACAGCTCGAGTGGAAGAGCTCTGTGCTGTGGATCTGAACGTCCTAGGTTTAGAGGTTGCTGATGAGCCGTGGGGGGGATAGAATCTGATCCTGGAACTAGACTGTATTCAAATGCATAAACTCTAGAGAAAAAAAGAACAGGAGTCCTTGTGGCACCTTAGAGACTAACAAATTTATTTGAGCATAAGCTTTCGTGGGCTACAGCTCACTAACATGGCTGCCAGGGGCGGCTCTAGGAATTTGGCCGCCCCAAGCACAGCGGCGCGCTGCTGGTCGCCGGTCCCGCGGCTCCGGGGGACCTCTTGCAGACGTGCCTGCGGAGGGTGCGCTGGTCCCGCGGCTCCGGTGGACCTTCCACAGGCATGACTGCGGAAGGTCCGCCAGAGCCACCTGCCGCCCTCCCGGCAAAATGCCGCCCCACGCGCGCGCTTGGGTCTGGAGCCGGCCCTGACGGCTGCTACTCTGAAACTCTAGGGAGGTGATTTGAGAGTGTAAGGTAACCTTTAATTCAGAGCAGGCAATCTAATATAGAGGACTCGAAGCTGGTCTTTACTAAGATTTCAATGCACTTCCACTTAAAGTGTGCATTCTTTGGGACGGAGTCTGTCTTTCTCTGCTTTCAAAGTGCCATGTAAATTTATAGCACTTAAAAGCTTTTTAGCAATAATAATGACAATGCATTTCACGGCCCAGGAATCAGCTGCTTTGCCTGCACAGCAGACTGAAAACATCAGGGACAGTCATGAGTCACAGATGTCAGTTCCACTCATTCCCTTAAGATCATATTGTCCTAATTATCCTCATTACTGCAAATGGAATCGAATGCAATAATTGCTTCCTCTAAAGACTGCTGAGCCCCATCTTCCACAAATTGCTCCTGTCCATTCTAAACTAGCCTTTCATAATCTGCACATTACAACCAACAAAATCCTTATGATTTAATTGCTCGTCGAAAGCTCATCATATGCAGGAGTCAGTTTGGAACAGGGGATACAGAAAAAGTTCAGCAAAGTGCTTACGCATGTGTCTAAGCACGGGAGTAATCCACTGAAATTACTGACAAGCATAAAGTATCTTGCAAAATAGGTGCCTATGTGTGTTTTGATTAGCACGCAGAACTGAGAGTCAGATGCTCCTGAGTTCTGATCGATGATTCTACTGCTGAAGTGCTGGGTTATGTATAAAAGTTGCGTAGGCTAAATTTTTACTGGCCTAATGAGAGCCAATTATGGCCTCCTTTAGAAATGCTGAGCACCACTAATTCCTCATTGACTTACTATGGAGATGGACTGTAAATTGAGCACCCAAAATAAGAGGCCACTTTTTAACAAAGACCCTTTGTGCCTGCTTCCCTAGCTGTAAAGTAGAATTATATTAACCATCCCATGGGGATGCAGCTTAATGGAAGCTTGGGATTTTACAAAAATCTAAATTTTTGGGACCGATGTGACCTGACGGTGCCTCTTTTAAAGAAAGCAGTTTTACCATTTCTGCTTTAAAAGACACTTTTCAGCCAAAACTCAGAAGTGCCCACTACATATTGATGCTAAGCTCCCAGCAGTATTTTTTTGTTTTTAGCCCCTCTGCTATTTTGGTTTCCTGTACTTTGCTGTAACTAGCAGTGGAATCGCTGTCTTTGCCTGAGGACATGGTCAAATTCTGCTATCGGTTCCTCTGCTTGTGGATTTACCCTGTGGAACTCAGGACTTACTCTCAATTTACACTTGCATAACTAAGAGCAAAATATGGCGGCCTTGATTACAGTTTATTGAGGGTTGTGGCTGATAAAGGTTTTAAAATTCTGCTTGAGCTTCACGTCTATAAACAGTTCAAATAGCTGCATTTTGCTGGGATTACGGCAGAGGTCAATCAAGGGCAGTAGTTATAAAGAGAGCGACCTGCCCTTCCACAGGAGTTGCATTGCTCAGGCAGGCTTCTAATACCGTCCCCTGCAGCTTGAGTGTCCCTCGCCTTGTGGGTGAGTTGGGCAGAAAGTCACTCCAAGTGTAACTTGCAATGATTTAACCCTTTTGGCAACTGTGTAAATGCCTTGAAAGGATTTGGTATTCTGCAGCGACCTGATCCCACCCCCTTGGCATAAAGTCAATGGGAATTGTGCCTGCTCATGCCAAGGCTAAATCCATCCACTAAGGGAGTGTTGGGATGGTGAAAGAGAAATGGTGGGAGCCAGAGCCACACTGGATTATGTGTATTTCAGTAGCACCTCAGTTGGATCAGGTCCCCGTTTTGCTATGTACTGAGTAAGAGCCAGTCCCTGGCACATGGAGTTTAGTCTGTTACTCCCCTGAGGCCTGCTTTTCCTGCTATGCCCCACCACCTACATTCACCCACCCTGTGCAGACTGTGCTGTTTTCCTACCAACTGTATGCCAGTTTTGTGCGTGTTAAACTGTTTTGCAGCTTGCACCAACTGATATTCATTTTCTGACCAGTTTGCAGCTGATGGGTAAAGTACACAACTGTTTAACCCTCTGCTGAATGTGACCCATTACTGCTCCTCCTCTGTGCCTTGCAGGTAACAGCCTTCAGAGCTGTAGGAGAATCAATAAGTATGCAAGGGTCCTGCAGCAAGTGTTAATTATTTTATGCAAACCGCCGCAGTCTCTTTTCGGCATGTCTGCACTGGGTTGCAAGCCCAGGTCTGTGGGACTCAAACCCATAGGCACAGTGTCTGTAAGCCTGAGCTTGAGTGTCCACATTGAATATTGATCCTAGGTTTAGAATGTCTGGACCCTGGTCTCGCTTCCACACTGCACTACACAGATGGTAGTCAAACCACCCTACCCCAGGCTTCTTAGCACCCTCCCCAGCTGCAGCTGCTCTAGCCCTTTGTTCGTTGTGCACTGTGGGAAAACTTGACTGCCCATCCCATAGAACTTTACAGGAAATTGTCACAGCTCAACAACACATCCATCTGAATTGTCTTTTGTGTCTGCACGCTCCTGCAGCAAGAGCTGGCAGCATGGAGGAGTCACCATTTGAAAAACTAGTCCTCCTTGAGTGTTCATTCCCACTTAGAGCATCCATGAGATGCCGGTGAACATTTTGGCATGTTTTCTGACCTACCAAAGAAGTGGAGGATGATACAGACATGGCAGACTCCAACTTGCTGGTGCTGCTCATGACTCTTGGTAGAGTTGCTGATGCCCCGGATGTAGATTGGCACTTCTGGAGCAAGACTGATGGGACCACATTGTCATGCAGACTTGGGATGACCAGCAGCAGCTACAGAACTTTCACATGAAGAAACATAACTTTCTGGAGCTTTGTCACAGCTTGCCTCAACCCTCCAGTGTCACACCATGCCTGGGGGCAGCCATGACAGTCCAGTGGAGGGTTGCTAAAATCATCTGGAAGCTGCCCACCCCAGATTGCGACAGGTCCATCGGTAGCCAGTTTGGGATTGGAAAGGCAACTGTGGGTAAAGTGGTGCTGGAGGTTTCAGAGGCAATCAGGCATTTGAATTACCCAAGGTAGTGGGCATAATCTCTGTCCCTGAAGTAACTGCTGGGTTTCAGAGAATGGGGTTAACAAACTGCACTGGGGCCATTGACGGGACTCATGTCCACATAGTTTTCCTTCCTCAGGGAGCACGAGGATTTGCTAAGGGTACAACTCCATTGTTATGCAGGCCTTTGTGGATCACAGAGGTCATGGGCTTCACTGGAAAAGTTCATGATGCCAGGGTTTTCTGCTGGTCAGGAGTCTACATTCATGGACAGGCTGGGACACTAGTTCTACCAAATGACATTGTCATAAATGGAGTAACTATCCCCACTGTTGTTCTAGAGGACCCCACATATTCCCTTCTGCCTTGGCTTATGAAACCACATCCTGATCTCAGAGGCCTTGGCAAAAGAAGGTTTAATGATATTCCCAGTAAGTGCAGAACAGTGGTTGTGCAATTGGTAGATTGAAATCCCACTGGGGTTGCAGAACTGTTTGGATGCCAGTGTCATCAAAGCTGTCTGTATTATTGTGGCTTTTTGTGCTCTTTGCAGTCTTGTGACGTCAAAGGTGAGCCAGTTGCCTCTGAGTGGACCTATGACAGTTGTGGGTTGCTGAACCAGTACACTCAGCCAGAAATTGCATCTGTCACAGTTGGAGCAGGATGCACATGGGCAAGAAATCAAGGATGCTTTGTGCAACTATATTACGACTTGCATGGACCAATGGAAGAGGGAGAATAAGTATTTGTGCAGCAATTTAGTAAATGAATTAGTCACTGTATACTATGAATGGGGTGTGTGTATTATTATGAATTGTTAACTGTAGATGAGATGCTTTGAGGGGGACAAAGTTTTGTGCTGCCCAAATTGCAGATCTATATAATCAAGAGAGGGGAGGTCTGGAATGTCTAATGCATTCTAATGCATTTTCACCTATACTGATTCCAGGTGACATGAGACTGAGTCACCTGTTTCTAAATTATAAGAAATGCAGCCTTATAATTCACAATTGTGTTTATCCTCTTAATGATTAGATTCCCTGGATAGCTTCTTGGATTTTCATTGTCCCTTACGCTTGCCTCTTGGCTTAATTGCCAGTCCAAAAATCCATATTATGTCAGAGGTTTAGCTTAAGGTGATAATTTACATATATTATCTCAGCAAAACAGCTTTGGCACCAAATAATCAGGGGCGGCTCCAGGCCCCAGCACGCCAAGGGGGCGCTCTGCCGGCTGCCGGGGGGGCGGCAGGCAGGCCGCCTTTGGCGGCATGCCTGTGGAGGGTCTGCTGGTCCCGTGGCTTCAGTGGACCCTCCGCAGGCACACCTGTGGGAGGTCCACCAGAGCCGCGGGACCGGCAACCGGCAGAGCGCCCCCCGCGGCATGACGCCGTGCTTGGGGCGGTGAAATGTCTAGAGCTGCCCCTGCAAATAATGTCCCCTACTGCACTCAAATGCATAGAACTGAATCCTTCCTAAGGCTTATTTTCACCAGGCAGACCTGGTTTGGCAAAGCACTTGAGTGGATTACTTCCTCAGGGTTAGTAGCTGCGCTGTCCACTTTCTAAACAGGCAGAAATTGAAGCTGGTAATGCTGCGTGAAGCCCAATAATTTCTCAAGTGAAAAAGAACAGGTTGTGACCTCAGGATACAGGGTAGTGATCTCACGGATTGCCATGTGGTAAAGACCTTTCTCTGGCATATTTGATGGATTAATTTTTAATGCCATGCTGGTTTTAAATGCCACTAAATCTAACCTAAAATCAGTAATTTGAACTGCCTTCTGCTATTTATTTTATTTCCGTCTGTATCATTTCTCTCCCTACTTATTCCCCCATGTGTTTGTATGTTTCTGGCCAGCCTCTTACAATATTAAGAAGTCATTTTGGGAAGGTGGGGGAGGGGGGACTGAATAATATATGCAATTTATAACTGTCAGAAATAGGGGAAAAAATACAGTGTACTTAAAAAATGTTTGCATTTACATTCCATACTTGGAACTTATATTTTAGACTGAAACCAAAGCCTTTATCTGAGCTGTCAGTGTTATAGATGGTGCCTGTATATTTATTAAGGTTTGCATGGCTTTTATCAAACTGATGCATTTAGCTGATTTAACATTCCAGCTTTTCATTTACAAAATAACATTTTCAAAGAATATGAAAAATGTATTGGCTTTATTCAGCCCCTTCCTAGCAATCGGTGTCAGACCAGTTTGCATTGCACATTTTAAATCTTTCTTTGTGAGCATAGTGTGCTGGTTCTGGTCTTCCATTCGGACCTCAAAACCCTCTCCTTTGGAGTGACCCTTTCCCCAAGCATTATCATTACACGATGGTCACCATCTAGGTCACCACCGAGGATTGAACTAGAGCGCTCCAGCGAGAAAAGCTTCCTGCCCTGCTAAGCATATGTTACCGGTCCTCCTCTGGGCCAAAAAGGGCCGGATTAACTCCCTGTGGGTCCGGGGCTATTAGATTTTGTGGGGCCCCTGTGTACAGTTCCTAAATTTTCCTAATTTAAAATAAAACGATCACAATTACGGCATCGAGGCTATTAACGCTATACTGAACTTGCCTTTTAATTAACATAAAGTTGTTCTGTGGTTACATTTCAGTCTTAAAACATGTAGAATATAGTTAATTTAATTCAAAATAGCCTATTTCTTACCTTAGAACAGCTGTTAGATTACTTCCTTTCTGGAAGGAAGTTTTGGTGCAGGAGGGGATTCTGACCTGGGGCAGGGGGTTGGGGTGCAGGAGGGGATGCGGAGTCTGGAAGGGAGTTTGGGTGCAGGAGGGGATGCAGGATCTGGAAGGGAGTTTGGGTGCAGGAGGGGATTCTGACCTGGGACAGGGGGTTGGGGTCCAGGAGGGGGGTGTGAGGTGTAGGCTCTGGCCAGGAGGCGCTTACCACAGGCGGCTCCCAGCTGGCAGCACAGCAGGGCTCAGGCTGCCTGCATGCCGTGGCCCCATGCCGCTCCCGGAAGCGGCTGGCTGCTGGCACATCTCTGCACACCCCTGGGGGGAGGGAGACAGTGTGTCTCCGTTCACTGCCCATGCCCTCAAGTGCTGCCCCCGCAGCTCCCTTTGGCCAGGAACTGACCAATAGGAGCTGCGGGGATAGTGCTTGGGGTGGGGGCAGCATGTGGAGCTGCCCTCCCCAACCCTGCCAGGGGCACAGAGGCGTGCAGGGTGTAGCACACGCTAGCCAGTGGGTTACACTTCCACAGGGAGAAGATATTGGATATTCGTGGTCTTTAATCTAACACACAAAAGCATAAGAAGATCCAATGGTTGCAAGTTGAAGTTAGATAAAATCAAATTGGAAAGAAGCAGCAACTATTGAACAATGAGGATAATTAAACACTGGAAGGGCTTACAAAGAAACGTGGTGCATTCACATGGAGTCTTTAAATAGAGACTGGATGTCTAAAAGAGATGCTCTAGTTTGACTGCAAGTTTTTGGGCTTGACAGAGTTCATTTATGTCATAGGAAAGAGTAATTCCCTTCCGCACAACTTCTGTGGCTTGTGTTAGGCAGGAGGTCAAAGTAGATGATCATTACGGTCCCTTCTGGCCTTAAATCTATGCTGGCAGGTGTTTTAAGCTGCAATTTGCTATGTGATTCAATGTGTGTGTACAGGAGACTAGTAGATGTTTGGTATGTTAGATATTTTTTTTTAATTGCAGCTAACCTTTCACACAACAGTGCAAACATTGACCAGTACATCCTCACTGCACGTCTCAGTAAGTGTTGTAACAAATCCAGAGGCCATCTAGGAATTTCAAGGTGATTACTGTTTTGGAACCTGGGAAAAATGGAATCCATGAATTAAATCGTGGTTCCATTAAAGACAATGGGGATTTTGTCATTGACTTCAGTTTGGGGTCAGGATTTCACCCCATATCATTCTGCACCACAGCCACCCTGCCACTCGAGTTAAAGATGCAGCTTATAGGTGGGCACAGATACTAGTTAAGGCAGTAATGTAATGAGCCTACAAGGTTTGCAAGGCCGCATAAGGCTCAAAAGCCTTTGCATTAGCAGTTAACCAGGAGTTAACCCCAGGAGGTTAAGGATAATCTAGGCATGGCCCAATATCTAAACAAATACTTTGCCTCAGTCTTTAATGAGGCTAATGCGGTGCTTAGGGATAATGGTAGGATGACAAATGGGAATGAGGATATGGAGGTAGATATTACCACATCCGAAGTAGAAGCCAAACTTGAACAGCTTAATGGGACTAAATCGGAGGGCCCAGATAATCTTCATCCAAGAATATTAAAGGAACTGGCACATGACATTGCAAGCCTATTAGCAAGAATTTTTAATGATTCAGTAAACTCAGGAGTTGTACTGTACAACTGGAGAATTGCTAACATAGTTCCTATTTTTAAGAAAGGTTAAAAAAGCGATCCTGGTAACTATAGGCCTGTTAGTTTGACATCTGTAGTATGTAAGGTCTTTGAAAAAATTTTGAAGGAGAAAGTGGTTAAGGACATTGAGATCAATGGTAATTGGGACAAAATACAACATAGTTTTACAAAAGGTAGATCGTGCCGAACCAACCTGATCTCCTTCTTTGAGAAGGTAACATATTTTTTAGACAAAGGAAATGCAGTGAATCTAATTTACCTTGATTTCAGTAAGGCATTTGATACAGTTCCACATGGGGAATTACTAGTTAATTGGAAAAGATGGGGATCAATATGAAAATTGAGACTACAACAGGTCGTACTGAAAGGTGAACTGTCAGGCTGGAAGGAGGTTACTAGTGGAGTTCCTCAGGGATCAGTTTTGGGACCAATCTTATTTAATCTCTTTATTACTGACCTAGGCACAAAAAGTGGGAATGTGCTAATAAAGTTTGCGGATGACACAAAGCTGGGAGGTATTGCTAACACAGAGAAGGACCGGGATATCCTACAGGAAGATCTGGATGACCTTGTAAATTGGAGTAATAGTAACAGGATGAAATTTAATAGTGAAAAGTGCAAGGTGAAAGCTGCTATTCTAGACTATTTAGATATTAATTAAGAGACACATTGCCAGTGATTTAGATCAGAAACATGCCCCATTGGCACCAGCTCTTGCATAGCAGCCCATCTTCTGTTACCCTCTGCATTGAGTCGTGGACCCACACTGTCCCCGATCTATCTTTTTTTAACCTGACATAGTTGTAGAAAGAGCGTGGCTTGTTTAGCCTAACCAAAAGAAGGTTGAGGAGGGATATGACTGCTCTTTATAAATATATCAGAGGGATTAATATTAGGGAGGGAGAGGAATTATTTAAGTATCAATGTGGACACAAGAACAAATGGGTATAAACTGGACACTAGGAAGTTTAGACTTGAAATTAGATGAAGGTTTCTAACCATTAGAGGAGAGAAGTTCTGGAACAGCCTTCCAAGGGGAGCAGTGGGGCAAAAGACATATCTGGCTTTAAGACTAAGCTTGATAAGTTTATGGAGGGGATGGTATGATGGGATAGCCTGATTTTGGCAGTTCATTTGGCAATTGACATTTGATTATCAGCAGGTAAGTATGCCC
This sequence comes from Mauremys mutica, assembly GCF_020497125.1. Lineage (NCBI taxonomy): Eukaryota > Metazoa > Chordata > Testudines > Geoemydidae > Mauremys > Mauremys mutica. Next base: position 9,460,751 of record NC_059077.1, read on the forward strand.
AGTGGTCTGTGATGGGATGTTAGATGGGATGGGATCTGAGTTACTACAGAGAATTCTTTCCTGGGTGCTGGCTGGTGAGTCTTGCCCACATGCTCAGGGTTTTAGCTGATCGCCATATTTGGGGTCGGGAAGGAATTTTCCTCCAGGGCAGATTGGCAGAGGCCCTGGAGGTTTTTCGCCTTCCTCTGCAGCGTGGGGCACGGGTCACTTGCTGGAGGATTCTCTGCAGCTTGAGGTCTTCAAACTACAATTTGAAGACTTCAATAACTCAGACATAGGCTAAGGGTTTGCTACTGGAGTGGATGGGTGAGATTGTGTGGCCTGCGTTGTGCAGGAGGTCAGACTAGATGATCATAGTGGTCCCTTCTGACCTTAAAGTCTATGAGTCTATGAGGTCATAAGGTATCACAGGATAGAATGCTGTGACGACTACACTGCTGACAGGTAACCACAAGATGCTACCTTATACCAGCTTGGGATATTTTGTCAGAAACATCAGCAGATGTCTAACCACAAGAGTGGCAGGGTAACTGATATAATAAGCTAGAGATAAAGGTTCTAGTAACCTATGATAGAAGGGAACCCCAACTACAATAGGGGTTTGAAGTAAAATTAAGAAAAGGGGATGAAACCCCTAGAGAATATGGATTTTGCATGATGACATCAGCGTAACAGACCAAAGTTGTATCCCAGCCTGTGTGCCTTGAGAGATACAAGGTAGGTGAGGTGGGGGCAATGTTGTAGCTGTGTAGTTCCCAGGATAATAGAGAGACCAGGTGGATGAGGTAATATTTTAATGGACCAGCTTCTTTTGGTGAGAGAGACAAGCTTTCGAGCTTACACGCTGCCAGACCTGAAGAAGACCCTGTATAAAAAGCTTGTCCCTCTCACCCACAGAAATTGATCCAATAAAAGATATTACCTCACCCACCTTGTCACTCTGATATCCTGGGACCAACACAGCTACAACACTGCGTGGCTGGAGAGATGCAACACATGGGAGATGCCAGGATGATGACTGGTGATGTTGAGTCTGATGATAAGGATGAACACTTCGGGTCCTTTTGCAAGGAATGTTGTAAGTATATGGACATTTATTCTGTATTATCTTTATCTTTCTGTGTTGGAGTGTTTGTGACTTTTCTAATTGTGTTAATAAAACTATTGCAAATTCCAAAAGCTTTTCCTCAGTGTGAGTATTGCAACCGTGCACACCGGGATTCCAAACTGAAATTCTAATAATACTGGACCTAATCTTGGGGCAAGAACCTACCAAACCTCAGAGTGTTAATTGGGAGTTCTTAAGTGATTGAAATAATTAATGGACAATCAATAGATCAGGCAATAATGAAGAGTCTTGATTATCTGTTATCAGTCGGGAATCTCTATCAGCTGAAAAGTCCTGGGTCCATGCAGTTGAGGAACATACACACAAGCCAGCTATCTACAGTATTATCTCCGTTTGACCGAGAGACAGATGCAGGTTGGGGTCAAGACTTCCCAGCAAGTCAGTGATAGATGCAGAATTAGAACACTCAGTTTCTGACCACCCTTCCTCCACTCATAAACTCTATCTAATAGATCATGCTGCTAAAATATAGAAGAGAGCGCACAGTGTTGCTAACTCATGATTTAATTATGAGTCTTCTGATATTTTGTGGTTTGTGTTTTAAAGCGCCACGTCCTGGAGTTACGTTATTTTGTGAGAACCTCAGCTTTACTTTTTTTTAATTAATATACAATTCTGTGTGTCATGGTTGCAGAGCAAAGCCTGGAAACATGACTTGAGTGCAAGCTAAAAGCTCAACCCCAAATTTATTATATTTTGGCTCAAAAATCATGTTTTTTTTAATCTCATGATTTTAGGGCCTGAGTTATGATTTTTTTTGAATGCTTGGACTGGGTAGTATTGGCACGGTTATAAAATACACCTTAAACATGCTGTCACTCACTCTCTTCAGTATTTCCTGTTGCTGTACACAAGAGTGAAATTTACTATCGAGCAAGATTATTCCTATTCAATGCAATGAAAAGTGAATCCTGTTCTATCATCTCTGAGCATAGTCCTGCAGACCTAATGCAAGTAAAATCCCCAACTATTGACCTCCCCCTGAAAACAGGTCCCTTCTCTGTTCTTTCTGTAACTTTTCTTTCTTTGATTCCATGATTTGACTCAAATCAGTCAAAGACTCACTGCCAGCCCTAGTATGACTTACCTATTGACTAAACCCATAAACCCACCGTTGCAGCAATGCAGTACCTAGCAGTTCCCAGGAGGTGGCACTGTAGGAGGAAGTCTTTGCATCCCTCCAAGTGAACGGCGAGATCAAGCCTATGTGGAAGAAGGGGAAAAAAAGTTCCATCCTTTTAGATCCCAAGCAGAATGTAGATTGTCTACAATGGTTACATTCACAGTACACTACCTATAACTCCCTAGAGTCAAAGCCACGATTAGAACCCAGTAAAAATATACCCCCTGAACTCCTATCTTCACAATTTCCATGTATGGGAGCGTCGGGCAGACATTCAGTCTTTTATTTTTTTTTCCAATTGAAACAAATACCAAATAACAGAAAAATGGCACATGGTAAATAGATACCCAATTATGCTATCATCAACAGATGTAACCTTTTTCTGTAGCTATGGAAAATCAATAACGCTGAGCCCAACATATTTATTCAGATTCATAAACAGGAAAGAAGGCAATAGAACGCAGAGTACCGTAATTGAGAAAAACTCAATTATCTCATTTATTTTTTTTAAAAGGAGCTCAGTGTTTCCATATAAAACTTGTCGGTCGGCCCCTCTCCCCCGCCCCCAACACACACAATCCTCAGGTTTTTATAGACAAACTTTGCTTCCAGTTGAAAATGGTTATAAAAGATTTTTGCCTTTTCCTCACTTCCTATGCATGAATGAAGAGCCAGATCCTACCCTCTTTTCTATTGTTAAGTGTAGTGCCTTACCTCACAGCTAATTCCACTGAAATCAATGGAACTACTTAGGGAGTAAGGAACTACTCAATCTGAATAATTATGGCAGAAAATGCTCCTAAAATGTTCAGTACAGTTTATCTATGTGTACTTGAATATGTTGGTATCTTTATATGCAGTGGTGTTGTAGCCATGTTGATCCCAAGATATTAGAGAGAAGTGGGTGAGGTAATATCTTTTATTCGAACAATTTCTGTTGGTGCGAGAGACGAGCTTTCGAGCTTACACAGAGCACTTATTCAGGTATCTTTATGATATTCATGGGCTTTCTTTGTTTTGGGGAGCCATCATGGAGCCAAAATAATATGAGACCCCACCTTATGCTATAACTCCCATCCAGGAACTGAAATACAAGAAGACAATGTTATTTTTGCTCCCATAAATGGCTCCATGTGGCATTCCATCCTGTGGAAAAATATTAAATGATCACACACAAATATTAAACCCGGTGCATAGTCTTTCAATTGACTCGGCAGGACTGAAACCAGTCATTTAGAGACAGCGCTTTGGTGGCCAGTATGAAATAAATTAGTGGACTCAGTAGGGTCATAATGGACAATTTTCTACATCAGAAAAATACTGTCAGAACAAACATCCTCTTTATCAGTCTCTGCAAATAGAACCAGGAATGAATGGGCATGAAGATTTAAGGCTTTGTCTACATGAGAAAGTTGTACTCTTTTAACTTAAATTGGGTTAAAAAATCATTTAAGTTAAACTGGTGCAAACTCTGCCATAGGCACTCTTATTTAGGTTTGAGTGGCTTATTTCAGTTTAGCTTTCCTTGTAATAGAACTCTGTGGAGGATGGACATTCCATTTTGTGAAGGACTTCAAGATTTTGAAACCTGGCTTCATTACTAATTGAAGCAAATCTGAAAATTTCAAAATTTCTTGTAAAGGAAAATTCAGAAAAAATTTGGTTTGGAATATTTGGAATATTTCATTTAAAATTGATTTAAAAAAATATAGTCTAATATAAATTTTAAAAAAAGGAAATGAAAAATTGTTTCGATAATAAAAACCAATATGTTTAGTTTTGTAAATGTAAAAACAGGATGTTTCAACACTGCCAAAAGTCTTTTCCTTTTTCTTTTCTTTCTTTCTTTTTTTTTTTTAAACAATTCCAGTGAAATGACTTCCAATGGGAGTTAAATGTCTAACTTTCTTAGGCATTTCTGAAAATTCCCTAGATGCTTATTTGCATCTTTAGGAACCTAAATACCTTTAAAATCTAGTCCTAGGCTCTGAAGTCACTTAGATGCTTTTGAAAATGTTTATCGTAGGTCTGAACTACCTAGAGTTGGTAGCTGGAATAACACAAGCTAGAGGTGGTAAGAGTGGATTTTGAGTGTGGTTGCTGTGGCAATTTCAGTGACTTTAAGAGCTTGCTTACAATAGCCTGCAGTTCGGGCTGCAGGGATGTGAATTGCAATGCGCACTAGCAGGTCGTGTTCTAACTGCCCCATGTGGAGGCTGGGACTAAAAGGTACCTACTTCATGTTAACATAGTCCTGTTTGAAAGAAGACTATATTAACATCAACTCCATACCTTTTAGTTCACACCAGCAGCATCCACATGGGGCAGTTCGAGTGCAACAACTTGGTGTGCTCTCTAGTTCATGCCCAAGTCTGCACTAGCGTGCAGTCTAGACATAGCCTGGGTCTCTCTCTTAATCAAATCATTAGCTTTGACAGCAACACTATGGAAGAGTACAGTGCAGCAGCAATGAAAATACCGAGGGCTGGAAATGTCTCTTTGTTGTTCTCTGGGAATTTGCAGAGGAAGTCTGCGTTCTGACACATACTATTACTGTCATGCTGTATTGATATTCAGATTAATGTGTGCTAAATGAATCTCCCTCTCTTTTGTTTTTTCCGCCTTAGTACAATATGAGACAAACCTACACAGGATAAGAATATTCATCAATTGAAGATGCAGACACTTGACCTGATCCAGTAAGAAAGGAAGTTTGTAATTGAAAATTAATTCATACTGGAAAGTGCAGTCAATAGACAATTACTAAGATACAGTTCTCTGTTTATTGCTTGAAGAACTCTGCTTAAGATTTATAACTGTGGAAAGCAATTACCTTTACATTTAAAGAATAGGCTAAAAAAGATGAAACTTAATTACTGTAAAACCCTTCAAACAGTCTTTCTTCTACAAATTATCAGCCAGATACTAATTTAAAAAAATCAAATGTGATGATCAAAGTGGAATTCACATCAAAATTATTAAGCAGAAAGCAAAGTACCAGGCTTGATTCTGACCTCACACCAGTTGACACTACTGGCTTACTCTGGTGTCTGGGAGAGGAACAGCTACAGCACAGAGCTGCCAGATGGGGACCAGCAGTCTTGCAGGGCAGGTGGGAGACAGTTTTTGTCTGGAAGAGAAGGGGGCAAAATGAGGAGGCAGGTGCAGGGCCTAGTGAGGGGGCCAGTCCTGTCCAGGTGGGGCCGCAGCTGCACACCACCTAGTGGGCTCAGGGCCCTGCTGATTGACACAGGCGTTGGCCAGAGCAGCCATCGACCTCACACCAAGATAGCGGGGAAGGCTCTGGGGAGTGTGCGTCAGGTTTTCAGCACTAGTGCCCCACTGGCAGTAAAAGGAGAGCTGATGCCGGCTTCCTGACAGGAGCCACATCACAGCCATCCAGGGGCATGTGGAGACCTCCCCGGGCTTACCCCAGCCAACTGCTCTGTCTCTGGTTCTGAGTGATGGAGAGTGGCCCACAGACTGGGCGAGGGAGCATCTGCTCGGTCCTGGTACTGGCCACAGGCAGCCCTGTCCTCCAGGTGCTGCTTTACCTGCACTCTGCACAAGACAAAGCCACACTTCATTTGCACTGGACGGTGACTTTCCTCAGCGTGGCCTCCAGGACCTGCAGGGGCAGGCTGACCCTGTATATGCATGTTCCATGGGTGCGGGGGACATAGGGGGACCCCCATCCCATGGAGCTGGGGGCATGCAGGGATTATGTCCCAGGGAGGGGCAGGGATTAAGTCTGGGAGACAGAGACCCTTTCCAGTGGAGAAAGGACAGAGCTTGGGCTGGCTCCAGGGGAAGGAGACCCATCCTAGGGGGCGGGGGGTTAGAAAGAGAGTTGGGGCAGAGTCCATTCTGGGGCTCCCATAGGGTGCTGGCTGATTGCCGTGGGCACATGGGGCAGGGCCCACAGGTGCAGATTGTGGGCTCCCTTTATGCTTTTCATTGACCGCAGCACATCCTTTACCGCCTTGAATCTGTTGCCCTGCGGTGCCCCTGGGGGCCAAGCAGTGAGGGTCAGATATGGCCCCGCTCTCCAGCCTCACCACCTCTGTGCAGCTGGTTGTGGAGGTGCTGGCCCCAGAGCAGAGGGAGACCCAGGGGTTTATGGAGACACTGATCACAGCCTCAGGGAGTGCAGCAGGCACCGGGAGCAGGCAGGATTCCTGGGACTGCTCTGGAGCTTGATGGAGAGTGGCCGAGCTGGCTGTGCAGAGGATAAGGCTGGCTTGGAGCAGCCCAGAGGGACCTGGTGCTGGGGGTCAGGAGACTCAGGGTGGGGGAATTGCCCAACTACCAGAAACAGTGGGGCCTTGTGGGCCAGTCGCGGGTACAGAAGGCATGGAGGGCAGAGCTAAGGTGAGGCATTTACCCCCCAGCACCAGCAGAAGCATCATGGGGGCTGCACTGCCCCTCAGCCAGGGCCATGAGAACCCCTGTTTACCATCTAGCTGCATTTTCTATCTGTGCTCTTCTGTTGTTTTCCCTTTTGTGTTTGTCCTGTTTTCTCTTCAGGAAAACAGGCTGGGACTTTAACAATAACAGCAAGAACAACAGCGCCAGCCCATCTCAACTAATATCTTATTTTTTACACACACACGCTCTTTATTACTATCTGTAATACCATCGAAAAGACTGTCAAATAGGGTTTTTTTCTTCTAAAGTCTCTCTCCAGCTAAAGGGGGAGGAAAGAAGGGATATTATTAAAAGAAAAGCTTTACTTAATAGTTTACATTTTAAATGTCTTCCCGCCTTTTCCCCCCTGTATATTTTAAAGGTTAAAAGGAATTTAATGCTGTTTTTGCCGTGGTACTAAGTAGACCGATGTCTCTGTATTCCAAACCCCTAAACCGTGTTACAAACTGTTTAATGATGGACAGACACATGTTCCCATTAACACCTTTGATTTGTTCAGCCCATTTATTCCATCAGAATTATACAGAAAGTCTTTAACATCTACACTCAGTACCAGAGAAGGGCCAGGGCCACAGAATTTGGATCTGGTTCTGAATTTTTGTATGGTTTCTGTGTTTTTTTTTCCCCAGATATGTGGTTGTGGTTTGGTCTGGTCCATTTCGGAGATAATCATGACAGGATGCTGTGTCTAGATCACATTTCTCCAGAGTTCAAGTGGGTTTAGATTCAAGCCTATCTTTTTAAGGTATCTGCAGGAATTGCATCATAGGGTAACACATCTTCCACCAGTGGAGTTTCAGTCGATTTAGGTATTCTGAACTTAGTCATCCTTTTTGGATACAGCTTTTGCTTTTAAAAAGGACAGTATGTTCAAGCTCTTTTCTTGCCTCTGATGGATACTCATAAATCGAGGATCCTCTGTAGGACCCCAGTGGGGTATGCTGTGATGGTTAGGGGGAGTTTTTACTCAGCAGATTGGTACAGCGAAGAAAAGCTGTGACTGTTTCAATAAATGCTTCCCTGTAGAGGGAAAGCAAGAGGGAAAGAGAAAGTAGGAGCTTGAGAGAGGAAATTATTCCCTCATCTTAGTATGATCTTCCTTCAATTTACTGCTAAGATTAAAAGAGTTTAATTAAAAAAAAAAGCCACAAAGAAATGTATTAGCCAGTGTATCTAGAGCAGCCGGATTGTGCTGCTTATGTTAGGGCTGAGGAAGTGTTTTCTGGGTTTTGTTTTAAGCATTGAGAAATTAATCTTTAAACATCTTAGCTGGCACCCATCTAGCCTTAAAGGGCTAGACTCAAAAGAAACTTCGGTGTGACAATGCTGATCATCACCACACCTAAGCCTGTGGGGAAAAAAAAATATGAAAGACTCATTTGGCCAGAGAGGGAGCAAACATGAGAATGACACTATAGTCTAGCGGTTGTATGCAGCGTTGTTGTAGCCATGTTGGTCCCAGGGTAATAGAGAGACAAGGTTCTTGAATGGTCCTTTGAAATGTGTTAACTACTTATGCTAAATAATATGTTTCACCTTGTGTGTAGCTCTGAGTACATTTCCCAGACCTGAAGAAGAGCTCTGTGTAACCTCGAGAGCTTGCCTCTTTACCAACAGAAGTTGATCCAGTAAACTAAATTATCTCACCCTCCTTGTCACTATAGTTTAGTGTTCAGTGCACTCACCTGAGAACTGGAAGACCCAGGGTGCCATTTCTCTGCTCCCAATAACTTTCATTAGTTGTCCACAGTGGAACAACTTCAATAGGAGAGATTGAGGGAGCTGAGTATTTGAATATCCCGGAGCCCAGGACACTCACTAGATAGGACACAGATCCCTGTTAAAATCCCTTCTCCCTCTTAGGCAGAGGAGAGACTTGAACCAGTGGTTTCCCACATCCAAGGTGAGTACTCTAACCACTTGGCTAAAGATTGGGAGGGAGTGCTACCACCACCACCACCACCACCATTTTGTGTAAGCTTGTCCACCTGGGACCAATCCGGTAGGTCAGCTTGAACACAAAGGAATGCCTATCTTCCCTCATTCCATGAATCACTCTGGGGCTTAAGCATCTGGCTGCCTGGCATGAGGCTGCAGTGCACCTGCTCAATGGCAGAAACATAGGTGCCTAGGGAACTTGTACTGCAAAAAATCAGGCACCATGCAAATTCAGGCACTTGCAGGTGTCAGTGGCAGCTGAGTGGGTGTTTTGTGACTCCAAATGGGGCCTGATTCTAGGATTTAGAGCAATTAAGCACAAGGTCCTTTTGTGACTCTAATCCAAAATGACTCCAGTGCTGGGTAAGGGTGCCCCAATGACACATGTGGGGTCCCCTCATTATCCATGTCACAGGTATATCACCAAAAGCTTTCCCTCCTGCTACCCAGTGAGTGCATAGCATTCCTAACCTGGAGGGGTAGGTGAGAGAGGAGTGAGATCTCCATATCTGCTCAGTTCTCGGTCTCTCTACTTCGGGCCAGCTGTGATGGTGGCTTTTTATGACACAGCTATGCGTCCACCAGTAGCTGGACCAAGACCACAGATGAAACCATCAACTCAAATCCAAAGTATGCTGTTATATAATAAGGACCACAGTGAAGTGTTTCTGGTTTAAATATTCAGTTGCTAATAGTGTACAATTCAAGCCAATGTCTTGGCTGTGTAACTGAAGGTGGGAGAGACTCCTTGTGGAGAGGCAGAATTGTTCTATCTCTTGATTCTTTCTTCTCCTTTTTGCACCAGAGAAGATTATAGTGCCTGAGAGCAGGACTGGATCTAATAATCTGCAGGGTGCTTTGGCATGAAAGGCAAAATGCACGTGTAGGTTATTATTTTGTTAAGACCTCATGGGTAACCTTTAAGCACTTGATTACACTTCTGTGTTTTTTAATTTAAAAGTAAGCCTGGTTCCTTGAGAAAAGAGGATTGTTCTGATAGAATTGAAAGGTAATAAACAGAGGATCAGCAATTAGCTGTTGAATTCTTAAGTCTTCTTTTCTTATCATCTTATTATTATTTGTGATGGGGTCTCCCCAAGCCCAGCTTCCTGTAGAGCGTATTCCTGAGGATTAATAAAGATAGGAGTGGAGTAGTATTGTACAGTGAACTTCAGCAGGGATTATCCAGTGGAACGTAGACTCTGTTTAATTAAGCCACCATTGGGTCAATTCTGCCCATATTTGATGCAGAGAACAAAGAGGATATGAACTTCAGTTAATACACAGGAGTCTGGAATATGTATTTCAGACACACAGAATGTCTTTCAAACATCTTATTTGTAATGCACTAGCACCTGGGAACCCTGTTGTGCTGGCCACTGTACAAATACTGAACAAAAAGAAGGTCCTTGCCCCATAAATAACTTTACCTGCTTGATTTCTAGGCTCTGCATAAAGATCAAAAGGGAAAAAGTAGGATTGACAAAGTACGAATCTATAGCCTGCCAAATCAGGAGGAGTGGGACAAGGAATTTCTAGAACAAATAAAAATATCCAGAACACACAGGCTGGAAGTAATGAGGGAATTTCTTAACAAATATGTGGGTAGTTAAAGTAATATGGCAAAACACAAAATGTACAATAAATTCTGTTTTTGACAGTTTCTTATTTCAGAAGGTGGAGGAAGTAATCAGGAAGACAATCATTTTACATTTGATTCTGACTGAGGAAGTGGTTGCAAATCTGAAGGCTGAAGGCAACTTGGGTGAAAGTGATCATGAAATGATTGATTTCATGATTCTAAGGAAAGGAAGCAGTGAGAACAACAGAATAAGGACAATTGACTTCTAAAAAGCAGGTTACAACAAACTCCGAGAACTGGTAGATAAGGTCCCATTGAAAGAAAATCTAAGGGAAAAAAGAGTTCAGAAGATCTGACAGTTTCTCAAAACAAAACAAAACAAAACCCCATCCAAACCAGTGGGGAGGGATAGCTCAGTGGTTTGAGCATTGGTTTGCTAAACCCAGGGTTGTGAGTTCAATCCTTGAGGGAGCCACTTAGATATGTAAGGCAAAATCAGTACTTGGTTCTGCTAGTGAAGGCAGGGGGCTGGACTTGATGACCCTTTAGGGTCTCTTCCAGCTCTATGAGATAGGTATGTGTGTATATATATATAAAGTTGCAACATCAAGGTATCCTAATGAGATGGGAATATTTAGAGGCCAAAGTGGCTCCATCAGGAGATTTTTAATTCCCTGAAAAATCAAAAAAGAGTCATAACCAAAGTAGAAACATGGACAAATTGCTAAGGATGAGGGGGAAAGAATAACACACACATGTAGGGACAAAATCAGGAAGATTAAAGCACAAAATGAGTCATACTTAGGAAGGGACATAAGACAATAAGAAGAAGTTCTATAAATACATTAAGAGCAACAGAAAGATGCAGAGAAGTGTAGATTCATTTCTCAGTGGGGTAGAAAAGCTAACAACAGATGACATCAAGAAGGCCGAGTTGTTTAATCCCTGTTTTACCTCAGACTTCACTACAAACGGTTAATTGTGACCTAATACTTAACACCATTAATATTAACAACAAGGAGGAAGGAACACAAGCCAGAATAGGGAAATAGCAGGTTATACAATATTTAGAAAAATTAGAAGTATTCACATCAGCAGGGCCTGATGAAATTTGTCCTAGGGTGCTTAAGGAACTAGCTGACTTGAAGCAAACTTGAAATCATTAGCAATCATCTTTGAGAACTCATGGAGGATGGGTGAGGTCCCACTTGACTGGAGAAGGGCAAACATAGTACGTATCTGTAAAATGGGTAACAAGGAAGACCTGGGGAATTATAAAGCAGTCAGCTTCACTTCGATATCTGGAAAGGTACTGGAACAAAGTATTGAACAATTAATTTGTAAGCACCTAGAGGATAAAGTAATAAGTAATGACCAACATGGATTTGTCAAGAACAAATCATGCCAGGCCAGCCTAAGAGTATGCCTGTAATGGGGTGCCCTCACCTCTTGCGAGTGCCCCTTTGGCTGAGTGTGTGTGCAGTGTGCCTGTATTTTCTCTCTGCTCTATGGTGGGTCTTCAGCAACTCAGACCTCCCGGCTGAGTCACACACAGTCTGTATGTGAAATAAAAGCAATCCCCTTCAGGACCTTGTTCTGGTTGAGTCCCAGCAGCCAGCCCAGAGCTCCTTCTTGCTCTTGCCAGCACTGTTCTGTCTGAAGTCTTGTTGCTCCCAAAGCCAGCCAGGCACACCATCCATACTCCTCCAGCTCCAGCAAGGAACGGAACTCACTCTGGCCCTGCAGTTCTTTTTATAGTAGTTTGCTGGGCCCTGATTGGCTGCTCCCTTCAGCCCTTTCTGATTGGCTGCATCCCACACACCTTCTCATGGCAGCTTGGAGTACCCTCTTCACTGCCCTTTTTTTGAGGCAGGATATGGCAGGAGGCTCTCAGGGCTTAGTCCACCCTGTCACAATGCCTATAAAATTTGCAGCCGACACCAAGCTGGGAGGGGTTGCTAGTACTTTGAAGGATAAGATTAGAATTCAAAACAACCTTCACCAATTGGAGAGTTGATCCATAATCAACAAGATGAAATGCGATAAAGACAAGAACTACACTTAGGAAGGAAAAATCAAATGCACAATGACAAAATGGGGAATAACTAGCTAGGCGATACTACTGCTGAAAAGGATTTGGGGTAACAGTGGATCACAAATTGTATATGAGTCAGCAATGTCATGCATGCAATTGTGAAAAGGCTAATGTTCTGGGGTATATTAATAGCAGTGTCATATGTAAGATTTGACAGGTAATTGCTCCGTTCCACATGGCACTGGTGAGGCCTCAGCTGGAGTACTGTGTCCAGTTCTGGGTGCCACACTTTAAGAAACATGTGAACAAATTAGACATGGTTCAGAAGGGAGCAACAAAAATGATAAAACGTTTGGGAAATCTGACCTATGAGGATAAAAAAACGACTTGAGAAAAGGAGACTGAAGGGGGACCTAATAGCAGTCTTGAAATATGGTAAGGGCTGCTATCAAGAGAATGGTGCTTGATTGCTCTCCCTGTCCACTGAAGGTAGGACATCGGGTGACCAGATAGCAAGGGTGAAAAATCGGGACAGGAGGTGGGGGGTAATTGGCATCTATAAAAGACAAAGTCCCAAATATCGGGACTGTCCCTATAAAATCGGGACATCTGGTCACCCTAGTAGGACAAGTAGTAATAGGCTTAATTTGCAGCAAAGTAGATTTAGGTAGATATTAGGAAAAGCTTTCTAACGATAAGGATAACTATAAGCACAGTAATAGGTTTCTAAGGGAGGTTGCGGAATCCCTCTCATTGGAGGTTTTTCAGAACAAGTCAGTCAAACATCTGTCAGGGATGGTCTAGGTATTTATAATCTTGTCTCAGCACAAGGGGCTGGACTAGATGAACTCAGGTCCCTTCCGGTCCTACATTTCTATTATTATAATTGGCACAGGTAGCATCACGCAACGTCGTTCACCCAACATTTTCCTTTATAAGACCCTGTTTTCAGTTGCTTATCACTTTGTCAAACTGTAACCATTTGTCCTGACATTTTCTGGGCCAGGTGTCATCTCAGACACTTCAGCTATTTCCGAGAATGAGAGTAGGAAAAAATACACCATTTAGCCCATGTTAAAAAAATCCTTACAACCATTTCATTGAGAAGCTCTCATGCTTTGGCACAAGGACTTGAAATTTGGTGGGCTTGTCACCTGGTATCAATGATGTGCTTCTTACCCCTGTGAAAATTCATCCGAATTAACCCAATGCATAAGTCTGAAAAATCTTACACATGCTCCATAGAGACTTGTCTGAGTTTTGCATCTCAATTCTCTTAAAGACATTGTCTGCACTGAACATGCTCCCCCCCTTCATAGCTCCTACATGCTGACTAGACTGTGGTCATATGTCATTCCTTCAGAGAGATTGTGCATGCTCCATCCCAGGGCTGCAGAGGCTGAGAATGACTTTTCCTGCAGTTGCTCCTCTAGAATGAGACAAGGGTCTTGTGGGAAAAATAGTATGTGATCATATAATTAAAGACCATCAATGCAAGAGGGACGACTCGACGTTGCACAGGCAAGCTGAATTCTGGCATTTCTAAGTTTTGAGTGTTTGACTTTGCAACCTCACATGCTTTTAACATAGTCTGTATGAGTGTAATTTATATATACAATAACCTCCCGCAGTGCAGAGAACTTAACAACTAGAGCCTTTATTAAGGAGCCCAGTCTTGATTTGATTGCTTCTGCTATGGAGAGAGCTTTATGCAGTTTTTGCCCTTTTGAGCAATTAGATAGCAGGGACTCCTAATCTCTGAAGTCATACAAAAATAAATAGAATGCTAGAGGATGTTTCTGTGTGGTCATAGAGGTTATTTATTACTTTTAATAAATCTAGTTGCACTCAAATGCACTTGGAGGTCTTGATCTCATACAAGTGTAATCAGAAATAATTCTATTGAAGTCAGTGTTGTGCTATCATTGACAAAACAGGTGTGAGCTCAAACGACAGCCCAAAGTCTCCCAATTCTCTTATGTAGAAAGAAATGGTTACATAATTGCTAGGGTTTTTTAGCTTTGCAGAAAAACCTTTCGGATTGAAGTACGTCATATGTAAGATTTCCCCCTCTCATTTACTTCCACTAAAGCAGCTTCATAAATATCTCAAATGCTTTCACTGTCACTTCTTAGCTTACTCAAAAAAGTGAACATTTTTTTTATTTACCATAATTCAGTTTTATGTCTGTTCCCATCACCTGTGTCACGGGAAAGGATAATTCTGCAGGAGTTGCTGGGTGGAATGCCCTGGCGTGTGTTCTGCAGGAGGTCAGTGTTTGTTGTGGAGAAAGTAAGGTTGTCACAGGGTGTTGGCATGTCCTCCTGGTCATGCTGGGGATTAGCTCAAGGCCAATGCCTACATCCTCAGTCTGCACAGCAGCACTCTGTCTCTGCTCACGCCTATGGCTCCTTTTCTTGACTTGATTTTTAGCAAAGCTTTTGATACAGTCTCCCACTGTATTCTTGCCAGCAAGTTAAAGAAGTATGGATTGGATGAATGGACTATAAGGTGGCTAGAAAGCTGGCTAGATCGTCGGGCTGAATGGGTAGTGATCAACGGCTCGATGTTTAGCTGGCAGCCAGTATCAAGTGGAGTGCACCAGGGGTCTGTCCTGGGGCCGGTTTTGTTCAACATCTTCATTAATGATCTGGATGACACTAAGCTGGGGGGAAGAGGTAGGTCTGCTGGAGGGCAGGGATAGGGTCCAGAGTGACCTAGACAAATTGGAGGATTGGGCCAAAAGAAATCTGATGAGGTTCAACAAGGACAAGTGCAGAGTCCTGCACTTAGGATGGAAGAATCCCATGCACTGCTACAGGCTGGGGACCGACTGGCTAAGCAGCAGTTCTGCAGAAAAGGACCTGGGGATTACAGTGGGTGCGAAGCTGGATATGAGTCAAAAGTGTGCTCTTTTTTCCAAGAAGGCTAACAACATACTGGGCTGCATTAGTAGGAGCATTGCCAGCAGATTGAGGGAGGTGATTATTCCTCTCTATTTGGCATAGGTGAGGCCACATATGGAGTATTGCATCCAGTTTCGAGCCCCCCACTACAGAAAGGACGTGGACAAATTGGAGAGGGTTTAGCGAAAGGCAACAAAAATGATTAGGGGGCTGGGACACATGACTTAGGAGGAGAGGCTGAGGGAACTGGGCTTGTTTAGTCTGCAGAAGAGAAGAGTTAGGGGGTATTTGATAGCAGCCTTCAACTATCTGAAGGGGGGTTCCAAAGAGGATGGAGCTAAGCTGTTCTCAGTGGTGGCAGATGGCTGAACAAGAAGCAATGGTCTCAAGTGCAGTGGGAGAGGTCTAGGTTGGATATCTAGAAACACTATGTCACTAGGAGGGTGGTGAAACACTGGAATGGGTTAACTAGGGAGGTGGTGGAATCTCCATCCCTGGAGGTTTTTAAGGCCTGGCTAGACAAAGCCCTGGCTGGGATGATTTAGTTGGGGTTGGTCCTGCTTTGAGCAGGGGGTTGGACTAGATGACCTCCTGAGGTCTCTTCCAACCTCAATCTTCTATGATCCTTCTTGAACTATTTTTTCTCTTTCACTTTCCGTTGCTCACTTTTGATGTCTTGATCTCTCCTGGCTGCTCTTTGTCCATTTTTCTGCCTGAGTACTCCCCCAAATTTACCTATTATTCCTCTGTGTATCAGGCAGAGTGACTTTTTTGTCCATTGCCTCAGAAATATCAAGGGATCAGCTAGCTGCAATAATATTTCATTAAAATATGGTGACAATAATTGTCCTCAGAGGGCCAATATTTTTGTTCATTGACAACCTGTAACAATAAACAGCAGTGATGGGACACAGCAGATCTGTAGAAAGAACATACACAAATACCAGAGCTGGCAGCTAAATTGCAAACAAATGGTATCAAGGTTAGAACTCATGATTTTCTGTTCTGAAAACACAGGCTTCTGCTCCATTAACACAGTCTTCTATAGGTGTTGGTAATATTCAGCAATTATCCTCTTTATCTCACACTAAAGTGGCAGGTGTACAGTCATAGCAACTAGAAATGAAAAACAACCTATAGTGATCCATCCTTCCAGCAAATGCAAAGTTGTTTCCTAAACTATATTGACCAGTGCTTTGTCCAGTTCATTTTTATATTACTTAAACGGTAGGTTTTCCTTTGTATGACTGCCTTACAATCTAACCCATCTCATCATTAGATTGATTGTTTTTGTTTTCTGGTATTCGTGTTAAATTAGAACTGGTTGAAATTTTTTATTTGAAACTTTTCCTGAGGAAAAATAACCTTATTTTGAAACTGGAATTTTTCACAAAAATCTTCCTTTTAAAAAAAAATAAATCAGATTTTCCACAAAACTGGAATTTTAAAACTTTTTCAAATAAAATTTTTGAAAATTGTTTTTTTGTTTATCCCCATTTTCCTTTTCCCCTCTTCTGTTCTGTCCCTCTGTCCTCATTTTACCATGGAACACAACAGAATGATTTAGTCCATAATACTTAGGCCTGGTCTACACTAGGACCTTAAATCGAATTTAGCAGCGTTAATTCGAACTAATCGCTCAACCGTCCACACCAGGAAGCCATTTAATTCGAACTAGGGGGCTCCTTAGTTCGAATTTGGTACTCCACCCCGACAGGTGGAGTAACACTAAATTCGCACTTGCTAGCTCGAATTAGGCTAGGTGTGGATGCAAATCGAACTTAGTAGCTCCGGGAGCTATCCCACACTGCACCACTCTGTTGACGCTCTGGACAGCAGTCCGAGCTTGGATTCTCTGGCCAGCCACACAGGAAATGACCCGCGAAAATTTGAATTCATTTTCCTGTCTGGGCACTTTGAATCTGACGTCCTGGTTGGACATCGGGGCGAGCTCCGCAGCACCTGCAACGATGCAGAGCTCTCCAGCAGAGGAGTCAGCCCAATGGAAGAATAGAAAGAGATCCCCAGCATGGACAGACCGGGAAGTCCAGGATCTGATCGCTGTGTGGGGCGAGGAGTCTGTGCTGTCGGAGCTGCACTCCAAGAAGCGTAATGCAAAGACCTTCGAGAAGGTCTCCCAAGCCATGACACAGAAAGGATACAGCCGGGATGCAATGCAGTGCCGCGTGAAAGTCAAGGACCTGAGGCAAGGCTATCAAAAAGTCAGAGCGGCAAACGGACGCTCCGGAGCACAGCCCCAGACATGCCGCTTCTACGAGGCACTGCATGCCATTCTCGGTGGGTCTGCCACCACTGTCCCACCAGTGACCATGGACTCAGTGGATGGCATAGTGAACCAGGACAGTTCCTACTCGATGTTCGCCGATGGGGAAGACGACGAAGGGTCCGTGGAGGAAGGCGCAGGCGACAGCGAACACAATGCCGCTTTCCCTGACAGCCAGGATCTCTTCCTCACCCTCACAGAGATCAACTACCAACCCTCCCCAGCCGTTAACCCGGACTCTGAGTCAGGGGAAGGATCAGGCGGTAAGTCGTATAAACAAGAAAACATGTATTTGTACGAAAACATGTATACAAAAAATAGAAATTCTATATCTAAATACTATATCTAAAAGTTTTTAACGGGAAACTATACGAACAGTAGGTCCACACAGATTGGGATGGAACAATAGTCCTCCAGGGACAATTCCACAAATGCGTCAGAAAGTTCCTCAAATACCCTCCGCAGGAGGTTTCTAGGAAGAGGTGCCTTATTTGGTCCTCCGGTGAAGCACACTCTTCCACGCCACGACATCCGTAGGTACAGGGGAACCATCGCCTCAACCAGCATGGCCGCGTAGGGTCCCAGTCGGTGAAGTGCTTCCCTTAACATCCTGTCTTTCTGTAGTTGAGAGACCCACCTCAGGGTAATCTCGTTCATGAAGTGCTGCATCTAATTAGGGCAATTAGCGAATAGTTACTGTTCTTGATGGTTTACTTATACTTTGCCTAACAAAGCCCCTCGCTTAGCAGCCACGTGCTGTAGGCCACAGAGGAAAAGCATACATTGATCTTTCCCCTGCAGTGTCGGGAGTGGCTGGAAAAGGGTCATAGTATCTGATTTCCAGATTGCCTTTAGCAGGAGGGCACAGCTATCCGTTAACTGATAAGCATAATCTACTGTAAGGCTTACCAGGACTGTCTGCTAGACGGATTCAGCTATCTCTCCCGACTTGTCCGCTCTCCTGTGCAATGCCGCAGCCAATCAGAGCGTAGCCCAAAATGTCGTGCTTGTCTTGAGACCACGTAAGACTTGTTGCCCGGTACGGTCTTGTTCATAGAAATTGACTAGACGGTGTTCACTGTTCGCAAAAATGTATCTGTTCAAGGAAATCACTAACTTTCCCCATCACACAGCTTCGGCTCTTTCCCGGACTGCCCCGGCATCCCCCTCGCAGAGACTGGCAATGATTAGACGGCGAAAGAAGAAGACTAGGGACGAGATGTTCGCTGAACTGATGGCCTGCTCCCGAGCAGAGGGTGCAG
The DNA here is from genome assembly GCF_020497125.1 of Mauremys mutica. NCBI lineage: Eukaryota > Metazoa > Chordata > Testudines > Geoemydidae > Mauremys > Mauremys mutica. The sequence goes on from NC_059077.1 coordinate 9,479,438, forward strand.
AGCAGAAACACTGGAGGGAGACCCTATGTGAGCAGCATCGCACACTCATGGACCGTGAGGATAGGTGGCGGCAGGAAGACCAGCAGACCACCCAAACGCTGCTTGGTCTCATGAGGGAGCAAACGGACATGCTCCGGCGCCTTGTTGATGTTCTGCAGGACCGTAGGCTGGAGGACAGAGCCCCCCTGCAGTGTATCTGCAATCGCCCTCCCCCGCCAAGAAGTCCTGCCCCCCCCTCACCCAAAAGTACAAGACGGAGGGGCGGTAGGGGCCGTGAGAACTGTCACTGAACCAGAACAGAGCGACCATGTACCCCGCACTTCTCACGTTAGAAATTTGTAGAAGTGCTTCCCTTATAGGCTCAGCCAGTCCCAAATCCAAGTTTCATCCCCCCACTGTTTATTAGATTAATAAAAGATGTTTGCTGTTAATCACTGTTTCGGTCATGTCTTTCCTGTCAGAGGATTTTTCGGTGTATGGGGTGGACAGGGGTTTCATACTTGCACAGTATAGCCTACAGTACCAGGGTACAGAATTGGGGAAAGGATCAACTGCAGGGCACACACACACTGCAGTCAGTAGGCACCAGGGTCATTCTGTGTTGTGTATGCTGCCCCTGGTCATTCCGTAATGTGTATGCTTGTCCAGGGTCCTAGCGCCTGCCACGCCATTAATGTAAAGGCAGGCTGCCCTTTCCATGCACTTCCAACGGATCAACGAGCCTATCCGCTGCCCTGAGCCCCAACAAGAGCCCTCATCCACGGACAGATACTCACCCTTCTCCCACACCCATCACCCCTTCCTACGCACAAACCCGCAGCCCACTACCGTCATCCAAACCCCTATGCAAAGAAGGCACCACTCGCCCCTTCCTGCAAACCCTCCCCTTCATGCAGAACCACTTTCAGCCGTCCCCCACCCCAGAGACCTATGTAGGAGCAGGAGGATGTCAGTCCTCTATGGAGGAAGCGGTCTGTACGTCAGTGCACACCGTGCCCAGCACAGTATGCGTCCATGTTTCAACACCAGAACAGAAATGCAAAGTAAAACAAAGATTTATTAATAATGAGTGTAACAATTACTTTGCTTTAAAACGTGCTTTGGAAGTGGGTGAAACTTGGAGAACGCGGCATGTAGCTGCAGATCGAAATCGACACAAACAGACACAGGCCCAGGGTCAGTTTCTCTTGAAAGCAAGTGGAGAGTCAAAGGTTACCCTGATCTCCGAGGAAACTTGCTTTCAAAGCCTCCCGGATACACAGCGCTTCCCGCTGGGATATTCTCTCGGCACGGGTGTCTGGCTGAGCGTAAACTGCAGCCAGGCGATTTGCCTCAACCTCCCATCCGGCCAAAAAGGTCTCGCCCTTGCTCTCACACAGATTGTGCAGCACACACCAAGCAGCAATAACTACGGGGATATTCTTTTCGCTGATGTCCGAGCGAGTCAGTAAGCTCTGCCATCTCCCCTTGAGACGTCCGAAAGCACACTCCACCACCATTCTGCACTTGCTCAGCCAGTAGTTGAAGAGTTCCTTCTCTCTGTCCAAGGCGCCTGTATAGGGCTTCATGAGCCAGGGCATTAGCGGGTAGGCTGGGTCCCCGAGGATCACTGTAGGCATCTGCACATCCCCAACCGTTATTTTGTGGTCCGGGAAGAAAGTACCTGCCTGGAGGAGTTTAAAGAGACCAGAGCTCCTGAACACACGCGCGTCATGAACCTTGCCCACCCACCCGACGTTGATGTTGGTAAAACGTCCCCTATGGTCCACCAGTCCTTGCAGCACCATGGAAAAGTAGCCCTTTCGGTTAATGTACTCGCTGGCCTGGTGGGCTGGTGCCAGGATAGGGATGTGAGTCCCATCTATAGCCCCACCGAAGTTTGGGAATCCATCGCGGCGAAGCCGTCTATGATGACCTGAACGTTTCCCAGGTTCACTACCTTTGAGAGCAGTTGCTCAACGATTGCATGGGCTACTTGAATCACAGCAACCCCCACGGTAGATTTGCCCACGCCAAACTGGTTCGCTACTGACCGGTAGCTGTCTGGCGTTGCAAGTTTCCAGAGGGCTATGGCCACTCGCTTTTGCACACTCAGGGCTGCTCGCATCCGGGTGTCCTGGCGCTTCAGGGCAGGGGCCAGCAAGTCACAGAGTTCAAGGAAAGTGCCCTTACGCATCCTGAAGTTTCGCAGCCACTGTGATTCGTCCCAGACCTGCAGCACTATGCGGTCCCACCAGTCCGTGCTTGTTTCCCGGGCCCAGAATCGCCGTTCCACACCATGAACTTGACCCATTGCCACCATGATCTCCACGGCGCGGCGTACCCTGCTTTCTGAGAGGTCTGCGCCACTCTCCTCACCGCGCTGCCGGAGCCTCCTCGCCCGATTTCTCAGCAGCTGACTGTGGAAGAGGTGGATGATAAGGTGCGAGGAGTTGACAACGGCCATAAGTGCAGCGATGATCGCAGCGGGCTCCATGCTCGCAGTGCTGTGGCGTACGCGCTGAAACTGACAAGACAAGGGCGCGAACAGATTTCCCGCCGGCGCTTTCAGGGAGGGAGGGCGGTTGTGAGTGATGGTTCAATGACGACACTTACCCAAAACCACCCTCGACACATTTCTCCCCCCAGCAGGCATTGGGGGCTCTACCCAGCATTCCAATGGACTGCGGGAACTGTGGGATAGGTTCCCACAGTGCCCCGCTTCCAAAGTCGACGCTGGCCCCGTTACTGTGGACTCAGAAATTCGAATTAGTGTATTTACTGTGGATACACAAATTCGACTTCGTAAGGTCGAATCCACAAATTCGACTTAATTGGATTCGAAATAGTCTGGTAGTGTAGACAAGGCCTTAGTCCTGCCATGAACGCAGAGTCTAGGCTAGATGACCTGTTAAGGTCCCTTCCAGTCCTACGATTCTATGATTTCCAGAGTCTGTTTCCTACTTTTTCATTTTTCTTTCTTTACTGTTTTCCTTTCTGCCACTTCAAAAGTTGAAGAAGTTTTGAAAAGTGAGAGTAGCCAATAGAAAAGTGAAGAAAAAAGGAGGGGGAAAAAGGTGGAGAAAAAACCCCATCTGGGATATCCTTCATTCTAGTACATTCAGGAGGGAAAAGAGGGAAAGGATTTTTTTTTTTAAATGCTTAATGAATTTAAAAAAAAAATCATTCCATTGCAGAACAAAACTGACTTTGAAATATTTTGCAAAACTGCTTTTCCCTTTTTTGACAAGCTCTAAATTATCCTGTGATTAATTTAATCCCATTTATCTCAAATGGCAAATGCTTGTGATATAATGATTGAAAAGCCAGGGATCTAATCCTACCTTCCTGCATGAGTGTGATTTATCTAAGAATTGTGTGTCTGCAACAACTGTATTTTTTTACATCATTATTCATAGTTTGGTTTAATTTAATCAGTTTCTCTCTTTTGGGACGTTAGTTATGTCCTCTGGGCAGGACTGACTTCATTACGTAGGGGGTGCTGTTATATACACATGTAATAACACAACTTGGCTTCCATGGGCTCCATCTGTTCACAGAGAATGTTCTGATTTTGATACAGATCGTCACTCTACCCTGTCTGCATAGCTCCTTCCCCACTAAAACATCTCATCAATAAAGCAGTGGTAATTGCTTAGCTTTTCAGGTCTGAACCAAGTTTTCAGGCTCTGTAAGAACCACAATATGAGTTTTCAGAGATAGAACTTAAATTAATTTGATCTTATTAAGCAGCATAGCAGGCCAGATCTTTGGCTGGTATACATTGAAATAGCTCCATTGAAGTCAACCACTTACACCAGCTGAGAATGACCTGAACCTCTGCTTTTAAGCCCCCACTGGCCTCTGGGAGCCACATAAAATGTGGCATTTGATTACATGTATATATGTGCCATTGTGAACATTCAAAACAGATGGGGAAAAGGTCAGGGATTCTTTGTTGCTAAGTGTGTTTCTATGACAACTGCAATGTGTATGTTATCAGTGAGAAATCATTTGTTGTTCTAGCAGCAGGATCATTAAAGGGGCAGTCTCTCTCCAAGAACTATGGAAGCACTTGTCTATGGGTTATTTATTTATTTATTTTTAAATTAAGGTTTGGCAGGTAGCAATCCCTGTCTCTCCAAAATGACATAGAAGCCTCAATGTTCCATTATCAATCGGAGTATTAAAACAGTGCTGAGCATCAGTCGGCCTATATTGTATGGGGAGTATGCGAGAGGCTGCAATGGGAGAGGCAATGTGTTTTGTTTATTGGAGGAGAGGACTGGATACTTTGGCCCTGCTCCTGCAATGAACTTGGTGTGGGTTGACCTGAGCTCATGCAGATCCTCAATGAAATCAGTGGGTCTCTGAGCCAGGGATCTGCTTGTGTGTACCCCATTGAAGGATTGGGGCCTTTGTGCAGGACTGGGAATACAGCCAATGTTGGCCAAGTCCATTAACCTCCTGTTGCCTCTCTTCAGCTATCTCTGAAATGGGGATAACAATGCTTACATGCGCGTATAAAATATTCTTGAGATCCTCATTTGAAAGATGCTGTAAGTGCAAAGTAAAATTACTACAGCAAATTACCCTTCTCTTCACACGCTGACATAATGAGGCAGATAATCATACTGATGTGAGTTGTTATAGCTCCATTGACTTCACTGGAGTTATGACAATTTACACCCACTGAATATCTACCCGCAAGATATACAAATCCCAGTGCAAAGATCTTAACTTTTACAGGAGCACATTTGCTCAGTCTTTCCATTTACCCCATTTAACTTTTCAAAAACATTTTTAATGGGAAAAGGACACTGGGAAGGAAGAGATACAGACTGTTTATACATTGCCGACTGCTTTAATGGCAAAGCATCTGTGTATAGTGAAACACATCTGATTAATATTTCAGATCTATCGTGTGTATATAGAAAAGGTGATCGCATCTCACCTATGTCATCTAGCTTATCATTCAGAGGAATTTCTTGTTGTATGGGTGCCAATTGGCCTTCCCTTGCAGGGCGCTTTTTGCCAACGTGAAAATGCCTCGCTGACTTTCCATATGATCTCTCGTTGACATCTAGCTCTTTCCACTGGCTGTCGCTCTTGAAAGGAATTTGTCTCCACATGCACTGATGTGATTGAAAAAGGCAGGCTTCTATTTTTTGATAAAAAGCCAGTCCCCAGAGAAGGATGTGTATGCTAGGACTTACTTAACCTCTGTGAATTGATATCTTCTCTTTGAAATTTGTTGGAAATTAAAATGCCTATGGCACAAAGTGACTTTAAAGAGGAATGGGCTCCAGTGCACCTGTGACTGACTCCCTGCTGCCCAGCTGAGCTTAAGGGACAGCACCTGAGCCTTCAAAAGGGGGAACCAGGAGCAGAAGCTGTGATAGTGAAGCTGCAGGAGCCTTTTAATTCTCTGTGGTGCCACTGTACTGCAGCTTCCTCTTTGGTTTCCTGCTGCTGATTCTTCCTTTATAAGGCCCAGGTGCCTTCTCTTAAGCCCAGTTGGACAGCAGGTAATTAGTCCAGGTGCACTGGACCCCACTCATTCATAAAGGGCCAGTTATCCTCCGACAGTCTTCCAGTATCGGTGGTTTTAGCAAGTTTGCTTTAGACGAGGGATGGGCAAACTTTTTGGCCTGAGGGCCACATCAGGGTTCCAAAACTGTATGGAGGGCCAGGTAGGGAAGGCTGTGCCTCCCCAAACAGCCTGGCCCCAGCTCCCTATCCGCCCCCTCCCATTTCACGCCCCCTGACTGCCCCCCTCAGAACCGCCAACTAATCCAATCCCCCCTGCTCCTTGTTTCCTGACCATCTCCTCCCGGGACCCCCTGCCCCTAACCACCCCCCCGGGACCCCACCCCCTATCCAATCATCACTGCTCCCTGTCCGCCCTGCCGCCTATCCACACCCCCGCCCCTGACAGGCCCCCCAGGACTCCCATGCCTATCCAACCGCCCCCTGTTCCCTATCCCCTGACATCCCCCTGGGGCCTCCTGCCCCTGATCCAACCCCCGCCCCCGCTCCCTACCCTCTTACCATGCTGCTCAGAGCAGCAGGACTGGCAGCCATGCCACCCGGCCAGAGCCAGCCACACTGCTGCGCTGCCCAGCAGGAGCTCTCAGCCCCACTGCACAGAGAGCTGGCAGCACGGTGAGCTGAGGCTGTGGGGTAGGAGGGACAGCAGGGGAGGGGCTGGGGGCTAACCTCCCCAGCTGGGAGCTCAAGGGCCAGGCAGGACGGTCCCATGGGCCAGATATGGCCCACGGGCCATAGTTTGCCCACCTCTGCTTTAGACAACCTACTGTTTGTGTGCAAACCCATTACTCTTCACAAGCAAAATGTAAGGGTGACAGATGTAAAACACTGTGCACCAGGAGCAGCAGGAAACATAGAACTACAGTCATCCCAGAAATGTCTGATCAGCGAGTTGTAGACTACTTCCAACAGCAGACAAGAACGGTTATTGTGTTGGAATTGCTTTGTCTGGAGCAGCAGCAGTGAGCTAGTTTTGCTTAATGGCAAAGTAGAAGTCATGATAAAGCCAGACTCCAGTGTGAGAGTATAGAGTGCCAAACAATAGCGTGAGGTTGACTAACAGCATGTTTATTTAGCTTTTGATTTAAAAAAAAAAAATCTGCCCCTTGTGCATGGATTTTTCTGAAGCTTATATTTGTTGTGAAAGGAGAAAAAGCAGAGAAATCCAACAGTCCTGACTGCTAGAATGCTTTTATTCTGCT